>NC_052071.1:4289356-4589356 GCF_015852505.1 Tachyglossus aculeatus | reverse complement strand
TGAGAGACGTCACTCAGGGAGGCTGGTGGGTGAGAGAGGCCACTCAGGGAGGCTGGTGGGTGAGAGAGGCCACTCAGGGAGGCTGGTGGGTGAGAGAGGCCACTCAGGGAGGCTGGTGGGTGAGAGAGGCCACTCAGGGAGGCTGGGGGGTAAAACAGGCCAGTCAGGGAGGCTGGGGGGTAAAAGAGGCTAGTAAAAGAGGCCACTCAGGGAGGCTGGGGGGTAAAAGAGGCCACTCAGGAAGGCTAGTGGGTGAGAGAGGCCAGTCAGGGAGGCTGGTGGGTGAGAGAGGCCAGTCAGGGAGGCTGGTGGGTAAAAGAGGCCACTCAGGGAGGCTGGTGGGTAAAGGAGGCCACTCAGGGAGGCTGGGGGGTAAAAGAGGCCAGTAAAAGAGGACACTCCGGGAGGCTGGTGAATAAAAGAGGCCATTCAAAGAGGCTGGGGGGTAAAACAGGCTAGTCAGGGAGGCTGGTGGGTAAAAGAGGCCACTCAGGAAGGCTAGTGGGTGAAAGAGGCCAGTCAGGGAGGCTGGTGGGTGAGAGAGGCCAGTCAGGGAGGCTGGGGGGTAAAAGAGGCCAGTAAAAGAGGACACTCAGGGAGGCTGGGGGGTGAGAGAGGCCACTCAGGGAGGCTGGTCGGTGAGAGAGGCCACTCAGGGAGGCTGGGGGGTAAAAGAGGCCATTCAGGAAAGCTGGTGGGTAAAAGAGGCCAGTAAAAGAGGACACTGAGGGAGGCTGGTGAATAAATGAGGCCACTCAGTGAGACTGGTGGGTAAAAGAGGCCACTCAGGGAGGCTGGGGGATAGAAGAGGCCACTCAGGGAGACTCGTGGGTGGGTGGATGAAGGAGGCTGGGGGGTGAGAGAGGCCACTCAGGGAGGCTGGGGGGTGAGGCTGATGTCCGAAGGAGGCCAGTCAGGGAGGCTGGCGGGTAAAAGAGGCCACTCGGGGAGGCTGGGGGGTGGGTGGATGAAGGAGGCCAAGTCCGAAGGAGGCCAGTCAGGGAGGCTGGTAAGTGGGTAAGGCCGGTGAGTGAAGGAGGCCGCCCCCCTCCCCGCCGCCCCCGGTCCCCGGCCCCCGGCCCCGTACCCTCTCGGCCACGGCCCGGACGGACTGGATGCTGGTCCCGTACAGGTTGTCGTTGAACTGCCCGGCCTCGATGAACTTGTTGTCCTGGATGTCCTTCTCCATCTGCTCCCGCGAGGCCACGAAGTGGTAATCCTGGCCGTCCACCTCGTTCTCCCGCCGGGGCCGCGTGGTGTCTGAGGGACGGACGGGGGGACGGGGGGACGGGGGGGAGGACACGCCGTCACCGGGCCGGCCGGGCGGGGGAGGCCGCCCATGGAGGCCGGCCTGGGAGGCTGCGGGGGGCGGTGGGTGGAGGAGGAGGGTGAGGGAGGCTGGTGAGTGAGGGAAGACTGGAAGGCGAGGGAGGCCGGTGGGTGGAGGAGGCCGGTCAGGGAAGCCAGTCGGGGAGGCTGCTGGGTGAGGGAGGCTGGAGGGCAAGGCGGGTGGGCGAGGGAGGCCTGTCAGGGAGGCTGCTGGGTGAGGGAGGCCAGAGGATGAGGCAGGTGGGTGAGGAAGGCCAGAAGGTGAGGCTGGTGGGTGAGGGAGGCCGGAGGGCGAGGCAGGTGGGTGAGGGAGGCCGGAGGGTGAGGCAGGTGGGTTAGAGAGGCCGGAGGGTGAGGCAGGTGGGTGAGGGAGGCCAGAGAGTGAGGCAGGTGGGTGAGGGAGGGCGGAAGGCGAGGCAGGTGGGTGAGGGAGGCCTGTCAAGGAGGCTGCTGGGTGAGGGAGGCTGGAGGGCGAGGCAAGTGGGTGAGGGAGGCCGGAGGGCGAGGTAGACTGGAGAGTGAGGCAGGTGGGTGAGGGAGGCCTGTCAGGGAGGCTGTTGGGTGAGGGAGGCCGGAAGATGTGGCAGGTGGGGGAGGGAGGCCGGAGGGTGAGGCAGGTGGGTGACAGAGGCCGGAAGGCGAGGAAGGTGGGTAAGGGAGGCCGGAAGGCAATGCAGGTGGGTGAGGGAGGCCTGTCAGGGAGCCTGTTGGGTGAGGGAGGCCGGAGGGTGAGGCTGCTGGGTGAGGGAGGCCGGAGGGTGAGGCAGGTAGGTGAGGGAGGCCGGAGGGTGGGGCAGGTGGGTGACGGAGGCCAGAAGGTGAAGGAGGCCATTCAGGGAGGCTGGAAGGTGAGGCAAGTGGGTGAGGGAGGCCGGAAGGTGAGGCAGGTGGGTGAGGGAGGCCAGAGGGTGAGGCAGGTGGGTGAGGAGGCCGGAGGGTGAGGCAGACTGGAGAGTGAGGCAGGTGGGGGAGGGAGGCCGGTCATGGAGGCTGCTGGGTGAGGGAGGCCGGAAATTGTGGCAGGTGGGTGAGGGAGGCCGGAGGGTGAGGCAGGTGGGTGACAGAGGCCGGAAGGCGAGGAAGGTGGGTGAGGGAGGCCGGAAGGCAATGCAGGTGGGTGAGGGAGGCCTGTCAGGGAGCCTGTTGGGTGAGGGAGGCCGGAAGGCGAGGAAGGTGGGTGAGGGAGGCCGGAGGGTGAGGCAGGTAGGTGAGGGAGGCCGGAGGGTGAGGCAGGTGGGTGAGGGAGGCCGGAGGGTGAGGCTGCTGGGTGAGGGAGGCCGGAGGGTGAGGCAGGTAGGTGAGGGAGGCCGGAGGGTGAGGCAGGTGGGTGACGGAGGCCAGAAGGTGAGGCTGGTGGGTGAGGGAGGCCGGGCCAGGGCACTCACGGGGCACGCAGGACCCAAACTTGTGCGGGAACTCGGAGATGAGGTCGTCGTTGACGCGATCCTTCACGGGGCCCAGGATGATCACGGGCCTGGCGTAGTGAACTGGAGGCAAAGGACCCCGGGAGGCCCGGTGAGGAGGATGCCCCTTCCGGCCCCCACCCCCTCGCGCGGCTGCTGGGTGACCTCGGGCGAGTCGCTTCCCTTCTCTGGGCCTCGGTTTCCCAGATTCGGCCCCGCCACCGAGGGACTGACCCCCCGACTGGGGGGCTCCCGGTCGCCATCCCCATTTTCCAGAGGAGGCAACTGAGGCTCGGACAAGTGAAGCGGCTCGCCCGAGGTCGCACAGCAGACAGGCGGCGGAGCCGGGATTAGAACCCAGGACCTTCGGACTCCCAAGCCCGGGCTCTAGCCGCTAGGCCAGATTTATTTTCATTTCTTTTTAGTGGCATTTGTTAAGCGCTTACTACGTGCTTAACGGATCCGAGCCGATCGGGTCGGGCGCGGTCCGTGTCCCTCGTGGGGCTCGCCGTCTCCATCCCCATTTTACAGCTGAGGGAACCGAGGCCCAGAGAAGTGAAATGACTCGCCCAAGGTCACACGGCAGAGACTACTAATAATACTGATGGCATTTGTTAAGCGCCTACTATGTGCCAAGCACTGTTCTAAGCGCTGGGGAGGACTCAAGGTGATGAGGTTGTCCCCCGGCGGGGCTCACGGTCTTCATCCCCGTTTGACAGATGAGGGAACCGAGGCCCAGAGAAGTGAAGTGACTTGCCCAAAGTCACCCAGCTGACAAGCGGCGGTGGCGGGATTAGAACCCAGACCCTCGGGCTCCCAGGCCCGGGCTCTAACCGCTGGGCCATGCTGCTTCTCGGGAAAAAGGGAGGTGACTCACCCCAGGTCACACAGCACATGTGAGGCGGGGCGGGGATTAGAACCCAGACCCTCGGACTCCCAAGCCCGGGCTCTAACCGCTGGGCCACGCTGCTTCTCGGGAAAAAGGGAGGTGACTCACCCAAGGTCACACGGCACACGTGAGGCGGGGTGGGGATTAGAACCCAGACCCTCGGACTCCCAAGCCCGGGCTCTAACCGCTGGGCCACGCTGCTTCTCGGGAAAAAGGGAGGTGACTCACCCAAGGTCACACAGCAGAGGAGAGGCGAGGCGGGGATTAGAACCCAGACCCTCGGACTCCCAAGCCCGGGCTCTAACCACTGGACCACGCTGCTTCTCGGGAAAAAGGGAGGTGACTCACCCAAGGTCACACGGCACACGTGAGGCGGGGTGGGGATTAGAACCCAGACCCTCGGACTCCCAAGCCCGGGCTCTAACCGCTGGGCCACGCTGCTTCTCGGGAAAAAGTGAGGTGACTCACCCAAGGTCACACGGCAGAGCAAAGGCGAGGCGGGGATTAGAACCCAGACCCTCGGACTCCCAAGCCCGGTCTCTAACTACTGGACCACGCTGCTTCTCGGGAAAAAGTGAGGTGACTCACCCAAGGTCACACAGCAGAGGAGAGGCGAGGCGGGGATTAGAACCCAGACCCTCGGACTCCCAAGCCCGGGCTCTAACCGCTGGGCCACGCTGCTTCTCGGGAAAAAGTGAGGTGACTCACCCAAGGTCACACGGCAGAGCAAAGGCGAGGCGGGGATTAGAACCCAGACCCTCGGACTCCCAAGCCCGGTCTCTAACTACTGGACCACGCTGCTTCTCGGGAAAAAGTGAGGTGACTCACCCAAGGTCACACAGCAGAGGAGAGGCGAGGCGGGGATTAGAACCCAGACCCTCGGACTCCCAAGCCCGGGCTCTAACCGCTGGGCCACGCTGCTTCTCGGGAAAAAGGGAGGTGACTCGCCCAAGGTCACCCAGCAGACGAGAGGCGGGGCAGGGATTAGAACCCAGACCCTTGGACTCCCAAACCCGGGCTCTAACTGCTGGGCCACGCTGCTTCTCGGGAAGAAGTGAGGTGACTCACCCAAGGTCACACAGCAGACGAGAGGCGGATCAGGGATTAGAACCCAAACCCTCGGACTCCCAAAACCGGGCTCTAACCGCTGGGCCACGCTGCTTCTTGGGGAAAAGGGAGGTGACTCGCCCAAGGTCACACAGCAGACGAGGGGCGGATCAGGGATTAGAACCCAGACCCTCGGACTCCCAAGCCCGGGCTCTAACCGCTGGGCCACGCTGCTTCTCGGGAAAAAGGGAGGTGACTCACCCAAGGTCACACAGCAGATGAGAGGCGGGGCGGGGATTAGAACCCAGACCCTCAGACTCCCAAGCCCGGGATCTAACCGCTGGGCCACGCTGCTTCTCGGGAAAAAGGGAGGTGACTCACCCAAGGTCACACAGCAGACGAGAGGTGGATCAGGGATTAGAACCCAAACCCTCGGACTCCCAAAACCGGGCTCTAACCACTGGGCCACGCTGCTTCTCGGGAAAAAGGGAGGTGACTCGCCCAAGGTCACCCAGCAGACGAGAGGCGGGGCGGGGATTAGAACCCAGACCCTTGGACTCCCAAACCCGGGCTCTAACTGCTGGGCCACGCTGCTTCTCGGGAAGAAGTGAGGTGACTCACCCAAGGTCACACAGCAGACGAGAGGCGGATCAGGGATTAGAACCCAAACCCTCGGACTCCCAAAACCGGGCTCTAACCGCTGGGCCACGCTGCTTCTCGGGAAAAGGTGAGGTGACTCGCCCAAGGTCACCCAGCAGATGAGAGGCGGATAGGGGATTAGAACCCAGACCCTCGGACTCCCAAGCCCGGGCTCTAACCACTGGGCCCCGCCGCCTCTCGGGATCAGGAGGGGCGGGAACGGGCCAGAGACGCGCCGAGGAGCCCAACGGGGTCGGCCCGAGCGCTCGGTCCAGTGCTCCGCACGTAGTGGGCGCCCCATCAGTCCGACCGGACGGAACACGACCGCACGAGAGGGGGCTTACTTTCTTGTCGGGTGACCGGCTCGTACGACAGGATGGCGTCCTCCTGTCCTTCTGAAATTCAAAGGGGTGGGGGGCGGGGGTCGTAAAGCCGGCTTGTGGCCGGTCCCCGACCCCCGGCCCCCCGACTCCCGGGGGGCCGCTCCCCGGCAGCGGGCGGCTAGGCCGAGCCCGTCTCCCCCGGACCCACCCTAGCTTCGCCCGGTGCTCCGCCGTTTGGGCCGATTTTTAAGCGCTTATTACGTGCCGGGCTGGGCAAAACCCCGCTGACCCCCGCCGCCGCGCCCCTGCCACCTACAGCACCCCTAATTCCGGGCGGATCGGGTGGCGCGCCCTCCGGATTTTGGGGCGTTAGGCCGGGTCGGTGCCCCCAGCGGGCAATGCCTGAGTGGAGACCCCCCCCCCCCCGCCATGAAGAGACCCCCACATTCCTCTTCGCCCCACCCGCAAGGCCAGCACGGGACCAAGCTGGTGGCCGGTGTCCAGGACGGGTGAGGGGAGGGTGAGGCCGGCCCGGCCCTCTGGCCGGAGGCTGGACTGGAGCCCCCTCCTCCCCCAAGAGAGCAGGGGGTCCCCGGGGTGGGGGGGGGTCCGTGTTGGCTGGTCTGGCCCCCAAGAGGGACCGGTCCATCCAAGGGACTGGCCGGTTCCCCGGGCCGGACCACGGCTCCAGCATCCCCCCGGGCCGGACCACGGCCCCGTTATCCCCCCGGGCCGGACCACGGTCCCGTTATCCCCTGGGCCGGACCACAATCCCAGAATCCCTTGGGATTGACAACGGGCCCACAATCCACTGGGTCGGACCATGGCCCCAGCATTCCCGGGATCGGATTGTGGTCCCAGAATCCCCTGGATTGGCCCCCGGCCCCATCACCCTGAGTCTGACCCCGGCCCCAGAATCCCCCGGGCCGGACCACGGCCCCAGAATCCCCTGGGTCGGATGACCACGGCCCCCAAATCCCTTGGGTCAGACCGTGGCCCCAGTGTCCCCTAGGCCGGACCACTGCTCCAGTATCCCCTGGGTCAGATGACCACGGCCCCCGAATCCCCCGGGGCAGACCACGGCCCCAGCATCCCCAGGGCCGGACCACAGTCCCAGCATCCCCAGGGCCGGACCACAGTCCCAGCATCCCCTGGGCCGGACCACGGTCCCAGAATCCCTTGGGCTTGACCACAGCCCCAGCATCCCTGGGGTCAGACTACGGCCCCCGAATCCCCCGGGGCAGACCACGGCCCCGGCATCCCCAGGGCCGGACCACGGCCCCAGAATCCCCCCGGGTCAGCTGACCACACCCCCAGAATCCCCCGGGCCGGACCACATCCCCACCATCCCCGTGCCGGACCACTGCCCCAGCATCCCCCCGGGCCGAACGACGGCCCCAGAATCCCCCGGGCCGCACCACAGCCACAGCATCCCCGGGCCGGTCCGCGGCGCCCGGGGGTGGAGGGGAGGGGGCCGACAGACAGACGGACGGACGTCCAGACAGTAGGGGCTCGGACGGGGGGCCGGGGGCGGGCGGACACTCACTGGAGCTGCTCTCGCTGTCGCTGGTGTTGGACGTCACGCCCTCTGCAAGCCAAGGAGAAAGAGACTCCGGTTCAGAGCGGCCCACGGGACGCCGGGCACCCAGGGGCCCGCCCGCCCAGACGGGGACCACCCCCACCCCCGGGGGACGCCCCCCGAGCAGGCCACGAGTGGCTGTGGGCGCCGGGTTCTAGGATCTGCGCGCCCGCCACCCGACAGAGGATGGGCAGCCACCGCGGAGACACACAGATGGGACGGACGCCGCCCGCTTCTCGGGCATGCTGTGCTTGTGGTGGGCGCCCTCTCCCCGGACCGGGTCCGGCGGACCCCCCTCGGCCCCAGGATCCCGGTCACCCCGGCCCCTGACTTAAAACAATAATAACGGCGTTCGTTAAGCGCTCACTAGGTGCCAGGCACCGTTAATACGAGGTGATCAGGTTGTCCCGGTCATCACCCCCATTTGACGGATGAGGGAACCGAGGCACAGAGAAGGGAAGTGACCGGCCCAAGGTCACCCGACGGCCGGGACCGTCCTCCTTCCCCCGACGCGGCCCGGTCCGACAGAAGTTGGGGTTCGGGGTGGGGGGAGGAAGTGGGAAGGGGGGCGTCTTTCACTTACTCAGGTTCTTTGCTCCATAATAATCGTCACTTAAACCAGGGAAGTCCTGATCGGATCAAGCGCAAGGACAGAGACGGAGAGAGACGGGGAGAGATGGGGAGAGACGGGGAGAGACGAGGAGGGGGAATTAGAGCCAGGAAGACAGAGCGCACCGCAGAGGGTTGGGACCCCCGGGTGGACGGGGGGGAAGAGAGTTCGTCCGTTCATTCAATCGTATCGACGGAGCGCTTCCTGCGTGCAGGGCACTGTACTGAGCGCTCGGGAGAGGAAGGTACGGCGACAGGGAGACGCGTTCCCGGCCCGCGACGAGCCGGCGGTCGTCCGGACCTGGTCCGCGACCCGTCCCCCAGGGCCACCGGGGCCCAGGTCCTTGGGGGAGACGCCCCCCCGGCGGGCCGGAGCACGAGGCGCCTCGGGGCTGCCTCGGTTTCCCCTCGGAGGGAGTCCGAGAAACCGTCGTGATAATATAATCGTGATTGTCTGGATCCACCCCAGCGCTCAGTACAGTGGCCGGCACACAGTAAGCGCTTCACAACCACCACAGTTATTATTACATTTAATTTCACCCTATATATTATTGTAGAAATAGCATTAAAATAACAATTACGGCATTTGCTAATGAATTGTGGTATTTGTGAAGCCCTTACTATGTGCCAAGCGCTGTTCTAAGCGCTGGGGCTGTGAGCCCGTTGTCGGGTAGGGACCGTCTCTATATGTTGCCGACTTGTCCTTCCCAAGCGCTTGGTACAGTGCTCTGCACACAGTAGGCGCTCAATAAATACGATTGAACGTATGAAAGGGGGAGATACAAGGCGATCAGGTTGTCCCCCGTGGGGCTCACAGTCTTCATCCCCATTTGACAGATGAGGGAACTGAGGCCCAGAGAATAACAAGGGCATTTTGTAAGCGCTTACTATGTGCCGGCCACTGTTCTAAGCGCTGGGGTAGATCCAAGCTAATCAGGTTGGACCCGGGCCCTGTCCCCCGTGGGGCTCACAGTCTTCATCTCCATTTGACAGATGGGGGAACTGAGGCAGAGAGAACCGTAATAATAATAATGGCATTTTTTTAAGCGCTTAATATGTGCCAGGCACTCTTCTAAGCGCTGGGGGAGATGTTAATAAGAATAATAATGGTATCTGTTAAGCGCTTACTGTGTGCCAAGCACTGTTCTAAGCACTGGAGTTGATGATGATAATAATAATGGTATTTGTTAGGTGATTACTATGTGCCAGGCACTATTCTAAGCGCTGGGGTAGATGATGATAATAATAATAATAATGATATCTGTTAAGCGCTTACTGTGCTCCAAGCACTGTTCTAAGCGCTGGGGTTGATGATAATAATAATAAAAAATGGTATCTGTTAAGCGCTTACTGTTTGCCACTGTTCTAAGCACTGGGGTTGATGATAATAATAATAATGGTATCTGTTAAGCGCTTACTGTGCACCAAACACTGTTCTAAGGGCTGGGGTTGATGATGATGATAATAATAATGGTATTTGTTAAGCGCTTATTGTGTGCCAGGCACTCTTCTAAGCGCTGGGGTAGATGATAATAATAATAATAATGATATCTGTTAAGCGCTTACTTTGCGCCAAGCACTGTTCTAAGCGCTGGGGTTGATGATGATGATAATAATAATGGTATTAGGTGCTTACTATGCGCCAGGCACTGTTCAAAGCGCTGGGGTAAGCGATAATAATAATAATAATGGCATTGGTTAAGCACTTACTATGTGCCAGGCACTGTTCTAAGCGCTGGGGCTGATGATAATAATAATAATAATGGTATCTGTTAAGCGCTTACTGTGCGCCAAGCACTGTTCTAAGCACTGGGGTTGATGATGATGATAATAATAATAATAATAATGGCATCTGTTAAGCGCTTACTGTGTGCCAAACACTGTTCTAAGCACTGGGGTTGATGATAATAATAATATCAGTATCTGTTAAGCTCTTACTGCATGCCAAGCACTGTTCTAAGCACTAGGGTTCATGATAATAATAATAATAATAATGGTATCTGTTAGGTGCTTACTGTGTGCCAAGCACTGTTCTAAGCACTGGGATTGATGATGATAATAATAATAATGGTATTTGTTAAGCGCTTACTGTGTGACAAGCACTTTTCTAAGCACTGGGGTTGATGATGATAATAATAATGGTATTTGTTAGGCGCTTACTATGTGCCAGGCACTGTTCAAAGCGCTGGGGTAGGTGATGATAATAATAATAATAATAATAATAATAATAATGGTATTTGTTAAGTGCTTACTGTGTGCCAAACACTGTTCTAAGCACTGGGGTTGATGATGATAATAATAATGGTATTTGTTAGGTGCTTACTATGTGCCAAGCACTGTTCAAAGCGCTGGGGTAGGCGATAATAATAATAATGGCATTTGTTAAGCGCTTACTATGTGCCAAGCACTGTTCTAAGCATGGGGGTAGACACCGAGGTCATCAGGTTGACCCCTGTGGGGCTCCCAGTCTTCATCCCCATTTGACAGATGAGGGAACTGAGGCCCAGGGAAGTGAAGTGGCTTGCCCAAAGTCACACAGCTAAGTGGTGAAGCCGGGATTAGAACCCACGACCCCTGACTCCGAAGCCCGGGCTCTTTCCGCTGAGCCCCGCGGTTTCTCCCAGTCCCCATCCCCATTTCACAGGCAAGGGAACTGAGGCCCCCGAGAAGGGAAGTGACCGGCCCAAGGTCACACGGCGGACAAGTGGCCGGAGGAAGATCCGGGGGGCCGTGCCCGGAGCCGGGGGTTCTCCCGGGGGGCGAGACCGGGCACGGGGCGGAGTGGGAGACGGGCAGAGAGACAGGCAGAGAGAGACAGGGAGAGACAGGGAAAGGCTGCCCGGCCCCCCGCCCCGCGCCGCCCCGTCCGGGCAGGGGTCTTCATCCCCGTCCCCGCCCGAAATCGCTCCTCGGAGAGGGGTCTCTGCCCGCGTCTCCGTGCCCGTCTGAGAGGGGGGTCTCCCGCCCAGGGTCCAGGCAGTGGCAGGGCGGCACGGAGAGCCCACCCCCAGCCCGGCTCTACCCAGCCGTGCCCTCTCCAGCCTAGCTCTACCGGCCCAGTCCTCCCCAGCTCTCTGCCCTCCCCTGCCCGGGCATACCCAGTTCAGCTCCAGGCAGGGGCAGAGCAGCAGAGAGACGCCACCGGGCTCCTCGGGCATGCCCCATCCCCGGCCCAGCTGTGCCCTCTCCAGTCCAGTCCTCCCAGCTGTGCCCTCTCTAGCCTTGCTCTCCCCAGCTGTGCCCTCCCCAGCTCTGCCTTACCAAGCTCTGCCCTCCCCAGCCCAGTCCTCCCCATCTCTGCCCTCTCCAATCCAGCTCTACCCAGCTGTGCCCTCTCCAGCCCAGCTCTCCCCAGCTGTGCCATCTCCAGTCTTGCTCTCCCCAGCCCAGCCCCCCCCCCAGCTCTGCCCTCTGCAGCCCAGCTCTGCCCTCCCCAGGTCTGCCTTACCCAGCTGTGCCCTCTCCAGCCTTGCTCTACCCAGCCCAGTCCTCCCCATCTCTGCCCTCTCCAGCCTCTCTACCCAGTTCTGCCCTCCCCAGCCCTGCCCTCTCCAGCCCAGCTCTCCCCAGCTGTGCCCTCTCCAGCCTCTCTACCCAGTTCTGCCCTCTCCAGCCTTGCTCTCCCCCGCTGTGCCTTACCAAGCTCTGCCCTCCCCAGCCCAGTCCTTCCCATCTCTGCCCTCTCCAATCCAGCTCTACCCAGCTGTGCCCTTCCCAGGTCTGCCCTCCCCAGCTGTGCCCTCTCCAGCCCAGTCCTCTCCATCTCTGCCCTCTCCAGCCCAGCTCTCCCCAGCTGTGCCCTCTCCAGCCCAGTCCTCTCCATCTCTGCCCTCTCCAGCCCAGCTCTCCCCAGCTGTGCCATCTCCAGCCTTGCTCTACCCAGCCCAGCCCTACCAGCTCTGCCCTCCCCAGGTCTGCCTTACCCAGCTGTGCCCTCCCCAGCCCAGTCCTCCCCATCTCTGCCCTCTCCAGCCTCTCTACCCAGTTCTGCCCTCCCCAGCCCAGCTCTCCCCGGCTGTGCCCTCTCCAGCCTTGTCTCCCCAGCTGTGCCCTCTCCACCATCTCTACCCAGTTCTGCCCTCCCTAGCCCAGCTCTCCCCAGCTGTGCCCTCCCTAGCCCAGCTCTCCCCGGCTGTGCCCTCTCCAGCCTTGCTCTCCCCCGCTGTGCCTTACCAAGCTCTGCCTTCTCCAGCCCAGTCCTCCCCATCTCTGCCCTCTCCAGCCCATCTCTCCCCAGCTGTGCCCCCCTCCAACTCATCTCTCCCCAGCTGTGCCCCCTCTGGCTCATCTCTACCACGCCCTGCCTCCTCCAACTCATCTCTACCATGCTGTGCCCCCTCCAGCCCATCTCGACCCAGCTGTGCCTCCTCCAACTCATCTCTACCATGCTGTGCCCCCTCCAGCCCGTCTCTCCCCAGCTGTGCCCCCCTCCGGCTCATCTCTCCTCAGCTCTGCCCACTCCGGCCCATCTCTCCCCAGCTGTGCCCCTTCAGACTCATCTCTCCCCAGCTGTTTCCCATCCAACTCATCTCTCCCCAGCTCTGCCCTCTCCGACTCATCTCTCCCCAGCTGTGCCCCCTCCAACTCACCTCTCCCCAGTTGTGCCCCCTCCAACTCATCTCTCCCCAGCTGTGCCCCCTCCGGCTCATCTCTCCCCAGCTGTGCCCCCTCCAACTCATCTCTCGCCAGCTGTGCCCCCTCCTGCTGATCTCTCCCCAACTGTGCCCCCTCCAACTCACCTCTCCCCAGTTGTGCCCCCTCCAACTCAACTCTCGCCAGCTGTGCCCCCTCCAGCCCATCTCTCCCCAGCTGTGCCCCCTCCGGCCCATTTCTACCCTGCCCAGGGGGCACCACCAGATGCCCCCAGCCCGATCCGAGAGCCAATTCCGGCCCTGCCAGGGGTCCGGCCCCGGCTCGCACACCCACGCACACCCACGCACACAGACACGGCCCCCGCCCGGCGCGGGGGGCGGAGGAGGAGGAGGAGGAGGGGTGAGAGAGGATGGAGGCGTGGAGGATGACGGCGTCCTGACGCTAGCCCACGGCTACTTACGTTCCGGTCCACCGCTCTCGTGGGCCACGTTCTCTTTGCTCTTGTAAAATGGGAACTTCCGGGACAGGCGGAAGCTCTTTTTACGCTTCGTTTTGATCGACTGTGACAGGGCGTGGAGATGGAGCGGGAGGGTCGGGAGGACAGAGAAAACAGAACACACGGACTTTAAAGCATGCGAGGGGGTGGCGCGGCGGTTCAGAATGGAGGCGGCGATGCCACGTGGGGGGCGATGGACGAAATGGGACGCCCGGGGGGGGGTGGGTGGGTTCAAAATGGAGGCGGTGATGCCAAGTGGGGGGCGATGGAGGAAATGGGACATACGGGGGACGGGCACATTCACAATGGAGGCGGGGATGCCAAGTTGGGGGGCGATGGAGGAATTGGGACATCCAGGGGATAGGCACATTCAAAATGGAGGCGGTGATGCCAAGTGGGGGGCGATGAAGGAAATGGGATGTACGGAGGGCGGGCACATTCAAAACGGAGGCGGGGATGCCAACTGCGGGGGGGATGGAGGAAATGGGACACTCAGGGGGCAGGCACATTCAAAATGGAGACAGGGATGCCAATTGAGGGGGGGTGCCAATTGGGGGTGATGGAGGAAATGGGACATAAGGAGGGCAGGCACATTCAAAACAGAGGCGGTGATGCCAAGCCGGGGGCGATGGAGGAAATGGGACATAAGGGGGGCGGGCACATTCAAAATGGAGGCGGGGATGCCAGCTGTGGGGGGCGATGGAGGAAATGGGACATTCGCGGGGCGGGCACATTCAAAATGGAGGTGGGGATGCCAATTGTGGGGGGTGATGGAGGAAATGGGACATAAGGGGGGTGGGCACATTCAAAATGGAGGCAGGGATGCCAATTGTGGGGGGGGATGGAGGAAATGGGACACTCGGGGGGCAGGCACATTCAAAATGGAGGCGAGGATGCCAATTTGGGGGGGGGGGATGAAGGAAATGGGACACTCGGGGGGCGGGCACATTCAAAATGGAGGCAGGGATGCCAATTTGGGGGGGGGATGAAGGAAATGGGACACTCGGGGGGCGGGCACATTCAAAATAGAGGCGGTGATGCCAATTTGGGGGGAATGGAAGCAACAGGACACTAGGAGGGCAGGCAGATTCAAAAATGGAGGCGGTGATGCCAAGTGGGGGTGGGATGGAGGAAATGGGACATCCGGGGGACGGGCACACTCTAAATGGAGGCGGTGATGCCAAGTGGGGGGGGGGGGGGGGCGGGCACGGAAAATGGGTGAGGGTCACAGACGGGGGGACGGGCCGACCAGAGACTCATTCAGACGCACGCCCCTCCCTCCGGGGCTCGCCCCAGGCGACTCCGACGTCGCGGTCATCCTTGGTATGTATTGGACGCTCACTGCGTGCGGGGCACTGGACCGCGTCCAACCTGATCTGCTCGGGTCCGCCCCAGCGCTTGGCAATCAATCGATCCATCAATCGTATTTATTGAGCGCTTACTGTGTGCAGAGCACTGTACTAAGCGCTTGGGAAGTACAAGTCGGCACATAGTAAGCGCCTAACAAATACCATCATCGTTATTATTATTGAGCGCGGGGGAGAGGGCAAGACAACCGAGTCGACAGGTGCGTTCTCGGCCCACAGGCGAGCCATCGGGGGTATTTACTGAGCGCCGACTGGGCGCAGGGCACTGCACTAAGCGCTTGGGAGAACAGCCAACAGCGTTGGCAGACGCGACCTCTGCCCACAATCCAACAGTGGTATTTATTGAGCGCTTACTTTGTGTAGAGCACTGTACTAAGCGCTTGGGAGAGGACGCCATATAACAGCATTGGTAGACGCATTCCCACCCGCATCCATTGGGACATTTAATTTATTCCCACCAAAGTCCGTCTCTCCCTCTAGACTTCCAGCAGGGAATGTGGGCAGGGAATGTGTCACTTTATTATCCCACTGTCCTCTCTGAAGCGCTTAGTACAGTGCTCTGCACACAGTAAGCGCTCAATAAATGCGATTGAATGAATGAATAGGGACTGTCTCTCTATGTTGCCAATTTGTACTTCCCAAGCGCTTAGTACAGTGCTCCGCACACAGTAAGCGCTCAATAAATACGACTGAATGAATGAATGCTGCTGCTGATCTTTGTGAAGCGCATACTACGTGCCGGGCCCTGTACTAAGCGCCGGGGTGGATGCGAGCAGATCAAGACGGACGCGGTCCCCGTGGGGCTCACCGGCTCGGCCCCATTTTCCAGGGGAGGGAACCGAGGCCCAGGGAAGGGAAGTGACCCGCCCAAGGTCACCCGGCAGACAAGGGGCGGGATTAGAACCCAGGACCGCTGGGCCGCCGCGCTGCCTCTCGTGCCCTGCGCGCAGTGAGTGCTCAATAAATACGGCCGAGTGACTGAACGCGTCACCTGCCGGGACCCCGTCGGCGCCGTCGTCTGCGGTATGTACTGAGCGCTTACTGAGCGCGGAGCGCTGTACTGAGCGCTTCGGAGAGGGCGATAAAACCGAGTCAGTAGACACCTTCCCTGCCCGCAGCCAATCACTCGAGGGCGTTTATGGAGTACTTACCGAGGGCCGGGCGCTGTGCTAAGCGCTTCGGAGAGGCTAATCCAACAGATTTTCCCTGCCCACAATCTATCCATCGGTGGTACTTATTGAGCGCCGACTGTGTGCTAGGCGCTCCGGAGAGGATGAGACAACAGGGTTGGTAGACAACGTTCCCTGCCCGCCATTAATCGATCAACGCTGTCTATCGAGCGCTGACCCTGAGCAGAGCACTGTACTAAGCGCTGGGGAGAGGACGACAGAACAGAGTCGCTAGATGTGTCCTCCGCCCGCACTCAATCTATCGGTGGTATTTATTGAGCGCTTACCCTGAGCAAAGCACTGTACTAAGCGCTGGGGAGAGGACGACAGCGTCAGTAGACGCGTCCCCTGCCCGCAGTCAGCCCATCGGTCATATTTATTGAGCGCTTACCCTGAGCAAAGCACTGTACTAAGCGCTGGGGAGAGGACTACAGAGTCGGTAGACATGTCCCCTGCCCGCAGTCAATCCATCGGTGGTATCTATTGAGCGCTTACCCTGAGCAAAGCACTGTACTAAGCACTGGGGAGAGGACGACAGAGTCGGCAGACGCGTATCCTGCCCGCAGCCAATCCATCGGTGGTATTTATTGAGCGCTTACCCTGAGCAAAGCACTGTACTAAGCGCTGGGGAGAGGACGACAGAGTCAGTAGACGCGTCCCCTGCCCACAATCAATCCATCGGTGGCATTTATTGAGCGCTTACCCTGAGCAATGCACTGTACTAAGCTCTGGGGAGAGGACGACAGAGTCGGTAGATGCGTCTCCTGCCCGCAATCAATCCATAGGTGGTATTTACTGAGCGCTTACCCTGAGCAAAGCACTGTACTAAGCGCTGGGGAGAGGACGACAGAGTCGGTAGACGCGTCTCCTGCCCGCAATCAATCCATCGGTGGTATTTACTGAGCGCTTACCCTGAGCAAAGCACTGTACTAAGCGCTGGGGAGAGGACAACAGAGTCGGTAGACGCGTCTCCTGCCCGCAATCAATCCATTGGTGGTATTTATTGAGCACTTACCCTGAGCAAAGCACTGTACTAAGCGCTGGGGAGAGGACGACAGTCGGTAGACAAGTCCCCGGCCCGCAGTCAATCCATCGGTGGTATTTATTGAGCGCTTAACCCGAGCAAAACACTGTACTAAGTGCTGGGGAGAGGACGACACAGTCGGTAGACGCGTCCCCTGCCCGCAATCAATCCATCGGTCGTATTTATTGAGCGCTTACCCTGAGCAAAGCACTGTACTAAGCGCTGGGGAGAGGACGACAGAGTCGGAAGACGCGTCCCCTGCCCGCAATCAATCCATCGGTCGTATTTATTGAGCGCTTACCCTGAGCAAAGCACTGTACTAAGCGCTGGGGAGAGGACAACAGAGTCGGTAGACGCGTCTCCTACCCGCAATCAATCCATCGGTGGTATTTATTGAGCACTCACCCTGAGCAAAGCACTGTACTAAGCGCTGGGGAGAGGACGACAGAGTCGGTAGACGCGTCCCCTGCCCACAATCAATCCATCGGTGGCACTTACTGAGCGCTTACCCTGAGCAAAGCACTGTACTAAGCGCTGGGGAGAGGACGACAGAGTCAGTAGACGCTTATCCTGCCCGCAGCCAATCCATCGGTGGTATTTATTGAGCGCTTACCCTGAGCAAAGCACTGTACTAAGCGCCGGGGAGAGGATGACAGAGTCGGTAGACGCGTCCCCTGCCCGCAATCAATCCATCGGTGGTATTTATTGAGCGCTTACCTTGAGCAAAGCACTGTACTAAGCGCTGGGGAGAGGACGACAGAGTCGGTAGACGCGTCCCCTGCCCGCAGCCAATCCATCGGTGGTATTTATTGAGCGCTTACCCTGAGCAAAGCACTGTACTAAGTGCTGGGGAGAGGACGACAGTCGGTAGACACGTCCCCTGCCCGCAGTCAATCCATCAGTGGTATTTATTGAGTGCTTACCTTGAGCAAAGCACTGTACTAAGCGCTGGGGAGAGGACGACAGAGTCGGTAGACGCGTCTCCTGCCCGCAATCAATCCATCGGTCATATTTATTGAGCGCTTACCCTGAGCAAAGCACTGTACTAAGCGCTAGGGAGAGGACGACAGAGTCGGTAGACACGTCCCCTGCCCGCAATCAATCCATCGGTGGCACTTACTGAGCGCTTACCCTGAGCAAAGCACTGTACTAAGCGCTGGGGAGAGGACGACAGAGTCAGTAGACGCGTCCCCTGCCCGCAGTCAATCCATCGGTGGTATTTATTGAGCGCTTACCCTGAGCAAAGCACTGTACTAAGCGCTGGGGAGAGGACAACAGCGTCAGTAGACGCGTCCCCTGCCCGCAATCAATCCATTGGTGGTATTTATTGAGCGCTTACCTTGAGCAAAGCACTATACTAAGCGCTGGGGAGAGGACGACAGTCGGTAGACATGTCCCCAGCCCGCAGTCAATCCATCGGTGGTATTTATTGAGCACTTAACCCGAGCAAAACACTGTACTAAGCACTGGGGAGAGGACAAGAGAGTCAGTAGACGCGTCCCCTGCCCGCAGTCAATCCATCGGTGGTATTTATTGAGTGCTTACCTTGAGCAAAGCACTGTACTAAGCGCCGGGGAGAGGACGACAGTCGGTAGATGCGTCCTCCGCCCGCACTCAATCCAGCGGTGGTATTTATTGAGCGTTGACAGTGTGCAGAGCACTGTACTAAGCGACTGGGACAGCAGACATAGTCCGCGCCCACAAGGAGCCTCCGTTTTTCCGGGGAGGGGGAAGGCGTGGAGAAAGGAATCAGCGCGGCGGTGGGGTGGTCCGTCTCCCCCTACCAAACTGGAATCTCAAGGGCAGGGATGGTACTAACTGTACTGGACTCCCCAGAGCGCTCAAACAGTGCTCTCCATGCAGTAGACTGGACGCTCCCCGAGGGCGGGGACCCTGTCTTCTAAGCGTCCTCCCCCGCGGGGGCCCGGGGCTGTGAGCTCCCCGATGCCCTTGTATCCCCGCTACCGCTTAGTATCAATAATAATGATAATGTTGGTATTTGTTAAGCGCTTACTATGTGCCAAGCACTGGTCTAAACACTGGGGTAGTAATAATAATAATAATGATGGCATTTGTTAAGTGATTACTATGTGCCAAGCACTGATCTAAGTGCTGGGATAATAACCATAATCATAATGGTATTTGTTAAGCGCTTACTAGGTGCCAAGCACTGTTTTAAGCACTGGGGTAATAATAATAATAATGATGGTATTTGTTAAGTGCTTACTATGTGCCAAGCACTGTTCTAAACACTGGGGTGGTAATAATAAAACAATAATAATAATGATGGTATTTGTTAAGCACTTACTATGTGCCAAGCACTGTTCTAAGTGCTGGGATAATAATAATAATAATAGTAATAATAATACTGGTATTTGTTAAGTGCTTACTATGTGCCAAGCACTGTTTTAAGCGCTGGGGTAATAATAATAATAATAATGATGGTATTTGTTAAGCACTTACTATGTGCGAAGCACTGCTCTAAGTGCTGGGATAATAACAATAATAACAATAGTAATGATGATGGTATTTGTTAAGCACTTACTATGTGCCAAGCACTGTTTTAAGCACTGGGGTAATAATAATAATAATAACGATGATGGTATTTGTTAAGCGCTTACTATGTGCCAAGCACTGTTCTAAGTGCTGGGGTAATAATAATAATAATAATGGCATTTGTTAAGCGCTTACTATGTGCCAAGCACTGTTCTAAGTGCTGGGGTAATAATAATGATAATAATAATAATAATAATAATAATAATAATGGCATTTGTTAAGCGCTTACTATGGGCCAAGCACTGTTCTAAGTGCTGGGGTAATAATAATAATAATGATAATGGCATTTGTTAAGCGCTTACTATGTGCTAAGCACTGTTCTAGGCACTGGGGTAGTAGTAATAATAATAATGGTTTTTGTTAAGCACTTACTATGTGCCAAGCACTATTCTAAGTACTGGGGTACTACTACTACTACTACTACTACTACTAATAATAATAATAATAGCATTTGTTAAGTGCTTCCTATGTGCCAAGCACAGTTCTAAGCGCTGGGGTAATAATACTACTAATAATAATGATGGCTTTTGTTAAGCACTTACTATGTGCCAAGCACTGTTCTAAGTGCTGGGGTAATAATAATAATAATGGTATTTGTGAAGCGCTTACTATGTGCCAAGCACTGCTCTAAGCACTGTGGTAATAATAATAATAATAATAATAATAATAATGATAATAATGGTATATGTTAAGCGCTTACTACGTGCCAAGCACTGTTCTAAGCGCTGGGGGGGCTACAAGGTGATCGGGTTGTCCCACGTGGGGGCTCACGGTCTCCATCCCCATTTTCCAGATGAGGTCACTGAGGCCCAGAGAAGTGAAGCGACTGGCCCAAAGCCACCCCGCTGACGAGCGGCGGAGCCGGGATTAGAACCCAGGCCCTCTAGACTCCCAAGCCCGGGCTCTTTCCGCTGAGCCACGCCGCTCGCCCGGTACAGTGCTCCGCGCAGAGTGCGCGCCGAACAGAAACGCCGTCATCGTCCGTGCCCGCTGCTGTCGCTCGGCCCAGCGCCCCGAACACGGAGGGCACCGGCCCGCCCCCGAGCCTATTTACTGAGCGCTCCCCCCTCCCCCGCGCCGTGCCCGCCGCCCGGTCACTCACCCGGTTGGCCTCGATCATGCCGGTCCTGGCGTGGAATTTGACGGTTTTCAATCGCGCCCGCTCCTTCTTCTCCACCCTGCGCCGGAGGGGACGGGGAGGGGCGGGGGGCTGACGCTGGCGGGCACCCCCCTCTGCCACCCCGAGAAACCGAGTCCGCCCCAAGGTGCCCGAGGGGGAGAGGCCCGGGACCACCCATCGCTAACCACCGGGCCGCCTTCTACGGCCGGACTGCGGCCGCTTCCACCGCGTTGGCATAACGGGTTTTTGTCGGAAGGGGCTGCCCGCCCTCGTGCCCGCCCCCGGAGCCCCTCTGCCCGTCTTCGCCGATGGATGGCGAATTGAGTCTCATCCGCTTCCCTCCTCTTATAGTAATAATAATAATAATAATAATAATAGTAATAATAACGATGGCATTTTCCCCCCTGCCGCCCATCAGGGCCGGGCGGCATCAGCGGGTACAGCCCGGGCCTGGGAGTTGTGTGGGTGTCTGTGTCGGGGGGCGGTGGGGGATCCTGGGAAGGTGTGTGTGTGAGGCGTGTGTGTTTGTGTGTTTGTGTGTGTGGGGGGGGGTGGCTGGGAGTTGTGTGTGAGTGTGTATGTGTGTGGGGGGGGACCTGAGAAGATGTTGGTGTGTGGTGTGTGTATTTGTGTGCGTGGGGGTGGGGGTGTGTGGCTGGGAGTTGTGTGAGGCGTGTGTGTGTGTGTCTGTGTGTTGGGGGGGCGGGGATCCTGAGAAGGTGTGTGTATTAGTGGGGGGGGGGGGGCTGGGAGTTGTGGGAGGCGTGTGTATTTGTGTGCGTGTGTGTAGGGGGTGGCTGGGGGTTGTGTGAGGCGAGTGTGTGTGTTTGTGTGTGTGTGTGTTGGCGGGGGGATGCTGGGAAGGTGTGTGAGGTGTGTATTTGTGTGCATGTGAGGAGGGGGTGGCTGGGAGTTGTGTGAGGGGTGTGCGCGTGTGTGTGTGTGTGTTGAGGAGGGGAGATCCTGGGAAGCTGTGTGTGTGAGGCGTGTGTATTCGTGTGTGTGTGTGTGTGTGTGTGTGTGTGTGTGTGTGTGTGTGTTGGGGAGGGGAGATCCTGGCAAGCTGTGTGTGTGAGGCGTGTGTACTTTTTTTTTTTTTTTTGTGTGTGTGTGTGTGTGTGTGTTGGGGAGGGGAGATCCTGGGAAGCTGTGTGTGTGAGGCGTGTGTATTTGTGTGTGTGTGTGTGTGTGTAGGGGGGTGGCTGGGAGTTGTGTGAGGCGTGCGTGCGCGTGTGTGGAGGGGTCCTGGGAATTGTGATTTTGAGTGAGGGGTGTGTGACGTGTGTGGGAGGCGTGTGGGAGGTGTGTGTACGCGTGAGGACTGTGGGGAGGTGGGGGGTTGGGGGGGCGCTGGGAGTTGTGTGAGGGGTGTGTGTGTGTGTATGTGTGTGTGTGTGTGTGTGAGTGAGGCGGGGTCCTGGGAGTTGCTCTTGTGAGGGGTGGGTGAGGGGTGTGTACGCGTGAGCTGTGTGTATGTGTGGGGGGCTGGGAGTTGTGTGGTTGTGTGTGTGCGAGAGAGAAAGAGTGAGAGACGAGAGAGATGAAAGAGACGAGAGAGAGATGAGAGATGACGGAGAGATGAGAGAGAGGATGGATGACAGAGACGAGAGAGATGAGGCGAGAGAAATGAAACAGATAAGAGACATGAAAGAGATACAAGAGAGAGACGAGATGAGAGATGAGAGAAATGAAACAGAGAGAGATGAGACAGAGATGAGAAAGATGACAGAGACGAGAGATGAGATGAGAGACAAGATAGGCGAGATATGAGAGACGAGAGAGATGAGATGAGAGAGATGAAAGAGAGAGACGAGAGAGGAGAGAGATGAGAGACGAGAGATATGAGAGATGGGAGAGATGGGAGACGAGAGATGAGATGCGAGAGAAATGAAACAGATGAGGGAGATGAAAGGGAGAGAGACGAGAGAGAAGATGGATGACAGAGACGAGAGATGAGAGGCAAGAGAAATGAAACAAATGAGAGAGATGAAAGAGAGATGAGAAAGAGGAGATGAGAGGCAAGAGAAATGAAACAAATGAGAGAGATGAAAGAGAGATGAGAAAGAGGAGATGAGAGACAAGAGAAATGAAACAGATGAGAGAACTGAGACAGAGATGAGAGATGACAGAGAGAGAGATGGGATGAGAGACAAGAGAGGCGAGATATGAAGAGAGATGAGAGAGATATGAGACGAGAGACATTAAAGAGAGACGAGAGATGAGAGACGAGAAAGAGGAGAGATGAAAGAGAAGAGAGATGAGAGATATGAGAGATGACAGAGATGAGACATGAAAGAGAGCGATTAGAGATGAGAGAAATGAAAGATGAGAGACGAGAAAGGAGAGAGATGAAAGAGACAAGAGAAATACGAGATGAGAAAGAGTTGAAAGATGGAAGAGAAAGAAACGAGAGATATGAAAGAGAGACGAGAGACATGAGACGAAAAAGATGAAAGAGAGATTACAGAGATTAAAGAGATGAGAGTTGACAGAGACAAGAGAAGGAAGAGGGAGATGACAGAGAGAGATGAGACAGAGATGAGAGATGACAGAGAGATGACAGAGATGAGATGAGACAAAAGAGGGGCGAGATATGAGAGACGAGAGATGAGACGAGAGAGATGACAGAAAGAGATGAGAGATGAAAGAGGAAGAGATGAGAGACGAGAGAGATGAGAAGCGAAAAAAATGAAACAGATGAGAGAGATGAAAGGGAGAGAGACGAGAGATGAGATGGATGACAGACGAGAAAGATGAGAGGCGAGAGAAATGCAACAGATGAGAGAAATGAAAGAGATATAAGATGAGATGAGAGACAAGAGAAATGAAACAGATGAGACAGAGATGAGATGACAGAGACGAGAGAGAGATGAGAGACAAGAGAGGCAAGATATGAGAGTCGAGAGAGATGAGACGAGAGATGAAAGAGAGAGACTAGAGATGAGAGATGAGAAAGAGACGAGAGAGAAGAGAGAGATGAGAGATATGAGAGAGATGAAAGAGAAAGATTAGAGAAATGAGAGACGAGAGAGGGAAGAGAGATGAGAGAGATGAGAGAAATGAAAGATGAGAGACAAGAGACATATGAAATGAGAGACGAGAGAGGAGAGAGATGAAAGAGACGAGAGAAATATGAGACAAGAAAGAGACAAAAGATGGAAGAGAAAGAGGAGAGATATGAAAGAGAGATGAGAGATATGAGACAAAAGAGATTACAAAGATTAAACAGATGAGAGACATGACAGAGAGACAAGAGAGGGAACAGAGAGATGAGAGATGAGAGAAAAGAGATGAGAGAAAGAGATGACAGAGAGACGAGAGTTATGAGATGAGAGAAGAGAGATGAAAGAGAGATGAGAAAGATGACAGAGATGACAGAGAGATGAGAGATGAAAGAGATGAAAGAGAGAGATTAGAGAGATGAGAGACGAGAGAGATGACAAAGAGATGGGAGAGGGAAGAGATGAAAGGGATAGAGCTGAGAGATGACAGAGATGTCAGAGAGAGATGAAAGAGAGAGATGAGAGATGAGAAGAGAAAGACGAGATGAAAGAGAAAGATGAGAGATGAGAGCCGAGAGATATGAGACAAGAGAGATGAAAGACATTAGAGAGATGCAAGAGAGATGAGAGAGATGACAGAGGGATGAGAGAGGGAAGAGAGAGATGAAAGGGAGAGAGATGAGAGAGATATGAGAGAGAGAAATGAAAGATGAGAAAGAGGAGAGAGATGAGAGATGAGAGAGAGAGGAAAGAGATGAGAGATGAGAGAGATATGAGAGAGAGAAATGAAAGATGAGAGAGAGGAGAGAGATGAGAGATGACAGAGATGATAGAGAGATGAGAGATATGAGAGAAGAGAGATGAGAGAGAGATGAGAGATATGACAGAGAAATGAGAGGGAAGAGAGATGAAAGGGAGAGAGCTGAGAGAGATGACAGAAACAGAGACATGAGAGAGATATGAAAGAGATGAGGGAAATGAAAGAGATGAGAGAGATGAGAGATGAGGGAAATGAGAGAAATGAAAGAGATGAAAGAGACGGCAGAGACAAGATGAGAGAGGAGACGAGATAAATGAGAGAAAGCAGAGATGAAAGAGAGATAACAGAGATGAGAGATGACTGAGAGACAAGAGAGAGATGAGAGATGAGAGACGAGAGAAATGAGAGAAATGAAAGAGCTGAAAGAGATGGCAGAGACGAGATGAGAGAGGAGACGAGATAAATGAGATGAGAGAAAGCAGAGATGAAAGAGAGATGACAGAGATGAGAGATGACTGAGAGACGAGAGAGATGAGAGATGAGAGAGAAATGAGCGAGATGACAGAGAGAGACACAAGAGAGATGACAGAGAGAGATGAGAGAGGAGGCAGAGCCGGGATGGCAACCGAGGCCCAGAGAGGGGAAATGACTCGTCCAAGGTCACTGGGCTGATGAGGGGCTGAGCCGGGATTAGAACCCAGGTCCCCCCGACTCCCAGGTTGGGGCCGGCACCCGTAGGCCGCGTGTGAGCCCGTCGTCGGGTAGGGACCGCTTATAGATGTTGCCGACTTGCCCTTCCCAAGCGCTCAGTCCAGTGCTCTGCACACAGTGAGCGCTCAATAAATACGATGGAAAGGACGGATGAATGACCGCTTTCCCCGGCCCGGGGCGGGCGGTCACCTCTTCTTGCTGGGGATGACCCCGATCTGCTCCCCTTCGCCCCGGGGGGTGACGAGGCGGGCCTGCCACCATTCGTCGTCGGAGGCGTTCACCACGTGCAGGATGTCGCCGTAGGAGAAACTGAGGCCCTGGCTGGGCAAGCAGCTGTCCCGGCTCCGGTCGTAGTCGAACAGGGCCCTGCCCGGACACACACACAACACACAACACACACACGGCGGGAACGGCCTCAACACGGACCCGCAAACCGGGCTCACCCTGGGGCGGGTCCGGAGATGCCCGTTAATAATAATAATAATAATAATAATAATAGTATTTGTTAAGCGCCTACTAGGTGCCAAGCACTGTTCTAAGCGCTGTAATGATGGCATTTGTTAAGCGCTTATTATGTGCTGAGCACTATTCTGAGCGCCGATCGCTGCCTAAGCACTTACTACTACTACTACTATTACTAATAATAATGGCATTTATTAAGCGCTTACTATGTGCCAAGCACTGTTCTAAGCGCTGGGGAGATTACAAGGTGAACAGGTTGTACCCCGTGGGGCTCACAGTCTTAATCCCCATTTTACAGATGAGGTAACTGAGGCACAGAGAAGTGAAGTGACTTGCCCAAAGTCACACAGCTGACAAGTGGCGGAGCCGGGATTTGAACTCACGACCTCCGACTCCAAAGCCCGGGCTCTTTCCACTGAGCCACGCTGCTGCTCACTGAGCACTGGTCTAAGCGCTGAGCACCGCTCTAAGCACTGCAACGACGGCATTTGTTAAGCGCTTACTATGTGCCAAGCACTGTTCTAAGCGCTGTAATGATGGCATTTGTTAAGTGCTCACTATGTGCTGAGCGCTGCTCTAAGTGCTGTAATGATGGCATTTGTTAAGCGCTTACTATGTGCAGGGCACTGGTCTAAGCGCTAAGCGCTGCTCTAAGAGCCAAGGACTGTTCAAAACGCTGTAACGATGGCATTTGTTAAGCGCTTACTATGTGTCAGGCACTGTTCTAAGCGCTAATCGCCATCCTAAGCGCTGTAATGATGGCATCTGTTAAGTGCTTACTACGTGCTGAGCACTTGTCTAAGCGCTAATCGCTGTTCTAAGCGCTGTAATGATGGTATTTGTTAAGCGCTTATGATGTGCCAAGCATTGTTCTAAGCGCTGGGGGGGAATACAATAATAATAATAATGGCATTTATTAAGCGCTTACTATGTGTCGAGCACTGTTCTAAGCGCTAATCGCCATCCTAAGCGCTGTAATGATGGCATTTGTTAAGTGCTTACCACGTGCTGGGCACTGGTCTAAGCACTGTAATGATGGTATTTGTTAAGCGCTTACGATGTGCCGAGCACTTGTCTAAGCGCTAATCGCTGTTCTAAGCGCTGTAATGATGGTATTTGTTAAGCGCTTACTATGTGCCGAGCACTGTTCTAAGCGCTGGGGGGGAATACAATAATAATAATAATAATAATAATGGCATTTACTAAGCGCGTACTATGTGTCGAGCACTGTTCTAAGTGCTAATCGCCATCCTAAGAACTGTAATGATGGCATTTGCTAAGTACTTACTACATGCCGAGCACTGGCCTAAGCGCTGAGCGCTGTTTTAAGCACTGTAAGGATGGTATTTGTTAAGCGCTTACGATGTGCCAAGCACTTGTCTAAATGCTAATCGCTGTTCTAAGCGCTGTAATGATGGTATTTGTTAAGCGCTTATGATGTGCCAAGCACTGTTCTAAGCGCTGGGGGGGATACAATAATAATAACAATAATAATAATGGCATTTATTAAGTGCTTACTATGTGTTGAGCACTGTTCTAAGCGCTGATCGCCGCCCTAAGTGCTGTAATGATGGCCTTTGTTAAGTGCTTACGATGTGCCAAGCACTTGTCTAAGCGCTAATCGCTGTTCTAAGCGCTGTAATGATGGTATTTGTTAAGCACTTACTATGTGCTGAGCACTGTTCTAAGTGCTGGGGGGGGATACAATAATAATAATAATAATAATAATAATGGCATTTATTAAGTGCTTACTATGTGCAAAGCACTGTTCTAAGCGCTGGGGGAGGTTACAAGGTGATCAGGTTGTCCCACGGTGGGCTCACAGTCACCATTCCCATTTGACAGATGAGGAAAGCTCACAGTCTCCATCTCCATTTGACAGATGAGGAAACTGAGGCCCGGAGACGGGAAGTGAAACGCCGCCGGCTCAGCGAGCTGGGGAAACAGGGCAAGTCTCCTCTCTGGGAATCTCTCGTTCATTCATTTCTATTTATTGAGCGCTTCCCGTGTGCAGAGGGCGCCGTACTGAGCGCTTGGGAGAGGACAAGGCGGCAACGCAACGGGCGCACGGTCCAGAGGGGGACGGCGTCTTACCGGACATACAGGGATCTCTTCTCGCTGGTCCGCAGAGACCCCGAGCCGGAACTCATGCTGCTGCTCATCATCTGCTCCCGCAGGTCGTGGATCTTGGATTCGAAGCGGCTGTACTCTGTAGGAGACGGATGGACGGGCGGAGAGAGAGAGGGCACGGCGTTAGCCCGGGGGCTCATGGGAAGTAGGGGGCACCGGCACGGGGCCCGGAGGCTCATGGGAGGGAGCGGGCATGATGTCAGCCCGGAGGCTCATGGGAGAGAGGCGGCCTTGGCACGGGACCCGGAGGCTCATGGGAGGGAGAGGGCATGGCGTTAGCCCGGAGGCTCATGGGAGAGAGAGGGCACGGCCTTAGCCCGGAGGCTCATGGGAAGGAGAGGGCATGATGTCAGCCCGGAGGATCATGGGAGAGGGGTGGCCTTGGCACAGGACCCGGAGGCTCATGGGAGGGAGAGGGCATGCTGCTAGCCCGGAGGCTCATGGGAAGTAGGGGGCATTGGCACAGGACCCGGAGGCTCATGGGAGACAGAGGGCATGGTGTCGGCCCAGAGGCTCATGGGAAGTAGGGGGCACTGGCACAGGGCCCAGAGGCTCATGGGAGGGAGAGGGCACAATGTTAGCCCAGAGGCTCATGGGAGAAAGGCGGCACCCACACAGGGCCCGGAGGCTCATGGGAGGGAGAGGGCAAGGTGTTGGCCCAGAGGCTCATGGGAGGGAGAGGGCATGGCGTTAGCCCAGAGGCTCATGGGAAGTAGAGGACTTGGTGTTAGCCCAGAGGCTCATGGGAGAAAGGCGGCACCAACACAAGGCCCAGAGGCTCACAGGAAGCAGGGGGCACCGGTACAGGGCCCAGAGGCTCATGGGAGAGAGAGGGCACGGTGTTAGACCAGAGGCTCATGGGAGAAAGGCGGCACCCACACAGGGCCCGGAGGCTCATGGGAGGGAGAGGGCACAGTTTTAGCCCAGAGGCTCATAGGAGGAACAGGTCATGGCATTAGCCCAGAGGCTCATGGGAAGTAGGGGACACAGGTACAGGGCCCAGAGGCTCATGGGAGGGAGAGGGCACAGTGTTAGACCAGAGGCTCATGGGAGAAAGGTGGCACCCACACAGGGCCCAGAGGCTCATGGGAGGGAGAGGGCACGGTGTTAGCCCGGAGGCTCATGGGAGGGAGGGGGCATGGCTTTAGCCCAGAGGCTCATGGGAAGTAGGGGGCACCGGTACAGGGCCCAGAGGCTCATGGGAGGGAGAGGGCACGGTGTTAGACCAGAGGCTCATGGGAGAAAGGCGGCACCCACACAGGGCCCGGAGGCTCATGGGAGGGAGAGGGCATGGCGTTAGCCCAGAGGCTCATGGGAGGGAGAGGGCACAGCATTAGCCCAGGGGCTCATGGGAAGTAGGGGGCACCGGTACAGGGCACAGAGGCTCATGGGAGGGAGAGGGCACGGTGTTAGCCCGGAGGCTCATGGGCGGGAGGGGTCATGGCTTTAGCCCAGAGGCTCATGGGAAGTAGGGGGCACCGGTACAGGGCCCAGGTACGGTGTTAGCCCAGAGGCTCATGGGAGAAAGGCGGCACCCACACAGGGCCCGGAGGCTCATGGGAGGGAGAGGGCATGGCGTTAGCCCAGAGGCTCATGGGAAGTAGGAGGCACCGGTACAGGGCCCAGAGGCTCATGGGAGAGAGAGGGCATGGCGTTAGCCCAGAGGCTCATGGGAAGTAGGGGGCACCGGTACAGGGCCCAGAGGCTCATGGGAAGGAGAGGGCACGGTGTTAGCCCAGAGGCTCATGGGAGAAAGGCGGCATCGACACAGAGCCTGGAGGCTCATGGGAGGGAGAAGGCACGGTGTAAGCATAATTATTATTATTATTGTTCTCCGGGCCTCAATTCCCTCATCGGACTTTGTCCAACCCCATTTGCTTGGATCATCATCAATCATATTGAGCGCTTACTGTGTGCAGGGCACTGTACTAAGCGCTTGGTAAGTACAAGTTGGCAACATACAGAGACAGTCCCTACCCAACAGTGGGCTCACAGTCTAAAAGGATGCACCCCAGCGCTTAGGACAGTGCCCGGCACATAGTAAGCGCTTAACAAATACCCTAACCGTATTATTATTACGAGGATTACGGTCTAGCCGCCTCTCCCCGGCCCCCCCAGGCGCTCCCCGACTAGTGCTCAGGAAAGCGAAATTCCCAAGCCCGGAACTGTTCGTCCTGCAGATTGCCTGAGCAGAAGGCTTATCGCAGTAACCACGCGTCGTCCCCCGGATCCTCAGCCAACGGGGATAAAAACCAGGCCGACCACAATGACGGTGGCAGCGGCCCACAGAGTCAAATACGGTCAACCGAGACGGCGCTCCAAAGGGGTCTCCACAAGTCCCCCTCTCCATCTCCCCATCTCACCTCCTTCCCTTCCCCACAGCACCTGTATATATGTATATATGTTTGTGCATATTTATTACTCTATTTATTTTACTTGTACGTATCTATTCTATTTATTTTATTTTGTTAGTATGTTTGGTTTTGTTCTCTGTCTCCCCCTTTTAGACTGTGAGCCCACTGCTGGGTAGGGACTGTCTCTATCTGTTACCAACTTGTACTTCCCAAGCGCTTAGTACAGTGCTCTGCACACAGTAAGCGCTCAATAAATACGATTGATGATGATGATGATGTCTCTTGGAGACGTCCAGCACCCTCCCAACAGAGCCCCCGTCTCCCCCACTCCCACCCCGACTCTCCCCTCCTATTACGGGACGGGGTACGGCGGTGTGGCCTGGTGGGTAGGGCCCGGGCGTCGAAAGGACCTGGGTTCTAATCCCGGCTCTGCCACCTGTCTGCTGTGTGCTCTTGGGCAAGTCGTTTCCCTTCTCTAGGCCTCGGTTTCCTCATCTGTAAAATGGGGGTGAAGACTGTGAGCCCCACATGGGACAACCTGATGACCTTGTATTTACCCCAGCGCTTAGAACAGTGCTTGGCACATAGTAAGCGTTAAACAAATACCAAAATTAGTATTATTATCCAGCCCAGCCTGCACCCTCCGCTCCTCTGCCGCCACTCACCTCCTCACCGGGCCTCGTTCTCGCCTGTCCCGCCGTCGACCCCCAGCCCGCGTCCTTCCCCCAGCACATCTGCCAAACTCGCCCTCTTCCTCCCTTCAGAGCCCTACTGAGAGCTCACCTCCTCCGGGAGGCCTTCCCACACTGAGCCCCCCTTTTCCTCGGCTCCTCCTCCCCTCCCCCCCCACTCCCTCCCCACAGCGCTTGCGTCTACACGCACGTATTAATTATTCTATTTATTTTACTAATAATGTGTATAGATCAATAATCCTGTTTATTTATATTGATCATAATAGTCATAATAATTATGGCATTGGTTAAGCGCTTACTATGTACCGAGCATTCATTCAATCGTATTTATTGAGCGCTTACTGTGTGCAGAGGGGTATGGATGCTATTGACACCTGTCTACTTATTTTGTTGTCTGTCTCCCCCCTTCTAGACTGTGAGCCCGTTGTTGGGCAGGGACTGTCTCTCTTTGCTGCCGAATTGTACTTTGCAAGCGCTTAGTACAGTGCTCTGCACACAGTAAGCGCTCAATAAATACGACTGACTGAATGATCCCCAGATTAAGGTCCGGGGGGAGGAAGGTGGAAAAATCAGGAAGGAGGGGAGGGGGGCCTGAAATCTTGCAGTTGTAAAAGGAGAAGCAACGCGGACTGGTGGGTAGGACCCGGGTTCTAATCCTGCCTCCGTCCCTTGTCTGCTGTGTGAGACCTTGGGCAAGTCCCTTCACTTTCCCGGGCCTCAGGTCCTTCATCTGGAAAACGGGGATGAAGACCGTGAGCCCCACGTGGGACAGGGGCTGTGTCCAACCTGATTTACTCGGATCGATCCTAGCGCTTCAAACGGTGCTTGGCGGCGTTTAACAAGTACCAGAATTATTGCTAGTATTAGTATTATTATTATTGTTATTATTATTATTATTATTATTAGCAAAGACCGCCAGGAAGAGAAAACCCAGCCCAATGAACCCAAGAAGAATATAAAACGCTTTCGGACGGGCCTCTGGACTTTGTCCCTAATTCAGATTGTCCTTGCTCTGAGAATTTCACAGCTGACCTTTGGTGGCGGAGGAATGATTCAGTCGCAGGGGTATTTATTGATCGGGTTACCGGGTGCAAAGTACTGTACTGAGCGCCTGGGAGAGGATGGTTATTAGCTACGAACTTTGCCCCGAAGAGGCTGGCATTAGACCTTGGCCAGAGCCCAGGACGGGGAACTTCTAGACTGTGAGCCCGTTGTTGGGTAGGGACCGTCTCTATATGTTGCCAACCTGTACTTCCCTAGCGCTTAGTACAGTGCTCTGCACACAGTAAGCGCTCAATAAATACGACTGAATGAATGAATGAATGAAACAGAGTTGGCAGACACAACTCCTGCCTTCGACCAACTTAAAATCCTGGGCCAAAGCCCCAAGAGCCCAGTGGCGTCCACCACTCGGTGTCCGCTCGGCGGTATTTACTGAGCGCTGACGGTGTGCGGAGCACTGGGCGAAGCGCTCGGGAGAGGATGAAAGGATAATAAAGAGACACGTTTACAGTCTGGTGCTCTTTAGAAAGACCTCGCCGAGGACGCTCAGCCCTGGACCCGGGGCCTGGAGGGTCAAAGGAATCAAATAAATGGGTTCATTCTTCCGCCAAACCCCCTGGACGGTCCTATAAACACCTCTGCGAGAGGATTAATAATAGTAATAATGTAATATAACACAATATAATACTATAATAATTACATAATATAAATACTTATTATTATTATTATTATTCTCCCCCTTCTAGACTGTGAGCCTGTTGTTGGGTAGGGACTGTCTCTCTATGTTGCTGATTTGCACTTCCCAAGCGCTTAGTCCAGTGCTCTGCACACAGTAAGCGCTCAATAAATACGGTTGAATGAATGAATAATAATAATGATGGTGGCATTTGTTAAGCGCTTACTAGGTGCCAGGCACTGTACTAAGCGCTAGGGTTGCTACAAGCAAAGTGGGTTGGACGCAGCCCTGTGGGGCTCCCAGTCTTCATCCCCATTTTCCAGATGGGGGACCCGAGGCCCAGAGAAGTGAAGCGACTTGCCCGAGGTCACCCGGCAGACACGTGGTGGAGCCGGGATTAGAACCCAGGACCTTCGGACTCCCAGGCCCGGGATCTAAAACCCAATAATGCCCACGCCCTCCCATGAACCCACCCACCATTTTTAATTCGGAGCAGTTTGCCCCAGCAGAGAAGCCAGAGTAGCAGTGAGGCCTAGTGGGTAGAGCCCGGGCCTGGGAATCACAGGTCCTGGGTTCTAATCCCGGCTCCGCCCCTTGGCCGATGGGTGACCTTGGGCCAGTCACTTCACTTCTCCGGGCCTCAGTTCCCTCATCTGGAAAATGGGGATTCAATCCGGTGTTAGAACGGGGCTTGGCACATAGTAAGCGCTTAACAAATGCCATCATCATCTCTGTGCTGCCTCCAACTTTCATTCATTCATTCAATCGTGTTTATTGAGCGCTTACTGTGTGCAGAACACTGTACTGAGCACTTGGGAAGTACAAGCTGGCAACGTATAGAGACGGTCCCTACCCAACAGCGGGCTCACAGTCTAGAAGGGGGAGACAGACAACAAAACATATTAACAAAATAAAATAATAAATAAATAAAATAAATAGACTGTGAGCTCATGTGGGACAAAGACTGGGTCTAACCCGATCAGTTTGTTTCTACCCCTGCGCTTAGAACAGTGCTCAGCACATAGTAAGCACTTAAATACCATCGCCATTATTATTATATTATTGTAACTCCCCCGGCGCTTAGAACAGTCCCGGGCACGTATTAAGCACTTAAACACCACCGTCATTATTATTATGTTACTGTATATTATTATATATATTACATATATATTACATATTACATATATTACATATAATATATGTAGTACATACACACACACACACACATATATGTATATAATATATATATATATTACTATATCTCCCCCAGCGCTTAGACCAGTGCCCGGCACATAGAAGCACTTAAACACCATCGTCATTACTATTATATTATTGTATCTCCCCCAGCGCTTAGAACAGTGCCCGGCACATACTAAGCGCTTAACAAATATCATCATTATTACTATATTACTGTATCCCCCCCCCCCCGACAGCGCTTAGAAAAGTGCACGGCAAAGGGTAAGCGCTTAACACATACCATCGTCATTATTACTATACTACTGTATCTCCCCCAGCGCTTAGAATAGTCCCCAGCACATAGTAAGCGCTTAACGAACACTGTTGTCATTATTATTATATTATTGTATCTCCCCCAGAGCTTAGAACAGTGCCCGGCACATAGTAAGCGCTTAACAAACACCATCGTCATTATTATTATATTATTGTATCTCCCCCAGCGCTTAGAACAGTGCCTGGCACATAGTAAGCGCTTAACAGATACCATCGTCATTATTATTATATTATTGTATCTCCCCTAGCACTTAAAACAGTGCCCGGCACACAGTAAGCGCTTAACAAATACCATCGTCATTACTATTATATTATTGTATCTTCCCCAGTGCTTTGAACAGTGCCCGGCACACAGTAAGCGCTTAACAAATACCACTGTCATTATTATCATATTATTGTATCTCCCACAGTGCTTCGAACAGTGCCCGGCAAATAGTAAGCGCTTAGCAAATTATCATCGTCATTATTACTGTATTACTGTATCTCCCGCAGCGCTTAGAACAGTGCCCGGCACATAGTAAGTGCTTAACAAATACCATTGTCATTACTATTATATTATTGTATCTCCCCCAGCGCTTAGAACGGTGCCCAGCACATAGTAATAATCATAATAATGATGGCATTTGTTAAGCGCTTACTATGTGCGACGCACTGTTCTAAGCGCTGGGGAGGATACGAGGTGATCAGGTTGTCCCACATGGGGCTCACAGTCTTCATCCCCATTTTACAGACGAGGTCACTGAGGCCCAGAGAAGTTAGGTGACTTGCCCAAGGTCACACAGCTGACAAGCGCCAGAGCCGGGATTAGCACCCACGACCTGACTCCCAAATCCAGGCTCTTTCCACTGAGCCACACTGCTTCTCTGTAAGCGCTTAATAAACACCATCACCATTATTATTATTTATTATTATGAACACGAGGCAGCACCTTAAAAATTGGGAGAAATTCCTTCGTTCTTTCAATCATTCATTCATTCAATCGTATTTATTGAGCGCTTACTGTGTGCACAGCGTTGTACTAAGCGCTTGGAAAGTACAATTAGGCAACAGGTAAAGACGATCCCTCCCCGACAACGGGCTCACAGTCTAGAACGGGGAGACAGACAACCAAACAATAACATCACTGAATAATCGCTCAAACACCTTAAAAATAAAAAATAACTATCCAAGGGGCCCCAAGAGTCGATCCATTGGTGGCATTTGCTGAGCACTGGCTAAGAATGGAGCACTGTACTGAGCGCTTATCGTGGAGAGCACTGTACTGGGCGCTGACTGAAGCATGGCCCAGTGGCGAGAGCCCGGGAATCAGGAGGTCACGGGTTCTAATCCCGGTTCCGCCTCCTATCCTCTGCGTGACCTTGGGCAAGTCACTTCCCTTCTCTGGGCCTCAGTTCCCTCCTCTGGAAAATGGGGATGGAGACCGTGGGCGCCCCATGGGACAACCTGATCGCCTTGTAACCTCCCCAGCGCCTAAAACAGTGCCTGGCACATAGTAAGCGTTTACCACCTACCATCACTATCAATTATTATCATCATTCCTGTGACCGGAGTGCTGTACTGAGCGCTCAGCGAGAGTGCGCTGGAGTCAGTCACCCGGCATCAAAGACAGACCCGAAACGGCGCTGAGAAGTACCTGCCGAGCAGAAAGTCGCACACGGCGAAGCAAAACAGAAACCATTTCCTTCCCCCAACAAAACTTTTCCGAGCGGCGGAGACAACAGGGGCCGTGACGTTTTACGATGACAAAGTCCAGGTAACACCCCACCCCGGAAAAAGATGGAAAAACGCCTCCATCCCAGGTGGAAATCCATAGGGACCACGATGGGTTTGCAATCGAGCCCTCCCCCCGTCAAAATCGGGGAAAATCAAGTTGAATGCATTATCCAAATACGATCATTGGAGAAGTGCAAATGTAAAAATTTGTAGTAGTAGAAAAAGAGGAGGTGAGGAGATAAAAGAAGGAAGGAGAGGGGGGAGAGAGGTGAGGAGGGAAGGAGAAAGAAAAGAGGAAGGAGGAGAAAGAAGGAGATGAGGGGACAGAGAAGGAAGAGAGGAGAAAGAGAAGGATGAAGGAAGAGGGGGAGAGAAAAGGAAGGAGGTGGTGAGGGGATAAAGCGGTCTCCATATGTTGATGATTTGTACATCCCAAGTGCGTAGGACAGTGCTCTGCACACAGTAAGCGCTCAGTAAGTGCGACTGAATGAACTGAATGAATGGAGCATCTTTTACAGTCTGTGAGGTACCCCCTCCCACTGCCCATCCCACAATCGCTGGCGTGTCTCTCTCTTTCTCATCTTTCTCTCCCCACTTTGGTCCTTCCAGAAGCCGGGGGAGAAAGGAAGAGGGGGTAGAGGAGGAGGAAGGAAAGTGAAAAGAGGGAGGAAGGAGGAGGGAAACAAGGGGAGGATGAAGAGGCAAAGAGAAGGCAGAGGAGGAAAATAATGGGGAGGAGGAGGGAAAAAGAAAAGAGGAGGAAGGAAAGAGAAAGGGGAGGAAGAGGGAGAAGGAGGAGGGGAAAGAAAGAAGAGAAGGAAGTTAAAAGAAAGGGGAGGAGGAGGGAAAAATGGGGAGAAGGAGTTGGCGGGAAAGGAGAGGGGAGAGAGAAGGAAAGAAAGGGGAGGAGGAGGGAAAGAGGGGAGAAGGAGTATGAAGGAAAGAGAAGGGAGGAAGAGGGAAAGAAGAGGAGGAGTTGGAGGGAAGAAGGGGGACAGAGAAGGAAGGAGAGGGAAAAGAGAAGGAAGGAGAGGAAAGAGAAGGAAGGAGACGGGAAAGAAGAAAGGAGAGGACGGGAAAGAGAAGGAAGGAGTGGAGAAAGAGAAGGATGAAGGGGGGAAGGACAAGGAAGGTAGAGAAGGGAAAGAGAAAGAAGAAAGAAGGAGAGGGGAGAGAGAAGGAAGGAGAGGAGAGGAAAGGAAGGAGGAGGAGAGGGGAGAGAGAAGGAAGAAGGAGAAGGGAAAGGAGGGGGAGGGGGGAAAAGAAGAAAGGAGGGGGAAAAGTGAAGGAAGGAGAGGGAGAAAAAAGGAAGGAAGAGGAGAAGGAAGAAGGGAGAAGGAGAAGGGAAAGAAAGGAGGTGAGGGGATAAAGAAGGAAGCAGAGAGGAAAAAAAGGAGAAGGAGGGGGAGGAGGGGGAGGTGATGAAAAAGAGGAAGAGAGGGGAAAGAGAAAGGAGCCGGAGGAGAGGGGAGAGAGAAGTGAGAGGGAAGGAGATGTAAGGAGAAGGGACGGGGAGGAGGTGAGGGGAGAGAGAAGAGACAGTAGGAGGGAAGGAGAAGGGAAAGAGAGAGGAGGAGGCGGTGAGGGGATAGAGAAGGAAGAAGAAGAAGAAGATGTGAGAGAAGAGAGAAGGAAGGAAGAGGGGAAGGAAGGAGAAAGAAGAAGCGAAAGGGAGAGGAGGAGGAGGTGAGGGGATAAAGAAGGAAGGAGAAGTGAGAGAGGTGAGGAGGGATGGAGAAGGAAAAGAGGGAGGAGGAGAAAGAAGGAGATAAAGGGACAGAGAGGGAAGAAGAGAGGAGAGAGAGAAGGATGAAGGAGGAGAGGGGAAAGAAAAGGAAGGAGGTAGTGAGGGGATAAAGAAGGAAGGAGAGGGGAAAGAGAAGGACGCAGGTGAGGGGTGAGAAGGGAGCAAAGGAAAGGAGAAGGGGAAGAAGGAAGAGGAGGTGAGGGAATGAAGAAGGAGGAAGGAGAGGGGAGAGCGAAGGAAGAAGGTGAGGGGAGAGGGCCGAGGGAAAAGGAAGGAGAGGGAAAAGGAAGGAGAGGGAAAAGGAAGGAGAGGGAAAAGGAAGGAGAGGGAAGGAGAAGGAGGTGAGGGGGTAAAGAAAGGAGATGAGGGGATAAAGAAGGATGGGGGAAAAGAGAAGGGAAAAAGGAAGGAGGGGGAGAGGGAAGAAGGGAGGAGAAGGGAAAGGGAAAGGAGGAGGGGGATAAAGAAGGAAGGAGAGGGGAAGAGAAGGAAGGAGGAGGTGAGGGAAGACAGAGCAGGAGAGGGAAGGAAGGAAAGAGAAGGAGGACTTGAGGGGATAAAGAAGGAAGAAGGAAAGGGGAAAGAGAAGGCAGGAGTTGAGGGGATTCATTCATTCATTCAATCAATCGTATTTATTGAGCGCTTACTGTGTGCACAGCACTGTACTAAGCGCTTGGGAAGTACAAGTTGGCAACATATAGAGACGGCCCCTACCCAACAGTGGGCTCAAAGTCTAGAAAGAAGGGGAGAAAGAAGAGGGAAAAGGAAGGAGTAAGAGAGCAAAGGAGAAGGAATACGGAGACAGGAAAGGGAGGAGGAGGAGACCAGGGGATAATGAAGGAAGGTGAGGGGAGAGGAGAGAGAGAAGGAGGGGAGGGAAGGAGAAGGGAGAAGGGAAAGAGAGAGGAGGAGGTGGGGAGTAAAGGAGGAAGGAAAGGAGAGAGAGGAAAGAGAAGGAGGAGGTGAGGGGATAAAGAGGGAAGAAGGAGAGGGGAGAGAGAAGGAAGGAGGAAAGGAGAGAGAAAAGGATTAAGGAAGAGAGGGAAAGAGAAGGAGAAGGGAAAGAGAGGAGGAGGTGAGGGGATAAAGAAAGGAGAGGGGAAAGAGAAGGAGGAAGGAGGTGAGGGGAGAGAGGAGGAGAGGGAAAGGGAAGAGGCAAGAGGAGGAGGACATGAGGGCAGAGAGAAGGAAAGAAGTGAGGGGAAAGAGGAGGAGAGGGAAGGGGAAGTGGAAAGAGGAGGAGGATATGAGGGGATGAAGAAGGAAAGAGAGGGGAAGAGAAGGAAGAAGGAGGTGAGGGGAGAGAGAAGAGGAGACAGAAGAAGAAGGGAAAGAAAGGAGGAGGATATGAGGGGATGAAGAAGGAGAGGGGAGACAAAAGGAAGGAGGAGGGGAGGGAAAGAGGGGAAAAAGAAAGGAGGAGGAGCTGAGGGGATAAAGAAGGAAGGAGAAGGGAAAGAGAGGCAAGAAGGAGGTGAGAGGAGAAAAAGGAGGAGTGGGAAGGAGAAGGGAAAGAGAAAGGAGGAGGACACGAGGGGAGGAAGAAGGAGAGGGGAGAGAGAAGGAAGGAGGTGAGGGGATGAGGGGGAGAGAAAAAAGGAAAGAGGAGGAGAGGGAAGAAGAAGGGAGAAGAAGGGAAAGGGAGGAGGAGGAGGAGGTGATGAGGGGATAAAGAAGGAAGAAAGAGGTGGGGGGAGAGAGGAGGAGAGGGAAGGAGAAGGGAAAGAGAAAAGAGGAGGATATGAGGGGATGAAGAAGGAGAGGGGAGATAAAAGGAAGGAGGAGGGGAGGGAAAGAGGGGAAAAAGAAAGGAGGAGGAGCTGAGGGGATAAAGAAGGAAGGAGAGGGGAAAGACAGGAAACAAGGAGGTGAGAGGAGAGAAAGGAGGAGTGGGAAGGAGAAGGGAAAGAGAAAGGAGGAGGACACGAGGGGAGGAAGAAGGAGAGGGGAGAGAGAAGGAAGGAGGTGAGGGGATGAGGGGGAGAGAAAAAAGGAAAGAGGAGGAGAGAGAAGAAGAAGGGAGAAGAAGGGAAAGGGAGGAGGAAGTGATGGGGGGATAAAGAAGGAAGAAAGAGGTGAGGGGAGAGAGAGGAGGAGAGGGAAGGAGAAGGGAAAGAGAAAAGAGAAGAACATGAGGGGAGAGCAAAGGAAGGAGGAGGTGAGGGGAGAGAAGAGAGAAAAGGAAAGGAGACGGGAAAGAGGTATGAAGAGGACATGAGGGGAGAGAGAAGGAAGGAGGAGAGGGGAGAGAAGGAAGAAGGAGAGGGAAAGAGGAGAAGGGAAAGAGAAAGGAGGAGGAGGTGAGGGGATAGAGAGGAGGAGAGGGAAAGAGAAAGGAGGAGGACATGGGAGATGAAGAAGGAGAGGGGAGAGAAAAGGAAGGAGATGAGGGGATGAAGAAGTGAGGGAAAAAAGGAGAGGGGATGAAGAAGTGAGAGAAAAACGGAAGGAGAAGAAGGGAGGAGAAAGGAAAGGGAGGAGGTGGTGAGGGGATAAAGAAGAAGGAGGTGAGGGGAGAGAGAGGAGGAGAGGGAAGGAGAATGGAAAGAGGGATGAAGAGGACATGAGGGGATGAAGGAGGGGGAGAGAAGGAAGGAGGAGGAGAGGGAAAGAGGAGAGAGAGAAGGACATGAGAAGGGAAAGAGGAATGAGGAGGACATGACGGGATGAAGAAGGAAGGAGGAGAGGGGAGAGAAAACAAAGTAGGAGGAGAGGGAAAGAAGAGAAAGGAAAGAGAAAGGAAGAGGAGGTGAGGGGATAAAGATGAAGAAAGGGGGAAGAGAAGGAAGAAGGAGGTGACGGGAGAGTGAGGAGAAGGGAAGGAGGAGGGCATGAGGGGAGGTAGAAGGAGAGGGAAAAGAGAAGGAAGGAGGTGAGGGGATGAAGGAGAGAGGAGAAAAGGAAGGAGGAGGAGAGGGAAGGAGAAGGAAAAGGGAGGAGGAAGAGGTGAGGGGATAAAGAAGGACAGAGGAGGAGAGGGAAAGAGAAGGGAAAGAGGGATGAGCATGAGGGGAGGAAGGTGAGGGGAGAGAGAAAAGGAAGCAGAAGGTGAGGGAAGGAGAAGGGAAAGAGAGGAGAAGCAGGAGGTGACGGGATAAAGAAGGAAGAAGGAAAGGGGAAAGAGAATGAAGAAGGAGGTGAGGGGAGAGAGATGAGGAGAGGGAAGAAGGGAAAGAGAAAGGAGGAACTCATGAGAGGATGAAGAAGAAAGGAGAGGGGAAAGAGAAGGAAGGAGCTGACGGGATGAAGGAGAGGGGAGAGAGAAAAGGAACGAGGAGGCGAGGGAAGGCGAAGGGAAAGAGAAAGGAGGAGGTGGTGAGGGGATAAAGAAGGAAGAAAGTAAGTGGAGAGAGATGAGGAGAGGGAAGGAGAAGGGAAAGAGGGATAAGGAGGACATTAGGGGATGAAGGAGGAGGCTAGGGGAGAGAGGAGAAGGGAAAAAGGAGGAGGAGGTGAGGGGATAAAGAAGGAAGGAGAGGGGGAAGAGAAGGAAAAAGGAGGTGAGGGGAGAGTGAAGAGGAGAGGGAAGGAGAAGGGGAAAAGAAAGGAGCAGGACATGAGGGGATGAAGGAGGAGAGAGGAAAGAGAAAAATGGAGAAGGAGAGGGAAGGAGAAGGGAAAGACAAAGGAGGTGAGGGGACAAAAGAAGGTGAGGGGAGAGAGAAGAAAGAGGAGGTGAGGGGAGAGAGAAGAAAGAGGAGGTGAGGGGAGAGAGAAGAAAGAGGAGGTGAGGGGAGAGAGAAGAAAGAGGAGGTGAGGGGAGAGAGAGGAGGAGAGGGAAGGGGAAGATAACATGAGGGGAGAGAAGGAAGGAGGGGAGGGGAGAGAGAGGAGGAGGGGGGGAAGAGGAAAGAGGGGGACATGAGGGGTTAAAGAAGGAAGGAGAGAAGAAGAAGGAGATGAGGGGAGAGAGAGGAGGAGAGGGGAAGAGAAAGGAGGAGGACATGGGGATAAAAAGGAGAGGGGAGAGAGAAGGAAGAAGGAGGTGGGGGGAGACAGAGGAGAGGGAAGGGGAAGAGGAAAGAGGAGGAGGCCATGAGAGGAGAGAGAAGGAAGGAGGTGAGGAGAAAGGGGAGGAAGGAGGAGAGGGAAGAAGGGAGAAAAGAGAAAGGAGGAAGAGGTGGTGAGGGGATAAGAAGGAAGGAGGTGAAGAGAGGGAAGGAGAAGGGAAAGAGAAAGGAGGCAGTGGTGAGGGGATGAAGAAGGAGGTGAGGGGAGGGAAGGTGGAGGGTAAGAGGAGGAGGACATGGGGAGATGAAGGAGAGGAGACAGAAAAGGAAGGAGGAGGTGAGGGGAGAAGGGAAAGAGGGAGGAGGTGAGGGGATAAAGAAGGAAGGAGAGGGGGAAGAGAAGAAAGGAGGAGGTGAGGGAAGGAGAAGGGGAAGAGAAAGGAGAAGGACATGAGGGGAGAGAAGGAGGAGGTGAGGGGAGAGAGAGGAGGAGAGGAAAGAAGGGGAAGAGGAAAGAAGAGGAGGCTATGAGGGGAGAGAGAAGGAAGGAGGTGAGGGGAGAGAGAGGAGGAGAGGAAAGAAGGGGAAGAGGAAAGAAGAGGAGGCTATGAGGGGAGAGAGAAGGGAAGAGGTGAGGGGAGAGAGAGGAGGAGAGGGAAGAGGAAAGAGGAGGAGGACAGGAGGGGATAAAGAAGGAAGGAGGGGGCAGAAGGAAGAAGGAGGGGAGGGAAAGAGGAGGGAAAGAGGGAAGAGGAGGAGGAGGACATGAGGGGATGAAAAAGGAGAGGAGACAGTAGAGGAAGGAGGAGGTGAAGGGAGAAGGGAAAGAGAGGAGAAGGGAAAAAGGGAGGAGGAGGTGAGGGGATAAAGAAGGAGAGGGGGAAGAGAAGGAAGGAGGAGGTGAGGGAAGGAGAAGGGGAAGAGAAAGGAGCAGGCCATGAGGGGAGAGAGAAGGAAGAAGGTGAGAGGAGGAGAGGGAAGAAGGGGAAGAGGAAAGAGGAGGAGGCCATGAGGGGAGAGAGAAGGAAGGAGGTGAGGGGAGAGAGAGGAAGAGAGAAGAGAGGAAAGAGGAAAGAGGAAAGAGGAGGAGGACAGGAGGGGATAAAGAAGGAAGGAGAGGGGAGAGAAGGAAGAAGGAGATGAGGGTAGGGAAGGAGGAGGGAAAGAGGAGGAGGACATGAGGGGATGAAGGAGAAGAGACAGAAAAGGAAGGAGGAGGTGAGGTGAGAGGAGAAGGGAAGGAGAGAGGGGAGGAGGAGGTGAGGGGATAAAGAAGGATGGAGGAGGTGAGGGAAGGAGAAGGGGAAGAGAAAGGAGCGGGGAGAGAGAAGGAAGGAGGTGAGGGGAGAGAAAGGAGGAGAGGAAAGAAAGGGAAGAGGAAAGAGGAAGAGGCCAGGAGGGGAGAGAGAAGGAAGGAGGTGAGGGGAGAGAGAGGAGGAGAGGAAAGAAGGGGAAGAGGAAAGAAGAGGAGGCTATGAGGGGAGAGAGAAGGGAAGAGGTGAGGGGAGAGAGAGGAGGAGAGGGAAGAGGAAAGAGGAGGAGGACAGGAGGGGATAAAGAAGGAAGGAGGGGGCAGAAGGAAGAAGGAGGGGAGGGAAAGAGGAGGGAAAGAGGGAAGAGGAGGAGGAGGACATGAGGGGATGAAAAAGGAGAGGAGACAGTAGAGGAAGGAGGAGGTGAAGGGAGAAGGGAAAGAGAGGAGAAGGGAAAAAGGGAGGAGGAGGTGAGGGGATAAAGAAGGAGAGGGGGAAGAGAAGGAAGGAGGAGGTGAGGGAAGGAGAAGGGGAAGAGAAAGGAGCAGGCCATGAGGGGAGAGAGAAGGAAGAAGGTGAGAGGAGGAGAGGGAAGAAGGGGAAGAGGAAAGAGGAGGAGGCCATGAGGGGAGAGAGAAGGAAGGAGGTGAGGGGAGAGAGAGGAAGAGAGGAAAGAGGAAAGAGGAAAGAGGAAAGAGGAGGAGGACAGGAGGGGATAAAGAAGGAAGGAGAGGGGAGAGAAGGAAGAAGGAGATGAGGGTAGGGAAGGAGGAGGGAAAGAGGAGGAGGACATGAGGGGATGAAGGAGAAGAGACAGAAAAGGAAGGAGGAGGTGAGGTGAGAGGAGAAGGGAAGGAGAGAGGGGAGGAGGAGGTGAGGGGATAAAGAAGGATGGAGGAGGTGAGGGAAGGAGAAGGGGAAGAGAAAGGAGCGGGGAGAGAGAAGGAAGGAGGTGAGGGGAGAGAAAGGAGGAGAGGAAAGAAAGGGAAGAGGAAAGAGGAAGAGGCCAGGAGGGGAGAGAGAAGGAAGGAGGTGAGGGGAGAGAGAGGAGGAGAGGGAAGAGGAAAGAGGAGGAGAACAGGAGGGGATAAAGAAGAAAGGAGAGGGGAGAGAAGGAAGAATGAGGGGAGGGGAGGGAAAGAGGAGGGGAAGAGGAGGAGGAGGCCATGAGGGGATGAAGAAGTAGAGGGAAAGAAGGAAGAAGGTCAGAGGAGAGAGAAAAGGAAAGGATAAGGGGAAGAGGAGGACATGAGGGGATGAAGAAGGAGAGGGAAAAGAAAGAAGGAGGTGAGAGGAGAGAGGAGAGAGAAAAAGAAAGGAGAAAGGGAAGAGGGAGGAGGAGGACATGAGGGGATAAAGAAGGAAAGGGAAAGAAGGAAGGAGGTGAGGGGAGAGAGAAAAGAAAAGAAGGGGAAGAGGGAGGAGGAGGAGGACATGGGATGAAGAAGGAGAGGGAAAGAAGGAAGGAGGTGAGGGGAGAGAGGAGAGAGAAAAGGAAAAGAGAAGGGGAAGAGGGAGGAGGAGAACATGAGGGGATGAAGGAGAGGGAAAGAAGGAAGGAGGTGAGGGGAGAGGAGAGAGAAAAGGAAAGGAGAAGGGGAAGAGAGAGGAAGAGGACATTAGGGAATGAAGAAGGAGAGGGAAAGAAGGAAGGAGGTTGGGGAGAGAGGAGAGAGAAAAGGGAAGAAGGGGAAGAGGGAGGAAGAGGAGGACATGAGGGGATGAAGGAGAGGGAAAGAAGGAAGGAGGTGAGGGGAGAGAGGAGAGAGAAAAGGAAAGGAGAAGGGGAATAGGGAGGAGGAGAACATGAGGGGATGAAGGAGAGGGAAAGAAGGAAGGAGGTGAGGGGAGAGAGGAGAGAGAAAAGGAAAGGAGAAGGGGAAGAGTGAGGAGGAGGACATGAGGCGATGAAGAATGAGAAGGAAAAGAAGGAAGGAGGTGAGGGGAAAGAGAAAAGGAAAGGAGAAAGGCTTGAAGAGGGAGGAGGAGGACATGAGGGGATGAAGAAGGAGAGGGAAAGAAGGAAGGAGGTGAGGAGACAGAGGAGAGAGAAAAGGAAAAGAGAAGGGGAAGAGAGAGGAGGAGAACATGAGGGGATGAAGGAGAGGGAAAGAAGGAAGAAGGTGAAGGGAGAGGACAGAGAAAAGGAAAGGAGAAGGGGAAGAGGAGGACATGAGGAGATGAAGAACGAGAAGAAAAAGAAGGAAGGAGGTTAGGGGAGAAAGAAAAGGAAAGGAGAAAGGCTTGAAGAGGGAGGAGGAAGACATGAGGGGATGAAGAAGGAGAGGGAAAAGAAGGAAGGAGGTGAGGGGAAAGAGAAAAGGAAAGGAGAAAGGCTTGAAGAGGGAGGAGGAAGACATGAGGGGATGAAGAAGGAGAGGGAAAAGAAGGAAAGAGGTGAGGGGAAAGAGAAAAGAAAAGGGGAAAGGCTTGAAGAGGGAGGAGGAGGACATGAGGGGATGAAGAAGGAGAGGGAAAGAAGGAAGGAGGTGAGGGGAAAGAGAAAAGGAACGGAGAAAGGCTTGAGGGAGGAGGAGGCCATGAGGGGATGAAGAAGGCGAGGGAAAGAAGGAAGGAGGTGAGGGGAGAGAGAAAAGGAAAGGAAAAAGGCTTGAAGAGGGAGAAGGAGGAGGACGACATGAGGGGATGAAGAAGGTGAGGGGAAGGAGGTGAGGGGAGAGAGAAAAGGAAAGGAGAAAGGCTTAAAGAGGAAGGAGGTGGAGGACATGAGGGGATGAAGGAGAGGGAAAAGAAGAAAGGAGGTGAGGGGAGAGAGGAAAGGAGAAAGTCTTGAAGAGGGAGGAGGAGGACATGAGGGGATGAAGGAGGTGAGGGGAGAGAGAAAAGGAAAGGAGAAAGGCTTAAAAAGGGAGGAGGAGGAGGACATGAGGGGATGAAGGAGAGGGAAAAGAAGGAAGGAGGTGAGGGGAGAGAGGAAAGGAGAAAGGCTTGAAGAGGGAAGAGGAGGACATGAGGGGATGAAGAAGGAGAGGGAAAGAAGGAAGGAGGTGAGGGGAGAGGAGAGAGAAAAGGAAAGGAGAAGGGGAAGAGAGAGGAGGAGGACATAAGGGGATGAAGAAGGCGAGGGAAAGAAGGAAGGAGGTTAGGGGGCAGAGAAAAGGAAAGGAGAAAGGCTTGAAGAGGGAGGAGGAAGACATGTGGGGATGAAGAAGGAGAGGGAAAAGAAGGAAGGAGGTGAGGGGAAAGGCTTGAAGAGGGAGGAGGAGGACATGAGGGGATGAAGAAGGCGAGGGAAAGAAGGAAGGAGGTGAGGGGAGAGAGAAAAGGAAAGAAGGGAAAGAGGGAGGAGGAGGACATGAGGGGATGAAGAAGGTGAGGGAAAGAAGGAAGGAGGTGAGGGGAGAGAGAAAAGGAAAGGAGAAAGGCTTGAGGGAGGAGGAGGCCATGAGGGGATGAAGAAGGAGAAAGAAAAGAAGGAAAGAGGTGAGGGGAAAGAGAAAAGAAAAGGGGAAAGGCTTGAGGGAGAAGGAGGCCATGAGGGGATGAAGAAGGAGAAAGAAAAGAAGGCAAGAGGTGAGGGGAGAGAGAAAAGGAAAGGAGAAAGGCTTGAGGAGGGAGGAGGAGGAGGACATGAGGGGATGAAGAAGGCGAGGGAAAGAAGGAAGGAGGCGAGGGGAGAGAGAAAAGGAAACGAGAAAGGCTTGAAGAGGGAGGAGGAGGACATGAGGGGATGAAGAAGAGAAAGAAAAGGAAAGGAGAAAGGCTTGAGGAGGGAAGGGGAGGACATGAGGGGAAAGAAGAAAGGGGAGAGAAAATGAGGGAGGAAAGAGAAAGCAGGCGTCGGGGGGAAACTGCCAGGAGGGGGTGTACGGTCACCTGCTTCGGGTCCGGCTCGTCGGGGCGCTGGGGGGCCCCGGGGTCCCGTCCCCCGGCTCCCCTCCCCGCCCCTCCCCCGCTGCGCGCTCGCGCCGCCGCTCGTGCTCGCGCGGCGCGAGGACACAAAGCGGGGCGCGCGGGCGGCGGAGGAGCGCGCGCGCGCCCGGGGGGGGCCTCCTCCGCCCCCATTGGCCACGCCCCCGCGCCGCGGGAGGGCCGGCGGCCAATCAGCGGCCTCCCCCGGGCGGGGCCGCCCCGGCCCCTGGGCCGCGAGCCAATCAGGGGGGCATTAATCTGCATACGAAGCCCCGCCCACTCCGGCCGCCCCCGGCGCGAGCCAGGGGCCCCTCTCGATGCCCCCCCCCCCCGCCTCCGTCGCACCTGGGCCCGCGAGCCAATCAAGCGAGGTTGATTTGCATAGTAGGCCCCGCCCACGCGCCCGGCCGCGCCTGCGCGGTGGGGCCGAGGCGGGCCTTGCGTGATGAGGGGAAATCGAGCCGTGGTATTTATTGAGCGCTTCCGGTGGGCCAGGGCATCATCATCATCATCAATCAATCAATCAATCAATCAATCAATCGTATTTATTGAGCGCTTACTATGTGCAGAGCACTGTACTAAGCGCTTGGGAAGTACAAGTTGGCAACATCTAGAGACAGTCCCTACCCACCAGTGGGCTCACAGTCTAAAAGGGGGAGACAGAACAAAACCAAACATACTCACAAAATAAAATAAATAGAATAGATAGGTACAAGTAAAATAAATAAATAAATAGGGCACTGGTCTGAGCGCCTTTCTGAGGTACTTGTTAAGCGCTGACGATGTGCCAGGCGCTGAGGTGGCGACTAAGGGTTGGCCCCAGTCCCTGTCCCCCAGTCATCACCCCCATTTTCCAGATGAAGTCACTGAGGCCCACAGAAGTGAAGTGGTTAAAAATAATAATAATAATGATGGCATTTATTAAGCGCTTACTATGTGCAAAGCACTGTTCTAAGCGCTGGGGAGGATACAAAGTGATTAGGTTGTCCCACGTGGGGCTCACAGACTTTACTTGTACATATCTATTCTATTTATTTTATTTTGTTAGTATGTTTGGTTTTTTTTTTTTTTTCTCTGTCTCCCCCTTTTAGACTGTGAGCCCAATGTTGGGTAGGGACCGTCTCTATATGTTGCCAATTTGTACTTCCCAAGCGCTTAGTACAGTGCTCTGCACATAGTAAGCGCTCAATAAATATGATTGATTGATTAATCCCCATTTTACAGATGAGAGAACTGAGGCACAGAGAAGTCAAGTAACTTGGCCCAAAGTCACAGAGCTGACAAGTGGTGGAGCCGGGATTTGAACCCCTGACCTCTGACTCCAAAGCACAGGCTCTTTCCACTGAGCCACAACTGCTTCTCTAAGTGGCTCAGGGGTTAGCCCAAAGTACACAGCAGAGAAGTGGCAGGGTCTGGAATAATAATAATAATAATAATAATGATAATAATAATAATAATAATGGTATTTGTTGAGCGCTTATGTGCCAAGCACTGTTTTAGGCTTTGGAAGAGAGTCAATAATAATAATAATAATAATATTAGTATTTGTTAAGCGCTTACTATATGCCAAGCACTGTTCTCAGTGCTGGGAGAGATACAATAATAATAATAATGATGGTATTTGTTAAGTGCTTACTATGTGCCAAGCACTGTTCTAAGCGCTGGGAAAGATACAATAATAATAATAATAATAATAATAATAATAATGGTAGTATTTGTTAAGCGCTTACTATGTGCCAAGCACTGTTCTAAGTGCTGGGAGAGATACAATAATAATAATAATAATAATGATGATGGTATTTGTTGAGCACTTACTATGTGCCAAGCACTGTTCTAAGCACTGGGAGAGATACAATAATAATAACAATAATGGTATTTGTTAAGCACTTACAATGTGCAAAGCACTGTTCTAAGCACTGGGGAGGTTCCAAGGTGATCAGGTTGTCCCACGGGGGGCTCACAGTCTTCATCCCCATTTTACAGATGAGGAAACTGAGGACCAGAGAAGTGAAGTGACTTGCCCAAAGTCACACAGCTGGCAATTGGCAGAGCCGGGATTTGAACCTATGACCTCGCACTCCAAAGCCCAGGCTCTTTCCACTGAGCCACGCTGCTTCTCTAATCACTGAGGCCCAGAGCAGTGAAGTGGTTTGCCCAAAGTCACACAGCAGACAAGTAGCGGAGTTGGGATTAATAATAATAATAATAATAATAATAATAATAATGATGGCATTTGTGAAGCGCTTGCTATGTGCCAAGCACTGTTTTAAGCGCTGGGGGAGATACAAGGCCATCAGGTTGTCTCCCATGGGGCTCACAGTCTTCATCCCCATTTTCCAGATGAGGGAACTGAGGCCCAGAGAAGTGAAGTGGCTCACCCAAAGTCACGCAGCTGACAAGGGGCGGAAGCAGGATTAGAACCCACGACCTCTGACTCCCAAGCCTGGGCTCTTTCCACTGAGCCACGCTGCTAGATCCCGTGGCCTTCCGACTCCCAGGCCTGGCTTAAACTAATAATGATGGTATTTGTTGAGCGCTTACTATGTGCCAAGCACTGTTCTAAGCGCTGGCACTTAAGATCATGAGTTCAAATTCTGACTCCACCACTCGTCTGCTGTGTGACTTGGGCCAGTCGCTTCCCTTCTCTGGGTCTCAGTGACCTCATCTGTCTCCTTTTTTTATTTTGTTGTCTCCCCCTTCTAGACTGTGAGCCCGTTGTTGGGTAGGAATTGTCTCTCTATGTTTCTGATTTGTTCTTCCCAAGCGCTCAGTACAGTGTTCTGCACACAGTAAGCGCTCAATAAATACAATCGAATGACTGAATGGGGATTGAGACTGTGAGCCCCATGGGGGACAGGGACTGTGTCCAATCTGATGACTTTGTATCCCTGTGGGACAACCTGATCACCTTGTAACCTCCCCAGCGCTTAGAACAGTGCTTTGCACATAGGAAGCACTTAACAAATACCATTATTATTATTATTATTTTTATTATTATTAGTTGGGCGCTTAGAACAGTGATTGACATACAGTAAGGGCTTAATAAATATCATTATCATTATTATCATCATCTACTCCAGTGCTCTGACCCGTACTTGACACATAGTAAGCGCTTAAACACCATTATTATTATTATTCTCTGGGCCTCAGTTGCCTCATCCGGAAAATGGGGATGGAGACCGTGAGCCCCATGGGGGACAGGGACTGTGTCCAATCTGATGACTTAGTATCCCTGTGGGACAACCTGATCACCTTGTAACCTCCCCAGCGCTTAGAACAGTGCTTTGCACATAGTAAGCACTTAACAAATACCATTATTATTATTTTTATTATTATTAGTTGGGCGCTTAGAACAGTGCTTGGCACACAGTAAGGGCTTAATAAATATCATTATCATTATTATCATCATCTGCCTCAGTGCTTTGACCCGTACTTGACACATAGTAAGCGCTTAACAAGCACCATTATTATTATTATTCTCTGGGCCTCAGTTGCCTCATCTGGAAAATGGGGATGAAGACCGTGAGCCCCACGGGAGACAGGGACTGTGTCCAACCCGATTTGCTTGGATCCACCCCGGCGCTTAGTACAGCGCCTGGCACATTCATTCAATCAATCATTTATTGAGCGCTGTGTGCAGAGCACTGTACTAAGCGCCTGGAAAGTACAAGTTGGCACATTCATTCATTCATTCAATCGTATTTATTGAGCGCTCACGAGAAGGAGCGTGGCCTATTAGATAGAGCCCAGGCCCGGAAGCCAAAGGGACTTGGTTCTCGTCCCGGCTCCGCCACGTGTCCGCTGTGTGACCTTGGAGAAGTCACTTCCCTTCTCTGGGCTACAGTTCCCTCATCCGTAAAGTGGGGATTCATTCACTGTCCTTTAATCGAATTCACTGAGCGCGGTACATCATCATCATCATCATCAATCGTATTTATTGAGCGCTTACTATGGGCAGAGCACTGTACTAAGCACCGGGGAGAGCCCACTCCAACAATAACCGGACGCATTCCCTCCCCACAGCGAGCTGACGGTCTAGAGGGGGGAGACAGACATTAATAGGAACAAATGTACTGAGCACTTCCCGCTGAGCACTGTACTAAGCGCTCGGGAGAGTCCAATACAACAATAACCGGACCCATTCCCCGCCCACAACGAGCAGGCGGTCTAGAGGACCGGCACCAGGAGCCCCACGCGGGACGGGGACTGCGTGCGGCCCGATTTGCTCGTATCCGCCCCGGGCGCTCAGTACAGTGCCCGGCGCCCGGCCCGCGCCTAACGAACGCCGCGATAATGACGCCGACCGTTCCCTCCTACCTTCAGGTCGGTACTGTGCCATGATGGTGACCGTCTGCCCGGCGCGTTTGAGAGCCACCGCGGCCTGTTCGTGCGTGGCGTTCCTCAGATTCACCCCGTTCACCTGCCCGGAGAGGAGAGACGTGAGTCGACCGTGATTCGATCCCGTTCCCTTCGTTCGATCGTACTTATTGAGCGCTTACGGTGTGCAGAGCGCTGGACTAAGCGCTCGGGGGAGTCCAATACGACGGTAAACGGACACGATTCCTGCCCAGGACGAGCTAAAGGTCAAGACCGTCACCCCCCGCCCAGTCAGTATAGTAAGCAAGGAAGCAGCGTGGCTCAGTGGGTAGAGCCCGGGCTTTGGAGTCAGAGGTCCTGGGTTCTAATCCCGGCACTGCCGCTTGTCAGCTGGGTGACCCTGGGTGAGTCACTTCCCTTCTCTGGGCCTCAGTTCCCTCATCTTTCAAATGGGGATGAAGACTGTGAGCCCCGCGTGGGACAACCTGATCACCTTGTATCTACCCCAGCGTTTAGTGCAGTGCTCGGCACACAGTAGGCGCTTAACAGATACCATCATTATTATTCTTCCCTGGGCCTCAGTTTCCTCATCTGGAAAATGGGGATGAAGACTGTGAGCCCCACGTGGGACAACCTGATCACCTTGTATCTACCCCAGCGCTTAGAGCAGTGCTTGGCACATAGTAAGCGCTTAACAATATCGTCATCACCATTATTATTATTATTATCATTATAGTAATAAATATGATTGAGTGATGAATGAGTGAGGAGGGAACCCAGGCTCCCCCCGACCAGGACGAAGATGGTTCTTGTTAGCTCGTGGCTCAGTGGAAAGAGCCCGGGCTTTGGAGTCAGAGGTCGTGGGTTCAAATCCCGGCTCCGCCAACTGTCAGCTGGGTGACTTTGGGCAAGTCACTTAACTTCTCTGTGCCTCAGTTACCTCATCTGTAAAATGGGAATAAAGACTGTAAGCCCTCTGTGGGACAACCTGATCACCCTGTAACCTCCCCAGCGCTTAGAACAGTGCTTTGCACATAGTAAGCGCTTAACAAATGCCATCATTATTATTATTTTTATTACTTGTGCTTTTCTTCTTTTCTTGCCTTTTTTTCTTCTCCTCCTCCTTTTCCTCCTCGTCCTTCCTCTGCTTCTACTTCTTCTTCAGCTTCTTTTCTGGTTTTTCTGCTTCTTTTCTTCCTCTTCTATTTCTTCTTTTCTTCTTCTACTTTGTTTTCTGCTTGTTTCATCGTCTTCTTCTCCTGCTCCTCCTTCCTCTGCTTCTACTTCTTCTGCTTCAGCTTCTTTTCTGGTTTTTCTGCTTCTTTTCTTCCTCTTCTGTTTCTTCTTTTCTTCTTTTACTTTGTTTTCTGCTTCTGTTTCATCGTCGTCTTCTCCTCCTCCTTCCTCTCTTCTACTTCTTCTTCTGCTTCAGCTTCTTTTCTGGTTTTTCTGCTTCTTTTCTTCTTCTACTTTGTTTTCTGTTTCTGTTTCGTCATTGTCTTCTCCTCCTCCTTTTCCTCCTCCTCCTTCCTCTGCTTCTACTTCTGCTTCAGCTTCTTTTCTGGTTTTTCTGCTTCTTTTCTTCCTCTTCTGTTTCTTCTTTTCTTCTTCTACTTTGTTTTCTGCTTCTGTTTCGTCGTCGTCTTCTCCTTCTCCTCCTTTTCCTCCTCCTCCTTCCTCTGCATCTACTTCTTCTGCTTCGGCTTCTTTTCTGTTTTTTCTGCTTCTTTTCTTCCTCTTCTGTTTCCTCTTTTCTTCTTCTATTTTGTTTTCTGCTTCTGTTTCGTCACCTTCTTCTCCTTCTCCTCCTTCCGATGGTTCTTCACAAGCGCTTAGCCACAGTAAGCGCTTCATAAGTACGACTCCACGGATGAACTGAGGCCCAGAGAAGTCAAGCGACTTACCTAAGGCCCCACCGCCCTCTGAGGCGCTCAATAAATACGACTGAACGGGCCCACGGTCTCCCCCCGCCCGGAGACCCCCGCGCTTCTCACCGAGAGGATGCGGTCTCCGCGACGGAGCTCCCCGCTCAGATCCGCCGGACCCCCGGCCAGGATGAAGGAGATAAAAATGCCTTCTCCGTCCTCGCCGCCCACGATGTTGAAGCCCAGCCCGGTAGATCCCTTGTGCAGAATGACCTTCCGCGGCTCCCTGGACCACGGCGACGGCGCAGAGGGAGAAGGGAAAAAGAAATAATAATAATAATAATAATAATTAATAACAGTGATAATAATAGCGGTGGTCATTGTCGGATCATTCAGTTGATCGTATTTAATGATAACGATGGTATTTGTTAAGCGCTTACTATGTGTCGAGCACCGTTCTAAGTGCTGGGGTCATCAGGTGGCCCCCCGTGGGGCTCACCGTCTTCACCCCCCTTTTCCAGATGACGTCACTGAGGCCCGGAGAAGTGAAGTGACTTGCCCAAGGTCACCCATCTGATAAGCGGTGGCGGAATTAGAACCCAGATCCTCCGACTGTTGGGCCCGGGAGTCTTTCCACTAAGCCACGCTGCTTCTGGGGAGGGGCGGACCCAACCTCTTCGCGTCCCCCAAGCCAGCCCTGCCCCTTTCCCCAACCCGCTCTGCGGGGACTGTGTCCGACCTGATTAGCTTGTAGGAAAGAGCCCGGGCTTTGGGGTCAGAGGTCATGGGTTCAGATCCCGGCTCCGCCAACTGTCAGCTGTGTGACTTTGGGCAAGTCACTTCACTTCTCTGGGCCTCAGTTCCCTCATCTAAAAAATGGGGATGAAGACTGCGAGCCCCACGAGGGACAACCCGATCACCTTGTAACCTCCGCAGTGCTTAGAACAGTGCTTTGCACATAGTAAGCGCTTAATAAATGCCATTATTATTATTATTATTACCCCAGTGCTTACCATAGTGCCTGGCCCTTGGGAGTCAGAAGGACCCAGGTTCTAATCCCGGCTCTGCCCCTCATCTGCTGTGGGACCTTGGGGGAGTCATTTCACTTCTCTGGACCTCGGTTCCCTCCTCTGGAAAATGGGGATGGAGACCGGGAGCCCCACCGGGGACGGGGCCTGCGTGCGACCCGAGGAGCTTGGATCCCCCCCGACGCTTAGTCCGGTGCCCGGCACGTAGTAAGCGCTTAGAAAATACGGGGCTGTTATTACAGTGCCTGGCACGTAATAAGCGCCCAACAAATATCATTTAAAACTAAAGCGGGGTTGGAGGGAGGGCGTAAGGATTGGGTTCGGTCTCCGCCCTCCCTCCTACCCACTGAACCTGCCGGTTTGGCGTTCCCTCGCCCGGATGCCAAGTTTCGGTCCCTTAACGCTTCCCCGTCGTCGCTCCGAGCCGGAGTTTCAACCTGCCGCTGGCCACGGCCGGGAGGGATGGGGAAGTCCCCAGGCTCAAGGGCGAGATCAGGAGCGTCTCCTCAACCTCCGGGGCCGGATTGGGGGGAGGACGGATGGACGGGAGAGGAGAAGGGACGGATGGGAGAGAATAAAGGACCGAGGGGAGAGGACTAAAGGGCAGAAGGGAGGAAATAAAGACCAGAGGGCAGAGGCGAAAGGTTAAAGGAGAGAGGGGAGAGGATTACTACAGTGTCTGGTACATAGTAGGCGCTTAACAAATACCATAATTATTATTATTAAAGGGCAGAAGGGAGAAAATAAAGGACGGAGGGGACAGAATACAGGAGAGAGGATTAAAGGGTGTAAAGGACAGAAGGGAGAAAATGAAGAACAGCATAAGCGCTCAATAAATACGATTGATGATGATGAAGAACAGTGGGGAGAGAATAAAAGGCAGAGAGGACGGGATTAAAGGGCAGAAGTGGGAAAATAAAGGACAGAGGAGAGAGGTTAAAGGTTAGAGGACAGAGGGGAGAGAAGAAAGGAAAGAAGGGAGACAACAAAGGACGGGGGAGAGAAGAAAGGACAGACAGGACAGGATAAAGGGCAGAGGGGAGAGAATAAGGGAAAGAAGGGAGAAAATAAAGGACATCGGGGAGAGAATAAAGGACAGGGGCAAAAATAAAAGACAAACAGGTGAGGATAAAAGGCAAATGGGAGAGAATAAAGGAGAGACCGGACAGGATAAGGGACACGGGAGAGAATAAAGGGCAAATAGGTGAGAACAAGGGACACAGATGAGAGGAATAAAAGAAATGTGAGAGGAAAAAAGGACAGAGGGGAGAGAATAAAGGACAAATGTGAGAGGAAAAAAGGACAGCGGGGAGAGAATAAAGGGCAGACAGGACAGGATAAAGGACAGAGGGGAGAGAATAAAGGACGGACGGGCGAAAATAAAAGACAAACAGGTGAGAAAAAAGGACGGGGGGAGAGAATAAAGGACAGACAGGACAGGATATGGGATGGAGGGGAGAGAATAAGGGACAGATGGGAGAGCATAAAGGACATGTGAGAGAAAAAAGGACAGAGGGGAAAGAATAAAGGACAGACAGGACAGGATAAGGGACGGAGGGGAGAGAATAAGGGACACGGGAGAGAATAAAAGACAAACGGGAGAGAATAAAGGACAGAGGGGAGAGAATAAAGGACAGACAGGAGAGTATAAAGGACAAATGGGAGAGGATAAGGGACATGGGAGAGAATAAAAGACAAATGGGAGAGAATAAAAGACAAACGGGAGAGAATAAAGGAGAGACAGGATAGGATAAGGGACACGGGAGAGAATAAGGGACAGGGGAGAGAATAAAGGGCAAATGGGTGAGAATAAGGGACACAGAGGAGAGAATAAAAGACAAATGTGAGAGGAAAAAGGACAGGGGGAGAGAATAAAGAACAAACAGGACAGGATAAGGGACAAAGGGGAGAGAATAAGGGTCAGATGGGAGAGCATAAAGGACAGATGGGAGAGTATAAGGGACAAATGGGAGAGAAAAAAAAGGATGGGAGAGAGAATAAAGGACAGACAGGACAAGATAAAGGACAGAGGGGAGAGGATTAATGGGCAGAAGGGAGAAAATAAAGGACTGAGGAGAGGGGATAAGGGACAGAGGGATTAAATGGTAGAAAGGAGAAAATAAAGGACAGAGGGGAGAGAATAAAGCACAGAGGGGAGGGGAATTGTGGGCCAGAAGATCCCTGCCCTCCATCATTCCACGGTGAACACTGTGCTAAGCACTTGAGCTAAGCCTAGCATATCTAATAATAATCGTTGTGGTATTTGTTAAGCACTTGCTATGCGCCGGACACTGTTCTAAGCGCTGGGGAGGCTACAAGGCCATCAGGCTGTCCCGCGTGGGGCTCACCCCATTTTGCAGATGAGGGAACCGAGGCCCAGAGAAGTGAAGCGACTCGCCCAAAGTCACACAGCAGACAAGTGGCCGAGCCGGGATTAGAACCCGGGTCCTTCTGACTCCCGGGCATGGGCTCTACCCGCTAGGCCACACTGCTTCTCACGCCTCGTGCTCCTAGGCGCTTTCCCCCAGTTCTTGAGCTTCCGTATCTCTGTTTTCTTAGCAGTACTTTGCGCTCCGGTAAGCATTTAAAAAATATGATTTTTACTACCACTCTGCCGTAGGCCCTTTCTCAGAGAGAGTCGGTCAGCCAGTCGTACTTATTGAGCGCCTCTTGTGTGCAGAACACTGTACTAAGCGCTTGAGAGAGGACACGAGGACAGAGTCGGTAGACGTAATAATGATGATGGCATTTGTTAAGCGCTTATTATGTGCCAAGCACTGTTCTAAGCGCTGAGGGAGGATACAGGGTGAGCAGGTTGGCCCCTGTGGGGCTCACAGTCTTCATCCCCATTTTCCAGATGAGGGAACTGAGGCATAGAGAAGCGAAGTGACTTGCCCAAGGTCACACAGCCGACAAGTGGCAGGATTTGAACCATGCTCCTGGCCCACGATCAGTCGTATTTGGAGAAGCAGCGTGGCTCAGTGGAAAGAACCCGGGCTTTGGAGTCAGAGGTCATGGGTTCAAATCCCGGCTTTGCCAACTGTCAGCTGTGTGACTCTGGGCAAGTCACTTCACTTCTCCGGGCCTCAGTTCCCTCATCTGGAAAATGGGGATTAAGAGTGTGAGCCCCCCATGGCACAACCTGATCACCTTGTAACCTCCTCAGCGCTTAGAACAGTGCTTTGCACATAGTAAGCGCGTAATAAATGCCATCGTTATTATTATTATTTATTGAGCGCTTCCTGTGTGCAGAGCACTGGATTAAGCGCCTGGGACAGGACAGGAATCCCGGGCTGCTCTGGGCCTCAGTTTCCCCAGCTGTAAAGTGGGGGTTCAGTGCCTGTTCTCTCTCCTCCTCAGACCGTGAGTCCCCAGTTTGTGGGGAGGGGGGCGGCTGGGTCCCCACCTCTACCTACCCCCAGCGTTTGAAGCCTAAGAAGCGTTCAACAAATAGCCCAACTCCCATCATTCATTCATTTGTATTTATTGAGCGCTGACTGTGTGCAGAGCACTGTACTAAGCGCTTGGGAAGTACAAGTTGGCAACATCACACACACACACACTCCTCGGAGCATGAAGCGTAGGAAGCGTTTAACAAATAGCCCAACTCCCATCATTCATTCATTTGTATTTATTGAGCGCTGACTGTGTGCAGAGCACTGTACTAAGCGCTTGGGAAGTACAAGTTGGCAACATCACACACACACACACTCCTCGGAGCATGAAGCGTAGGAAGCGTTTAACAAATAGCCCAACTCCCATCATTCATTCATTTGTATTTATTGAGCGCTGACTGTGTGCAGAGCACTGTACTAAGCGCTTGGGAAGTACAAGTTGGCAACATCACACACATACACACTCCTCGGAGCATGAAGCGTAGGAAGCGTTTAACAAATAGCCCAGCTACAATCACCCTGCCCAGGGCTTATCGCTTAAGAAATAGCACAACTACCATCTCCCTCCATCCTTGCCCAGAGCTTGGCGTATAGGAGGCATTTAACAAATAGCACAACTACCTCACCCCGCCCCAGTGCTTGAAACGTGGGAGGCGCTTAACAAATAGCCTAGCTCCCATCTCACCCCCCTCCCCAGAGCTTGAAGTTCTAGGAAGCGCTTAATAAATAGCCCAACTCCCATCCCACCTCTCTCCCCTGAGCTTGAAGCCTAGGAAGCGCTTGACCAAGAGCCAGCCCCAGAGCATCGGAAGCGTTTAGCAAATAGCCCACCTCCCCTCTCATCACCACCCCCATTCATTCAGTCGTCTTTATTGAGCGCTTCCTGTGTGCAGGGCACTGTACTAAGCGCTTGGGAAGTCCAAGTTGGCAACATAGAGAGACCCAACAGTGGGCTCACGGTCTCGAAGGTCCCCCGAGGTCGAAGCCTAGGAAGCGCTTAGCCAATAGCACCGCTCCCATCTCCCCGCCAGCCCCAGAGCGTCGGAAGCGTTCAGCAAATAGCCCACCTCCCCTCTCGTCGCCACCCCCAGGGCCCGAAGCCTAGGAAGCGCTTAACGAATAGCACGCCTCTCATCTCATCTCACGGAGGAGAAGCAGCATGGCTCACGGGCTTTGGAGTCAGAGGTCACGGGTTCAAACCCCGGCTCCGCCAACTGTCAGCCGGGGGACTTTAGGCGAGTCACTTAACTTCTCTGTGCCTCAGTTACCTCATCTGTAAAATGGGGATTTAGACCGTGAGCCCCCTGTGGGACAACCTGATGACCTTGTAACCTCCTCAGCACTTAGAACAGTGCTCTGCACACAGTAAGTGCTTAATAAATGCCATCATTATTATTATTATTGTCTCCCCGCCCCAGCCCCGTTCCCAGAGCCCGAAGTAGAGGAGAGGTTGACATCCCATCCCACACATCCCATCCCATCAATCAATCAATCAATCAATCGTATTTACTGAGCGCATACTATGTGCAGAGCACTGTACTAAGCGCTTGGGAAGCACAAATTGGCAACACACAGAGACAGTCCCTACCCAACAGTGGGCTCACAGTCTATCCCATCCCATCCCAACACATCCCATCCCACCAGCACCCCCAGAGCTTGAAGCGCTGAAGAAATAGCCCGGCGCCCATCACACCTCCCCCGGCGCCCGGCTCCCCTCGGGGTCGTACCTGCCGTGCCCCCCGAGTCGGAGGGGCCGGAGGGGTCGGAAGGCCCCGGCCCAGCGTTGGGACGCCCTCCTCCAGGCCCCGCCGCCCGCCCCCGTGGGCAGGGGACCCCGGCCCAGCAGTCTGAGCCCCCTCTCCATGCGCCTCTCTGCTCCCACAACACGGCGACGCCACAACTGGGCACCGGGGCGACAGAGGCCACACAAGAGGACCCGGGCACACACAGACACACACAGCTAGCCGGCCCTGCTGGCTAGACCAGTCCTGCCTGGGGACTGGGGGGTGGGGAAAGTGGGGTGGGGAGGCCGTCCTGTCCCCCCTCCCCTCCCCACTCCAACCCCGCCCCTCCACGATGGCCCAGCCCCCCTACACACACACACACACACACACACACACACACACACACACTCACACTCACACACACACTCTCTCTCTCTCTCTCTATCTCTTTCTCCCTCTGTCTCTATCTGTTTCTGTCTTGGTCTCTCTCCCTTTCTCTTTCGGCCTCTCTTTCTGTCTGTCTCTGTCTCTGTCCCTCTCAGTCTCTCTTTCGGTCTCTCCCTCTGTCTCTCTTTCTGTCTGTCTCTGTCTCACTCCTCTCTCTGTCTCTCCCTTTTTCTGTCTCTGTCCCTCTCAGTCTCTCTTTCAGTCTGTCTCTCCCTCTGTCTTTCTCGCTGTCTCTCTCTCTTTCTATCTGTCTCTGTCTCTCTCCTCTCTCTGTCTCTCCCTCTTTATGTCCCTGTCCCTCTCAGTCTCTCTTTCGCTCTCTCTCAGTCTCTCTTTCTGTCTCTCTCTCAGTCCCTCTTTCTCTCTGTCTCTCTGTGTGTCTGTCTCTCTCCTCTGTCTCTCCCTCTTTCTGTCTCTGTCTCTGTCTCTCTCAGTCTCTCACTCTCTCGGTCTCTCTTTCTCTCTGCCTCTCCCTCTGTCTCTCTCGCTGTCTCTCTCTCTTTCTGGCTGTCTCTGTCTCTCCTCTCAGTCTCTTTTTCACTCTCTCTCTCTCGATCTCTCTTTCTCTCTGTCTCTCCCTCTGTCTCTCTTTCTCGCTGTCTCTCTCTGCCTCTCCCTCTTTCTGTCTCTGTCCCTCAGTCTCTCTTTCACTCTCTCTCTCTCTCTCTCAGTCTCTCTTTCTCTCTGTCTCTCCCTCTGTCTCTCTTTCTCACTGTCTCTCTCTCTTTCCTCTCCCTGTCTCTCCCTCTCTCTGTCTCTGTCCCTCTCAGTCTCTCTCTCATTCTCTTGGTCTCTCTGCCTCTCCCGCTGTCTCTCTGTCTCTGTCCCTATTGGTCTCTTTCTCTTTCTTGGCCACTCTTTCTCTCTGTGTCTCTTTCTGCCTCTCTTTCTCTCTCTCTTTATGTCTCTGTCTCTCCCGGTCTCTCTTTCTCGCCATCTGTCTCTGTCTTTCTCTCTGCCTCTGTCTCTCCCTTTGTTTCTATCTCTCTCCACCTGTCTCTCCCTGTCTCTCCCTCTTTCTCTCTGACTCTGTCTCTCTTTCTGTCTCTGTCTCTCTCCTTCTCTCCATCTGTCTCTGTCTCATTCATTCATTCAATCCTATTTATTGAGTGCTTACTGTGTGCAGAGCACTGCACTAAGCACTTTCTCTCTACCTCTCCATCTCTCCCTGTCTCTCTTTCTCTCTGACTGTCTCTTTCTGTCTCTGTCTCTTTCTCCATCTGTCTCTTCCTCTCTCTCTTTTCTGCCTCTCTCTGTCTCTCCCTCTGTTTCTCTTTCTCCCTGATTCCATCTCTCCCTGCCTCTGTCTCTCCCTCTTTGTGCCTCCTCTGTCTCTCTCTGTCTCTCTCAGTCTCTCCCTCTATCTCTTTCTGTCTCTCTCCATTCGCTGGTATTTACTGAGCGCTTCTCGGGTGCAGAGCACTGGAGTAAGCGCTTGGGAGAGGACAGTACCAGCGCAAGGTCTCTCTCGGTGTCTGTGTGTGTGTGTGTGTGTGTGTGTGTGTGTGTGTGTGTGTGTGTGTGTGTGTGTGTGTGTGTGTCTGTGCCCGGGGCAGTGTGTGGCGCCCCTGGGCAGTGGGTCGGACCCTGTGGCAGCTGAGCAGACCAGAACCCAACCGACACCCCCCCTAAATAATAATAATAATGATGGCATTTATTAAGCGCTTACTCTGTGCCAAGCACTGTTCTAAGCGCTGGGGAGGTTACAAGGTGATCAGGTTGTCCCACGGGGGGCTCACAGTCTTCATCCCCATTTTACAGATGAGGGAACTGAGGCCCAGAGAAGTTAAGTGACTTGCCCAAAGTCACCCAGCCGACAATTGGCGGGGCCGGGATTCGAACCCGTGACCTCTGACTCCAAAGCCCGGGCTCTTTCCACAGACCCACGCTGCTTTTAATAATAATAATAATGACGGCATTTATTAAGCGCTTACTATGTGCAAGGCACTGTTTTAAGCGCTGGGGAGGTTATCATGGGTTCGACTCCAGGCTCTGCCACTTGTCAGCTGTGTGACTTTGGGCAAGTCACTTCACTTCTCTGGGCCTCAGTTCCCTCATCTGGAAAATGGGGATTAAGACTGTGAGCCCCCTCGTGGGACAACCTGATTACCTTGTATGCCCCCCCAGTGCTTAGAACAGCGCTTGGCACATAGTAAGCGCTTAACGAATGCCATTATTATTATTATTATTATTATTATCATCATTATTATTATTATTATTATTATAAGGAGATCAATTTGTCCCACGGTGGGGCTCACAGTCTTCATCCCCATTTTCCAGATGAGGGAACTGAGGCCTAGAGAAGTGAAGTGACTTGCCCGAAGTCACACAGCCGACAAGTGGCGGAGCCAGGATCGGAACCCATAATAAAAATAATAATGATGGCATTTATTAAGCGCTTACTATGTGCAAAGCACTGTTCTAAGCGCTGATAATAATGATGGCATTTATTAAGCTCTTACTATGTGCAAAGCACTGTTCTAAGTGCCGGGGAGGTTACAAGGTGATCAGGTTGTCCCATGGGGGGCTCACAGTCTTTATCCCCATTTGACAGATGAGGTAACTGAGGCACAGAGACTTGCCCAAAGTCACACAGCTGACAATTGGCGGAGCCGGGATTGGAACCCAGGACCTCTGACTCCAAAGCCCGGGCTCTTTCCACTGAGCCGCGCTGCTTCTCCTCCCCGTCCCGGGGGGTCCGGGTGGGGGGCGGGTGGGGGGGGTCTTTACCTGGTGAAGTCGTCGTCGCCCAGGAGGTGTCGGGGGGTGGGCGAGTAGCGGGGCGGAGGGGCCGGCGTCGGGGCGGGGTAGGTGGGCCTGCCCTCCATGGCCCCCAGGTAGGCTAGGCCGGGGTTATGGCTTATGTGGTTGTCCGGCAGGGCCGCGAAGGCTGAGGAGGAGGAGGAGGAGGAGGAGGAAGAGGAGGAGGAGGGATGGGGGGCCGGGCCGCCGAGACCCCGGGATCCCCCCGCCCTGGGACCACCGCCCCGCTCCCCAGGGGCCCACCACCCACCCCGCACACCCACTCCGGCCTGGCGTCGGCCCCCTCCCCGCTGGTGCCCAGGGGGCCGGGGGCGAGCTCAGAGGATGGGGACAAGGTCATAGGTCAGAGGATGGGGCGGGGGGGGTCATAGGTCACAGGATGAGAGTGGGGTCAGGGGCCAGAGAATGAGGGTGGGGTCATGGGTCAGAGGATGGGAAGGGATCAGAGGATGGGGCGGGGATCATAGGTCAGAGGGTGGGGCGGGGTCAGAGGATGGGGCAGGAGGGTCATAGGTCAGCGGATGAGGGGGGTCAGGGGTCAGAGAATGGGGTGGGGTCATGGGTCAGAGGATGGGGGCGGGATCATAGGCCAGAAGATGGGGACAAGGTCATAGGTCAGAGGATGGGGCGGGGGGGTCATAGGTCAGGGGATGAGAGTGGGGTCAGGGGCCAGAGAATGGGGGCGGGGTCATGGGTCAGAGGATGGGGTGGGATCAGAGGATGGGGTGGGGGTCATAGGTCAGAGGATGGGGCGGGGTCATAGGCCTGAGGATGGGGACAAGGTCAGAGGTCAGAGGATGGGGCGGGGGGGTCATAGGTCAGCGGATGAGAGTGGGGTCAGGGGCCAGAGAATGGGGACGGGGTCACGGGTCAGAGGATGGGGTGGGATCAGAGGATGGGCTGGGGATCATAGGTCAGAGGATGAGGGTCATAGGTCAGAGGATGGGGGTGGGGGTCATAGGTCAGAGGATGGGGCGGGGGGTCATAGGTCAGCGGATGAGAGTGGGGTCAGGGGCCAGAGAATGGGGGCGGGGTCATGGGTCAGAGGATGGGGTGGCATCAGAGGATGGGGCGGGGGTCATAGGTCAGAGGATGGGGGTCATAGGTCAGAGGACGGGGGTCATAGGACAGAGGATGGGGCGGGGGTCACGGGCCAGCGGATGAGAGTGGGGTCAGGGGCCAGAGAATGGGGGCGGGGTTATAGGTCAGAGGACAGGGCAGGGGTCATAGGCCAGATGTTTTGTGTCTTTTTAAAATAGTATTTATTAAGCGCTTACTATGTGCAAAGCACTGTTCTAAGCGCTGGATGGTCCTGGGCCAGAGAATGGGGGGGGGGGGGTCACAGGTCAGCGGATGAGAGTGGGGTCAGGGGCCAGAGAATGGGGGTGGGGTCATGGGTCAGAGGAGGGGGGGGATCAGAGGGCGGGGGTCAGAGGTCAGAGGTTGAGGTCACCGGGGAGGGGCCGGCCCCGCGGGGCCGTTCGGGCCGGGTTACGTACTGCTGGCGTAGTCGGGGGGCGCGTACATGTCGTCGAGGTGCCCCCCTGCTCCGAATCCTCCCGGGGCTCCGGGGCCGCCTCCTCCTGGGCCCCCTCCGGGCTTGGCCACCTTGAGGTACACCATGTCGGACGTGTTCTTCAGCGAGGCCACGGCCTCCTCGTGCCGCACGTCCTGCAGATCCGTGTTGTTCACCTGCGGACGGACCACCGATTAGGCGCTCACTACGGGCCCAGCGCCGGGGTGGCTCCAGGGTCCCGGGGTCGACCCCCCTGGGGCCCACGGCCTCCGTCCCCCGCCGTCCGGACGAGGTCACCGAGGCCCGGGGGACGAGGTGGCGGGGCCGGGATTAGAACCCGGGACCTCGGGCTCCCGAGGAGCCGATGGTCATTTATGTGGGCAAAGCACTGTACTAAGCGCTCGGGAAGTGCGGGGGGGGGGGTCGCCCCCGTCCCCAGCCCCCCTCACCGCCAGTAGCCTGTCCCCGATCTGGAGCCGTCCGTCCTTCTGGGCCGAGCCGCCCTCGATGATCTTGGTGATGTAGATGCTGTTGTCCCCGGGGATGTGCTGGTTGCCGATGCCACCGGCTATGCTGAAACCCAGGCCTGGGGCAGGGAATAATAATAATAATAATAATAATAATAATAATAACAATAATAATAACAATAATAATAATAACAATAATAATAAGGGCATGTATTAAGCGCTTACTATGTGCCAAGCACTGTTCTAAGCGCTGGGGAGGTGACAAGGCAACGGGGGGCTGACGGTCAACCAATCAATCGATCGATCGATCGTATTTATTGAGCGCTTACTGTGTGCGGAGCACTGGACGAAGCGCTTGGGAAGTCCAAGTCGGCAACATCGAGAGACGGTCCCTACCCGACAGCGGGCTCACAGTCTAAAGGGGGGAGACGGAGAACGAAACCATGACGACGGTCTGCATCCCCATTTGACAGATGAGGTCACTGAGGCACAGAGGATAATAGTAATAGTAATAATAATAAGGGGGCTCATGGTCTTCATCCCTGTTTGGCAGGTGAGGTCACTGAGGTACAGAGAATAATAATAATGGTAATAATAATAATGATGATGGCGGCATTTATTAAGCGCTTACTATGTGCCAAGTACTGTTCTAAGCGCTGGGGAGGTGACAAGGCGATCAGGTTGTCCCACGGGGGGGCTCACAGTCTTCATCCCCATTTTACAGATGAGGTCACTGAGGCCCAGAGAATAATAATAATGATGGCATGTATTAAGCGCTTACTATGTGCCAAGCACTGTTCTAAGCACTGGGGAGGTGACAAGGCGATCAGGTTGTCCCCCGAGGGGGCTCACAGTCTTCATCCCCATTTGACAGATGAGGTCACTGAGGCCCAAAGAATAATAATAATGATGGCATGTATTAAGTGCTTACTAGGTGCCAAGCACTGTTCTAAGCACTGGGGAGGTGACAAGGCGATCAGGTTGTCCCACGGGGGGCTCACAGTCTTCATCCCCATTTGACAGATGAGGTCACTGAGGCACAGAGAATAATAATAATAGTGATAATAATAAGGGGGATCACGGTCTTCATCCCCATTTGGCAGGTGAGGTCACTGAGGCACAGAGAATAATAATAATGGTAATAATAATAATGATGATGGCATTTATTAAGCGCTTTCTATGTGCCAAGCACTGTTCTAAGCGCTAGGGAGGTGACAAGGGATCAGGTGGTCCCACGGGGGGGCTCACAGTCTTCATCCCCATTTGACAGATGAGGTCACTGAGGCACAGAGAATAATAGTAATAGTAATAATGGCATTTATTAAGCGTTTACTATGTGCCAAGCACTGTTCTGAGGTCTGGGGAGGTGACAAGGCGATCAGGTTGTCCCACGGGGGGGCTCACAGTCTTCATCCCCATTTGACAGATGAGGTCACTGAGGCCCAGAGTATAATAATAATAATGACGATGGCATTTATTAAGCGCTTACTACGTGCCAAGCACCGTTCTAAGCGCTGGGGAGGTGACAAGGCGATCAGGTTGTCCCACGGGGGGGGCTCACAGTCTTCATCCCCATTTGACAGATGAGGTCACTGAGGCCCAGAGAATAATAATAATGATGGGATGTATTAAGTGCTTACTATGTGCCAAGCACTGTTCTAAGCGCTGGGGAGGTGACAAGGCGATCAGGTTGTCCCATGGGGGGGCTCACAGTCTTCATCCCCATTTGACAGATGAGGTCACTGAGGCCCAGAGAATAATAATAATGATGGGATGTATTATTATTAAGCGCTTAGTACAGTGCTCTGCACATAGTAAGCGCTCAATAAATACGATTGATTGATTGATTGATTGATGTATTAAGCGCTTACTATGTGCCAAGCACTGTTCTAAGCGCTGAGGAGGTTCCAAGGCGATCGGGTTGCCCCACGGTGGGGGCTCACAGTCTTCATCCCCATTTTCCGGATGAGGGGACCGAGGCCCACGCTCTCTGCCCCCGATCAGTGGCATTTATGGAGCGCTGGCTCCTTCGGGCCTCAGTTCACCCACGTGTTCTGTTTTCTCCGTCTTCCCCTTCTAGGCCGTGAGCCCGCCGCCGGGCAGGGCCCGTCTCTCGGTGTTGCCCACTTGGCCAAGCGCCCCGTCCAGCGCCCTGCACACGGTAAGCGCTCAATAAATAGGACTGAGCGAATGAATGAATGAATGAATGAACGAATCCTCCCTCCCGCTTGGGCTGTGAGGCCCAGGCGGGACAGAGGCCGCGTTCAACCGCTTTTTTGGGGGGTCGGGGGGGTCTCACCTTTGGGCCCCTTGAGGAGGTTGACCTCGGTGACGGTTTCGGGGGGCAGCTGGCGGCGGCGGATGATGAGGCGGACCACCGGGCCGGCCTCCTTGAGGGCCTCCACTGCCCGGCTGTGGACCACCTCCGACACGTCCACCTCGTTGACCCTCAGCACGCAGTCGTTGACCCTGGGTGGGGATGGGCCCGCCTCAGCCCCCCGGCCTCCCTCCCGGCCCGGCCCCCCCTCAACCCATCCATCAGTAGTATTGATTGACCGGTGGACTCTGTACTGAGCGCTCGGGAGGGGACGACGGGGCAGCGCTCCCTGCCCGCCGTTCACCGAGCGCTGGACCGACCCAGTCCAACAGGGATGGGCCGACGCGTTCCCCGCAATCCAACAGGGCTATTTATTGAGCGCTTTCCATGTGCAGAGCACCAGACTAAGCGCTGAGGAGAGGACAGGGCAACAGAGTTGGTAGGCCCACAGCATTCAGCGTATTTATAATAATAATAATAATGGCATTTATTAAGCGCTTACTATGCGCAAGGCACTGTTCTAACAGGGGTACTTATTAAGCAGTTTCCATGGGCAGAGCGCCGGACTAAGCGCCGAGGAGAGGACAGGGCAACAGAGTTGGTAGGCCCACATCATTCAGCGTATTTATAATCATAATAATAATAATAATAATAATAATAATAATAATGGCATTTATTAAGTGCTTATTATGCACAAGGCACTGTTCTAACAGGGGTATTTATTGAGCGCTTTCCGTGGGCAGAGCGCCAGACTAAGCACTGAGGAGAGGACAGGGCAACAGAGTTGGTAGGCCCACATCATTCAGCGTATTTATAATCATAATAATAATAATGGCATTTATTAAGCGCTTACTATGCGCAAGGCACTGTTCTAACAGGGGTATTTATTGAGCGCTTTCCGTGGGCAGAGCGCCGGACTAAGCGCCGAGGAGAGGACAGGGCAACAGAGTTGGTAGGCCCACATCATTCAGCGGATTTATAATAATAATAATAATAATAATAATAATGACATTTATTAGGCGCTTACTATGCGCAAGGCACTGTTCTAACAGGGGTATTTATTGAGCGCTTGCCATGTGCACAGCGCCAGACTAAGCGCTGAGGAGAGGACAGGGCAACAGAGTTGGCAGGCCCACATCATTCAGCATATTTATAATAATAACAACAACAACAATAATAATAATAATAATAATAATGATAATAATAATAATAATAATGGCATTTATTAAGCGCTTACTATGCGCAAGGCACTGTTCTAACAGGGGTATTTGTTGAGCGCTTTCCGTGGGCAGAGCACTGGACTAAGCGCCAGGGAGAGGACAGGGCAACAGAGTTGGTAGGCCCACATCATTCGGCGTATTTATAATAATAATAATAATAATAATAATAATAATAATAATAATGGCATTTATTAAGCGCTTACTATGTGCAAGGCACTGTTCTTGAGGTATTTATTGAGCGCTTTCCGTGGGCAAAGCGCCGGACTAAGCGCCGAGGAGAGGACAGGGCAACAGAGTTGGTAGGCCCACATCATTCAGCGTATTTATAATAATAATAATAATAATAATAATAATAATAATAATAATAATGACATTTATTAAGCACTTACTACGTGCAAGGCACTGTTCTAATGGGTATTTATTGAGCGCTTTCCGTGGGCAGAGCGCCGGACTAAGCGCCGAGGAGAGGACAGGGCAACAGAGTTGGTAGGCCCACATCATTCAGCGTATTTATAATAATAATAATAATAATAATGATGATGATGATAATAATAATAATAATAATAATAATAATGGCATTTATTAAGCGCTTACTACGCGCAAGGCACTGTTCTAACAGGGGTATTTATTGAGCGCTTTCCGTGGGCACAGCGCCGGACTAAGCGCCGGGGAGAGGACAGGGCAACAGAGTTGGTAGGCCCACATCATTCAGCGTATTTATAATAATAATAATAATAATGATGATAATAATAATAATAATAATAATAATGGCATTTATTAAGCGCTTACTATGCGCAAGGCACTGTTCTAACAGGGGTATTTATTGAGCGCTTTCCGTGGGCAGAGCGCCGGACTAAGCGCCGGGGAGAGGACAGGGCAACAGAGTTGGTAGGCCCACATCATTCAGCGGATTTATAATAATAATAATAATAATGATAATGATAATAATAATAATGGCATTTATTAAGTGCTTACTATGCGCAAGGCACTGTTCTAACAGGGGTATTTATTGAGCGCTTTCTGTGGGCAGAGCGCCGGACTAAGCGCTGAAGAGAGGACAGGGCAACAGAGTTGGTAGGCCCACATCATTCAGCGGATTTATTATAATAATAATAATAATGGCATTTATTAAGCGCTTACTATGTGCAAGGCACTGTTCTAACAGGGGCATTTATTGAGCGCTTTCCGTGGGCAGAGCGCCGGACTAAGCGCCGAGGAGAGGACAGGGCAACAGAATTGGTAGGCCCACATCATTCGGTGTATTTATAATAATAATAATAATAATAATAATGACATTTATTAAGCACTTACTATGTGCAAGGCACTGTTCTAACAGGGGTATTTATTGAGCGCTTTCCGTGGGCAGAGTGCCGGACTAAGCGCTGAGGAGAGGACAGGGCAACAGAGTTGGTAGGCCCACATCATTCAGCGTATTTATTATAATAATAATAATAATCATGGTATTTATTAAGCGCTTACTATGTGCAAGGCACTGTTCTAACAGGGGTATTTATAATAATAATAATAATAATGTTGGCATTTGTTAAGCACTTACTATGTGCAAAGCACTGTTCTAAGCGCTGCGGGGGGGATACAAAGTGATCAGGTTGTCCCATGTGGGGTTCCCAGTCTTAATCCCCATTTTACAGATGAGGCAACTGAGGACCAGAGAAGTGAAGTGATTTGCCCAAAGTCACCCAGCTGACATTTGGCGGAGCCAGGATTTGAACCCACGACCTCTGACTCCAAAGCCCGTGCTCTTTCCACTGAGCCACGCTGCTTCTTGAGCAGCGTGGCTATTTATTGAGCGCTTTCCGTGTGCAGAGCGCCAGACTAAGCGCTGAGGAGAGGACAGGGCAACAGAGTTGGTAGGCCCACATCATTCAGCGTATTTATAATAATAATAATAATAATAATAATAATAATAATAATAATAATAATGGCATTTATTGAGCGCTTACTATGCGCAAGGCACTGTTCTAAGCGCTGTGGGGGGCTACAAGGTGATCAGGTTGTCCCACAGGGTCCTTACAGTCTTCATCCCCATTTGACAGATGAGGTCACTGAGGCCCAGAGAATAATAATAAAAATAATGATAGCATTTACTGAGCGCTTATTATGCGCAAGGCACTGTTCTAAGCGCTGTGGGGGGCTACAAGGTGATCAGGTTGTCCCACAGGGGGCTTACAGTCTTCATCCCCATTTGACAGATGATGTCACTGAGGCCCAGAGAATAATAATAATAATAATGATAGCATTTATTGAGCGCTTACTATGCGCAAGGCACTGTTCTAAGCGCTGTGGGGGGCTACAAGGTGATCAGGTTGTCCCACAGGGGGCTTACAGTCTTCATCCCCATTTGACAGATGAGGTCACTGAGGCCCAGAGAATAATAATAAAAATAATGATAGCATTTACTGAGCGCTTATTATGCGCAAGGCACTGTTCTAAGCGCTGTGGGGGGCTACAAGGTGATCAGGTTGTCCCACAGGGGGCTTACAGTCTTCATCCCCATTTGACAGATGAGGTCACTGAGGCCCAGAGAATAATAATAATAATAATGATAGCATTTATTGAGCGCTTACTATGCGCAAGGCACTGTTCTAAGCGCTGTGGGGGGCTACAAGGTGATCAGGTTGTCCCACGGGGGGCTCACAGTCTTCACCCCCATTCGACAGATGAGGTCACTGAGGCCCAGAGAACTGAAGTGACTTGCCCAAAGTCACCCAGCTGACAGGCGGCAGAGCCGGGATTCGAACCCATGACCTCGGACTCCATAGTCCGCGTTCTCTCCACTGAGCCACGCTGCTTCTGAGCGCTTTACTGAGCGCTTGAGCGCTGCCCAAAGAGCTTGGGAAGTTTTATTTCCCAATATTGGAGGTATTTATTTAAATTTGTACATATTTATTCTATTTATTCTGTCTCGTTAATGTGTTTTGTTGTCTGTCTCCCCCTCCTAGACTGTGAGCCCGCTGTTGGGTAGGGACCGTCTCTAGATGTTGCCAACTTCCCAAGCGCTTAGAACAGTGCTCTGCACCCAGTAAGCCCTCAATAAATACGACTGAACGAATGAATGGCAATGCAACAGAGTTCTCTGCCCACGATCGGAGGTATTTATTGAGCGCCGACCGCGTGCGCAGCACTATACTAAGCGCTGCGGAGAGGACAATACAACCGGGTTCTCTGCCAATGTTGCCAATTTGCACTTCCCAAGCGCTTAGTACAGTGCTCTGCACATAGTAAGCGCTCAATAAATACGATTGATGATGATGATGATGACAATGCGACAGAGTTCTCTGCCCACAATCAGAGGCATTTATCAATCAACCAATCAATCAATCGTATGTATTGAGCGCTTACTGTGTGCAGAGCACTGTACTAAGCGCTTGGGAAGTCCAAGTCGGCAACATAGAGAGACGGTCCCTACCCAACAGTGGGCTCACAGTCTAAATGGGGGAGACAGAGAACGAAACCAAACATACTAACAAAATAAAATAAATAGAATAGATATGGACAAGTAAAATAAATAAATAAGAGTAATAAATATGTACAAACATATATACAGGTTTATACAGTGCATTTATTGAGCGCTGACCGCGTGCGGAGCACTGGACTAAGCGCCGCGGACAGGTCACTGCAACAGAGTTCTCTGCCCACAATCAGAGGTACTTATTGAGCGCCGACCGCGTGCGGAGCACTGTACTAAGCGCTGCGGAGAGGTCAATGCAACCGGGTTCTCTGCCCACGATCAGAGGTATTTATTGAGCGCTGACCGCGTGCGGAGCACTGGACTAAGCGCTTGGGACAGTCCAGTCCGACACAGAAGGGCAGACACGTCCCCTGCCCACGGTCAATCCATCGATGGTATTTATTGAGCGCTTACGCCGTGCAGGGCACTGTACTAAGCGCTTGGGAGGGTCTACTACAAAGAGTTAGGGTCGCCGCGTGCTCTGGGGAGGCCAGCTCGGGGAGCGGGGAGAGCCGAGAGGGCCGCAGACGCCCTGCCCACGGTGGTAGCGTGCCCCGCGCACGCTAGGCGCTCAGTAAGTACACCGAACGGCCGGGACTCACCCCAGCCTCCCGTCCATGGCGGCGGCCCCGCCGGGGATGATCTTGGTGATGAAGATGCCGGGGTCGTCGGGGATGTGGGGGTTGTCCATGCCTCCGGCGATGCTGAACCCCAGGCCCGAGTTACCCTGTCCGGGGGGCGAGCGAGGCGGGCGGAGGGAAGGAAGGCGCTTAGTCCAGTGCCCTGAGCGCTCAATAAATACGATCGAATGAAGGAAGGAGGAGAGGGGCGGCCGGGGCATCTCGGTGGGTGAGGAGAGGGAGGAAGCGGGTGGGCTGGCCACCTTCTCGACTGTGAGCCCGCTGTTGGGTAGGGACCGTCTGTGTCGCCAACTTGGACTTCCCAAGCGCTCAGTACAGTGCTCTGCACACCGGAAGCGCTCAATAAGTACGATCGAATGAAGGAAGGAGGAGAGGGGCGGCCGGGGCATCTCGGTGGGTGAGGAGAGGGAGGAAGTGGGTGGGCCGGACACCTTCTAGACCATGAGTCCGCTGTCGGGTAGGGACCGTCTCTCTATGTTGCCAACTTGGACTTCCCAAGCACTTAGTACAGTGCTCTGCACACTGGAAGCGCTCAATAAGTACGATCGAATGAAGGAAGGAGGAGAGGGGCGGCCGGGGCATCTCGGTGGGTGAGGAGAGGGAGGAGGCGGGTGGGCTGGCCACCTTCTCGACTGTGAGCCCGCTGTTGGGTAGGGACCGTCTATGTTGCCAACTTGGACTTCCCAAGCGCTCAGTACAGTGCTCTGCACACCGGAAGCGCTCAATAAGTACGATCAAATGAAGGAAGGAGGAGAGGGGCGGCCGGGGCATCTCGGTGGGTGAGGAGAGGGAGGAAGCGGGTGGGCCGGACACCTTCTCTACTGTGAGCCCGCTGTCGGGTAGGGACCGTCTCTCTATGTTGCCAACTTGGACTTCCCAGGCGCTTAGTACAGTGCTCTGCACACAGTAAGCGCTCAATAAATAGGATCGAATGAATGAATGGGAGGGAGGAAGGGGGCTGGCAGGGCACCTTGGAGGGTCGAGGGAAGGAGAGGTGTGGGCCCAGGCGGGTGGGCATCAGGCCTTCCGGGCCTTCGGGACGGCTGGGGAGGGCCCAGTCCTGAATCGGGGGTGGGGATCCCTAGCCTCAGTTTCCCCCCACCTCCGCGCCCACCTCCCTCTGCCCGCTGCAGGCTGCCCGGGGGCCCAGGTGGACTCACCCGCTCCAGGACGATCTCTTCGTATTTGAAGAAGCCATTGCTGCCACCGTTCACCTGCGCGAGACCCACAGATCCAGGGGTCCCCCCACCCCAAACAGCAGGGGGGGTCTCCCCCTCCCCCCAAATAATAATAATAATGATAGCATTTATTAAGCGCTTACTATGTGCCAAGCACTGTTCTAAGCGCTGGGGAGGTTACAAGGTGGTGAGGTTGTCCCACGGGGGGCTCACAGTCTTCATCCCCGTTTGACAGAGGAGGGAACCGAGGCCCAGAGAAGTCAAGTGACTCGCCCAAAGCCACCCGGCTGACAATTGGGAGAGCCGGGACTTGAACCCACGACCTCTGACTCCAAAGCCGACGCTCTCTCCACTGAGCCAAGCTGCTTCTCTAATAATAATAATAATTTTGGCATTGGCTAAGCTCTTACTAAAGCACTGTTCTAAGCGCTGGGGAGGATACAAGGTGATCGGGTGGTCCCACGGGGGGCTCACGGTCTTAACCCCCCATTTTCCAGCTGAGGCAACTGAGGCCCAGAGAAGTGAAGCGACTCGCCCAAAGTCACCCAGCTGACAAGCGGCGGAGCCGGGATTTGAACCCGTGACCTCTGGGTTCTTTCTGCTGAACCACGCTGTGGCTGCCCCCCCACCCAAGCAGGGTGGTGGGTTAATCAATCAGTTGCATTTATTGAGCGCTTACTGTGTGCAGAGCACTGTACTAAGCGCTTGACAAGCTTGACTAAGCACTGGGCTAAGATGGAAACTGCTTGGATTTGGGTACTGGGGGGCGTTGGGGGGGCTTGGGGGATAGTATTGGGGGGCTCACCGAAAGGCCCGGATCCAGAGCGTCGGCGTTGATGAGGGTGGGCGCCATGCTGGGCTGTGAGAGCGGAGAGACGGGGAGGGGTTGGCGGGGGTGAGAGCGGCCCCCCCAAAAATAGCCCCGACCCCCAAAGCCCCCCGACCCCCAAATCCGGCCCACGGGAAACAGCTCGCTCTCAGAAGACGGGGGGCGGCGGGGGGCGATGGGGAGGGTCCGCCTCGGCTCGCTTTTACTGGGGACCCCCAAAGCCCAAGACCAATCAATCAATCAATCGGATTTATTGAGCGCTTACTGTGTGCAGAGCAATCAATCAATCGGATTTATTGAGGGCTTACTGTGAGCAATCAATCAATCAATGGGATTCATTGAGCGCTTACTGCGTGCAGAGCAATCAATCAGTCAATCGGATTTATTGAGCGCTAACTGTATGCAGAGCAATCAATCAATCAATCCATCAGATTTATTGAGCCCTGTGTGCAGAGCAATCAATCAATCGGATTTAATGAGCGCTTACTGCGTGCACAGCAATCAATCAATCAGTCAATTGGATATATTGAGCGCTAACTGTGTGCAGAGCAATCAATCAATCCATCGGATTTATTGAGCGCTTACTGTGTGCAGAGCAATCAATCAATCCATCGGATTTATTGAGCGCTTACTGCGTGCAGAGCAATCAATCAATCAATCCATCGGATTTATTGAGCACTTACTGTGTGCAATCAATCAATCGTATTTATTGAGCGCTTACTGCGTGCAGAGCAATCAATCAATCAATCGGATTTATTGAGCGCCTACTGTGTGCAGAGCAATCAATCAATCAGTCAGTCGGATTTAATGAGCTCTTACTGTGTGTAATCAATCAATCAATCGGATTTATTGAGCGCTTACTGTGAGCAATCAATCAATCGGATTTATTGAGCACTTACTGTGAGCAATCAATCAATCAATCAGATTTATTGAGCACTTACTGTGTGCAATCAATCGGATTTATTGAGCACTTACTGTGTGCAGAGCAATCAATCAATCAATCCATCGGATTTATTGAGCTCTTACTGCGTAAGTAATGAATAAATGTCATTATTATTATTATCCCCCCGCCTTACCTCCTTCCCCTCCCCACAACACCTGTATATATGTATATATGTTTGTACATATTTATTACTCTAATTTGTACGTTTATTCTATTTATTTTATTTTGTTAATATGTTTTGTTTTGTTGTCTGTCTCCCCCTTCTAGACTGTGAGCCCGCTGTTGGGTAGGGACCGTCTCTATATGTTGCCAACTTGTCCTTCCCAAGTGCTTAGTACAGTGCTCTGCACACAGTAAGCGCTCAATAAATACGATTGATTGATTGATTAATAATAATGATGGCATTTATTAAGCACTTACGATGTGCCAAGCACTGTTCTAAGCACTGGGGTAGATACAAGGTGATGAGGTTGTCCCCCTTGGGGCTCCCGGTCTTCATCCCCATTTTCCAGATGAGGAAACTGAGGCCCAGTCCCTGTCCCCCAAGGGGCTCCCAGTTTTCATCCCCGTTTTCATCCCCATATATGTTGCCAACTTGTCCTTCCCAAGCGCTTAGTACGGTGCTCTGCACACAGTAAGCGCTCAATAGATACGATTGAGTGAATGAATGAATGAATGAAGTGACTGGCCCAAGGTCACACAGCTGACAAGTGGCTTAGTGGGTAGAGCCCACTGTTGGGTAGGGACCGTCTCTCTATGTTGCCAACTTGGACTTCCCAAGCGCTTAGTACAGTGCTCTGCACACAGTAAGTGCTCAATAAATGAGATTGATTGAATGAATGAATGAATTAAGTGACTGGTCCAAGGTCACACAGCTGACAAGTGGCTTAGTGGGTAGAGCCCACTGTTGGGTAGGGACTGTCTCTCTATGTTGCCAACTTGGACTTCCCAAGCGCTTAGTACAGTGCTCTGCACACAGTAAGCACTCAATAAATATGATTGATTGATAGAGCCCGGGCGTCAGAGAGACCTGGGTCCTCATTCCGGCTTGTGAGCTGTGTGACCTCGGGCGAGTCACTTCCCTTCTCTGGGCCTCCGTTCCCTCATCTGGAAAATCAATCAATCAATCAATCGTATTTATTGAGCGCTTACTGTGTGCAGAGCACTGTACTAAGCGCTTGGGAAGGACAAGTTGGCAACATAGAGAGACAGTCCCTACCCAACAGCGGGCTCACAGTCTAGAAGGGGGAGACGGACAACAAAACCAAACGTACTAACAAAATAAAATGAATAGAATAGATATGTACAAGTAAAATAAATAAATATAAAATAAGATATAAAAATAAATAATATAAATAAATAAATAAGTAATAAATATGTACAAACACCGGGAGCCCCACATGGGACGGGGACTGCGCCCGACCTGATCGGCTCGGATCGGCTTGGGGAAGCAGCGTGGCCCGGTGGAAAAGATCCCGGCCTTTGGAGTCAGAGGTCACGGGTTCAAATCCCGGCTCCGCCCGTTGTCAGCTGGGTGACTTTGGGCAAGTCACTTCAATCAATCAATCAATCAATTGTATTTATTGAGCGCTTACTGTGTTCAGAGCACTGTACTAAGCGCTTGGGAAGTCCAAGTTGGCAACGTATAGAGATGGTCCCTACCCAACAGTGGGCTCACTTCTCTGAGCCTCAGTTCCCAAAATGGGGATTAAAACTGTGAGCCCCCCGTGGGACAACCTGATGACCTCGTAACCTCTCCGGCGCTCAGAACAGTGCTTTGCACATAGTAAGCGCTTAATGAATGCTATTATAAAAAAAATCCCGGCTCCGCCAATGGTCGGCTGGGTGACTTTGGATAAGTCACTTCTCTGGGCCTCACCTGTCAAATGGGGATGAAGACTGGGAGCCCCCCGTGGGACAACCTGATCACCTCGTAACCTCCCCAGCGCTTAGAACAGTGCTTTGCACATAGTAAGCGCTTAACAAATACCATCATTGTTATCATTATTATTACCCCTGCCTTCAGGAAGCTTCCAGTCTAGACAAGGAGACAGATGCTAAAAATAACTTTCCTCTCCCCCTCCTCCCCCTCTCCATCCCCCCCCGCCTTACCTCCTTCCCCTCCCCACAGCGCCTGTATATATGATTGTACGGATTTATTACTCTATTTATTTATTTTACTTGTACATATTTATTCTATTAATTTTATTTTATTAATATGTTTTGTTTTGTTCTCTGTCTCCCCCTTCTAGACTGTGAGCCCCCTGTTGGGTAGGGACCGTCTCTAGATGTTGCCAACTTGTACTCCCCAAGCGCTTAGTACACAGTAAGCGCTCAATAAATACGATTGAATGAATGAATATTATTTAAAAAAAAAATCCCAGATCTGCCAATTGTCCGCTGGGTGACTTTGGATAAGTCACTTCACTTCTCAGCGCTTAGAACAGTGCTTTGCACACAGTAAGCGCTCAATAAATACGATTGAATGAATGAATGAATGAATATTATTTTAAAAATCCCGGTTCCGCCAATTGTCAGTTGGGTGACTTTGGATAAGTCACTTCACTTCTCAGCGCTTAGAACAGTGCTTTGCACACAGTAAGCGCTCAATAAATACGATTGAATGAATGAATGAATCAATATTATTTTAAAAAAAAATCCTGGCTCCGCCAATTGTCAGCTGGGTGACTTTGGATAAGTCACTTCACTTCTCAGCGCTTAGAGCAGTGCTTTGCACACAGTAAGCACTCAATAAATACGATTGAATGAATGAATGAATGAATGAATATTATTTTAAAAATCCCAGTTCCACCAATTGTCAGCTGGGTGACTTTGGATCAGTCACTTCACTTCTCAGTGCTTAGAACAGTGCTTTGCACACAGTAAGCGCTGAACAAATGCCATCGTTATTATTATTATTCTCTGGGCCTCATCTGTCAAATGGGGATGAAGACTATCGAATGAATGAATGAATTACTCTATTTATTTTACTTGTACATATTTATTCTATTTATTTTATTTTGTTAATACGTTTTGTTTTGCTGTCTGTCTCCCCCTTCTAGACCATAAGCCCGCTGTTGAGTAGGGACCGTCTCTAGATGTTGCCAACTTGTAGTTCCCAAGCGCTTAGTTCAGTGCTCTGCACACAGTAAGCGCTCAATAAATACGATTGAATGAATGAATGAATTACTCTATTTATTTTACTTGTACATATTTATTCTATTTATTTTATTTTGTTACTATGTTTTGTTTTGTTGTCCGTCTCCCCCTTCTAGACCGTGAGCCCGCTGTTGGGTAGGGACCGTCTCTAGATGTTTCCGACTTGTCCTTCCCAAGCGCTTAGTCCAGTGCTCTGCACACAGTAAGCGCCCAATACATACGACTGAATGAATGAATGAATGGGAGCCCCCCAAGGGACAACCTCATCACCTCGTAACCTCTCCAGCGCTTAGAACGGTCCTTTGCTCATCGTAAGCGCTTAATAAATCCCATCGTTATTATCATTTTTAGTGTCCACCCCAGCGCCTAGTCCAGTGGTACTAAGCGCTTAACAAATACCACCATTATGATGTTGGGTAGGGACTGTCTCTCTATGTTGCCAACCTGTACTTCCCAAGCGCTTAGTACAGTGCTCTGCACACAGTAAGCGCTCACTAAATACGATTGATTGATTGATTAGTGGTAGTTGGGTAGGGACTGCCTCTCTATGTTGCCAACCTGTACTTCCCAAGCGCTTAGTCCAGTGCTCTGCACACAGTAAGCGCTCAATAAATACGATTGATTGATTGATTGGTGGTAGTTGGGTAGGGACTGTCTCTATATGTTGCCAACTTGTACTTCCCAAGCGCTTAGTCCAGTACTCTGCACACAGTAAGCGCTCAATAAATACGATTGATGGATTGATTGGTGGTAGTTGGGTAGGGACTGTCTCTATATGTTGCCAACCTGTCCTTCCCAAGCGCTTAGTCCAGTGCTCTGCACACAGTAAGCGCTCAATAAATACGATTGATTGATTGATTGATAGTAGTGATGACACAAAACGGTCTCCCCGCTCCCGGCCATCACGGTGGCACCGAGGCCTGCCGATCTCGTGCCCAGCTCTTCCGGCCCGTCCCCCGCCAGCTGTGCCCGCCCCGGGCCACCCCCAGAAGCGACAGGCAGGACGCGGGGGTGGACAGGCGGACTGGTGGTGATGGTTGCCGTTGCCAGGGCAACGGGAGAGGGAGCGAACAGCCCCTTCTTCCCCCTGCCCTTAAGGTTGGCAAGGCCTAGGGGGGTGGTAAGCGGGGCGGGCCCGGCTCTGGCTACCCATCTCCCCCATGCCCCGGCCCCCCTGGACCACTGAGCTGTCCCCCCCCGTGCTCTGCACACAGTAAGCGCTCAATAAATACCATTGATTGATTGATTGATTGATTGATCTCCCCCTCCCCAATCTTAACTCCAGCGCTTCCACTGTTGGGTAGGGACTGTCTCTATATGTCCTTCCCAAGCGCTTAGTACAGTGCTCTGCACACAGTAAGCGCTCAATAAATACGACTGATTGATTGATTACTCTATTTATTTTACTTGTACATATCTATTCTATTTATTTTATTTTGTTAGTATGTTTGGTTTTGTTCTCTGTCTCCCCCTTCTAGACTGTGAGCCCACTGTTGGGTAGGGACTATCTCTGTATGTCCTTCCCAAGCGCTTAGTACAGTGCTCTGCACACAGTAAGCGCTCAATAAATACGACTGATTGATCGATTACTCTATTTATTTTACTTGTACCTATCTATTCTATTTATTTTATTTTGTTAATATGTTTGGTTTTGTTGTCTGGCTCCCCCTTCTAGACTGTGAACCCACTGTTGGGTAGGGACTATCTCTGTATGTCCTTCCCAAGCGCTTAGTACAGTGCTCTGCACACAGTAAGCGCTCAATAAATACGACTGATTGATTGATTACTCTATTTATTTTACTTGTACCTATCTATTCTATTTATTTTATTTCGTTAATATGTTTGGTTTTGTTGTCTGTCTCCCCCTTCTAGACTGTGAGCCCACTGTTGGGTAGGGACTGTCTCTATATGTCCTTCCCAAGCACTTAGTACAGTGCTCTGCACACAGTAAGCGCTCAATAAATACGACTGATTGATTGATTACTCTATTTATTTACTTTACTTGTACATATCTATTCTATTTATTTTATTTTGTTAATATGTTTGGTTTTGTTCTCTGTCTCCCCCTTCTAGACTGTGAGCCCACTGTTGGGTAGGGACTATCTCTGTATGTCCTTCCCAAGCGCTTAGTACAGTGCTCTGCACACAGTAAGCGCTCAATAAATACAACTGATTGATTGATTACTCTATTTTACTTGTACATATCTATTCTATTTATTTTATTTTGTTAATATGTTTGGTTTTGTTCTGTGTCTCCCCCTTCTAGACTGTGAGCCCACTGCTGGGTAGGGACTGTCTCTATATGTTGCCAACTTGGACTTCCCAAGCGCTTAGTACAGTGCTCTGCATACAGTAAGCGCTCAATAAATACGACTGATTGATTGATTACTCTATTTATTTTACTTGTACATATCTATTCTATTTATTTTATTTTGTTAATATGTTTGGTTTTGTTCTCTGTCTCCCCCTTCTAGACTGTGAGCCCACTGTTGGGTAGGGACTGTCTCTATATGTTGCCAACGTGTCCTTCCCAAGCGCTTAGTACAGTGCTCTGCACACAGTAAGCGCTCAATAAATACAATTGATTGATTGATTGATTGATTCATTCCTTCATTCAATCGTATTTAATGCTGGCTCCACCACTTGTCAGCTGTGTGACTGTGGGCAAGTCACTTCACTCCTCTGGGCCTCAGTTCCCTCATCTGGCTAATGGGGATTAAGTCTGCGAGCCCCACGTGGGACAACTTGATTACCTTGTATCTACCCCGGCACTTAGAACAGTGCTTTGCACATAGTAAGCGCCTCATAAATGCCATCACGATTATTATTATTATTATTTTATTTTGTTAATCTGTTTTGTCGTCTGTCTCCCCCTTCCAGACTGTGAGCCCGCTGAGGGGGAAGGGACCGGCTCTATATGTCACCAACTTGTCCTTCCCAAGCGCTTAGTACAGTGCTCTGCTCACAGTAAGCGCTCAATAAATACGTTTGTACATATTTATTACTCTATTTATTTTACTTGTACATATCTATTCTATTTTATTTTGGTAGTATGTTTGGTTTTGTTCTCTGTCTCCCCCTTTTAGACTGTGAGCCCACTGTTGGGTAGGGACCGTCTCTAGATGTTGCCAACTTGGACTTCCCAAGCGCTTAGTACAGTGCTCTGCACACAGTAAGCGCTCGATAAATACGATTGATTAATTGAATGAATGAATGAACGATTGAATGAATTGAGCGCTTACTGTGTGCAGAGCACTGTACTAAGCGCTTGGGAAGTCCAAGTCGGCAACATCTAGAGACGGTCCCTGCCCGACAGCGGGCTCACAGTCTAGAAAGGGGAGACGGACGACAGAACAAAACGTATTAACAAAATAAAATAAATAGAATAGTAAATATGTACAAGTAAAATTAATAGAGGCATAAATCCGCGCAAATAGATGTGGGGAAGGGAAGGAGGTAGGGCGGCGGGGAGGAGGGCGAGAGGAAGGAGGGGGCTCACAGCCCTAATCCCCATTTGACAGATGAGGGAACTGAGGCGGCGCAGAGAAGTGACTTGCCCAAGGTCACACAGCCGACACGTGGGGGAGGCGGGATTCGAACCCACGACCTCTGACTCCCAAGGCCGGGTTCTTTCCACCGCGGCTTCTGAGCGGCCTCCCGTTTCCCGCCGGTTAGAACAGTGCTTGGCACACAGTAAGCGCCCAACAGATACCATCATCATCATTATATTAGGACTAATAATAATTAGAATGGAATGTGTCTATCATCCCACTGTCCTTTCCCCACACAGTAAGCATCCAATAGATACCATCATCATTATTATAATAGGACTAATAATAATTAGAATATGTCTGTTTATCATCCCACTGTCCTCTCCGCAGTGCTGTGCACACAGTAAGAGCCCAACAGATACCATCATCATTATTATAATAGGTCTAATAATAATTAGAATATGTCTGTTTATCATCCCACTGTCCTCTCCGCAGTGCTCCACACACAGTAAGAGCCCAACAGATACCATCATCATTATTATAATAGGACTAATAATAATTGGAAGGTGTCTATCATCCCACTGTCCTCTCCGCAGTGCTCTGCACACAGTAAGCACCCAACAGATACCATCATCATTATTATAATAGGATTAATAATAATTGGAATGTGTCTATCATCCCACTGTCCTCTCCCCAGTGCTCTGCACACAGTAAGCGCCCAACAGATACCATCATCATTATTAAAATAGGACTAATAATAATTGGAAAGTGTTTGTTTATCATCCCACTGTCCTCTCCCCAGTGCTCTGCGCACAGTAAGCGACCAACAGATACCATCATCATTATTATAATAGGACTAATAATAATTAGAATATGTCTGTTTATCATCCCACTGTCCTCTCCCCAGTGCTCTGCACACAGTAAGCGCCCAACAGATACCATCATCATTATTATAATAGGACTAATAATAATTAGGATGGAATGTGTCTGTTTATCATCCCACTGTCCTCTCCCCAGTGCTCTGCGCACAGTAAGCACCCAACAGATACCATCATCATTATTATAATAGGATTAATAATAATTGTAATGTGTCTGTCATCCCACTGTCCTCTCCCCAGTGCTCTGCACACAGTAAGCGCCCAACAGATACCATCATCATTATTAAAATAGGACTAATAATAATTAGAATGTGCCTGTTTATCATCCCACTGACCTCTCCCCAGTGCTCTGCAGACAGTAAACACCCAACAGATACCATCATCATTATTATAATAGGACTAATAATAATTGGAATGTGTCTGTTTATCATCCCACTGTCCTCTCCCCAGTGCTTTGCACACAGTAAGCACTCAACAGATCAATCAATCAATCAATCAATCGTATTTATTGAGCGCTTACTATGTGCAGAGCACTGTACCATCATCATTATTATATTAGGACTAATAATAATTAGAATGGAATGAGCCTGTTTATCATCCCACTGTCCTGTCCTTTATCATCCCACTGTCCTCTCCCCAGTGCTCCGCACACAGTAAGCGCCCAACAGATGCCATCATCGTTATTATAATAGGACTAATAATAATTAGAATATGTCTGTTTATCATCCCACTGTCCTCTCCGCAGTGCTCCGCACACAGTATGCGCCCAACAGATACCATCACCATTATTATAATAGGACTAATAATAATTAGGATGGAATATGTCTATCAATCATCCCACTGTCCTCTCCCCAGTGCTCTGCACACAGTAAGCGCCCAACAGTTACCATCATCATTATTATAATAGGACTAATAATAATTAGAATGGAATATGTCTATCATCCCACTGTCCTCTCCCCAGTGCTCTGTGCACAGTAAGCGCCCAACAGATACCATCATCAATATTATAATAGGACTAATAATAATTGGAATGTGTCTGTTTATCATCCCACTGTCCTCTCCCCAGTGCTCCGCACACAGTAAGCGCCCAACAGATACCATCATTATTATTATATTAGGACTAATAATAATTAGGATGGAATATGTCTATCATCCCACTGTCCTCTCCCCAGTGCTCCGCGCACAGTAAGCGCTCCGTAAATACGACCGTCCGAACAGATACCATAAAAAACAAGAATAATAACGGCGATGGTATTCGTTAAGCGCTTCCTCTGCGCCAGGCGCCGCGCCGAGCGCCGAGGCGGATACAGCGAATAGGTCGGACGCAGTCTCCGTCCCCATTTCCCAGATGGGGCAACCGAGGCCCAGAGAAGGGAGCCCACTGTTGGGCCGGGACCGTCTCTCTATGTTGCCAACTTGGACTTCCCAAGCGCTTAGTCCAGTGCTCTGCACAGAATATGATTGATTGATTGATTGATTGAGGCAACTTGGCCAAGGCCGCACAGCAGATAAGGGGCAGGGGTGGGATTAGAACCCAGGACCTTCTGGCTCCCCGGGCCGGGCGGTGGCTACTACATCATCCCCGGGCCATCTATCCGCCCCCCAGTTCTAACTCCATCCCCCCACCATTCCCCCTAAAAGCTCCATTCATTCATTCATTCATTCATTCATTCATTCAATCCTATTTATTGAGCGCTTACTGTGTGCAGAGCACTGTGCTAAGCGCTTGGGAAGTACCCATGGCTTCACCCCTCACCACATTTCATGCCCACCGGCCCCCGTGACAAAGGACACACTGACACACAATCATCACCCCCCCAAAAAAGACACACAATCATCACCCCCCCAAAAAAGACACACAATCATCACCCCCCCCAAAAAAGACACACAATCATCACCCCCCAAAAAAAGACCCACAAAACACACACACACAGCCACGTATGAAGTTTCTGCCACCTGCCCAAGCCCACCACCCCCTCCACAATCAGCCCTCCACACCCACGTCCGACCCCCCACATCTGCGACCCCCTTCGTTCGGCCCCCTATTTATTGAGCGCTGCCAGTGTGCAGGGCGCTTGGGAGGGGACAATGGGGGTCCTCCTCGGGGGACGGGGTGGGTGCCAGCCTCCTGGCCGGACGCCACGGCGAAGCGGGCACAGGAGGGCCCGGCCAGGCGGTGGGTGGCAGGGGAGGGAGGAAGAGGGGGGCACAAAGAGGGGGCGACCCGATGAGACCTGAATTGGGGAAGGGGACACTGAGGCCTGGCGGGAGCAAAATCGCCCTCCGCCCGTCTCCCCGGCGGTGGTCCGGCCTAGGCCTCCGGCCGGCCCCTACCGTGCGGGGCGGGGGGCCAGGTGGTGCCAGCCTGTGCCCCCTCATCCCACCCGCCCCGTCCCCCTGCCGCCTTCAGGATGCCCACTTGTGCCCGCCCGCCCTCCATTTTGCAGCCTCACACCCAGACATTCCCTCCTTCCATTTTCTGAGCTGGCGGCCGGGCCCGGGCCTGGGGGTCTGCGGGCAAGGCCGGGGAGGGGGGTGGGGAGGTGGGGGGGGGGCCCTGGATGCCCCCCGGCCACCGTCAGTGCCCCCCACAGACCCCTCCCCACCCCCCATCCCTCCAGACCAGGCCGGGGGTCAGCACGGGTGAGGAAGCCGTTTCCGACCCCCATTTCGGGGCGATACGGGGTGACACTGCCGACAGCACAGACACAGACAAAAACCCGTGCCCACCCTCACGCGTGCACACACACACACACACACACACACACACACACACACACACCACACAAAGGGGCCCACGGGCAGAGCCAGGCATCCGTTTTCCAACCCACGCAGACACACAATGGTGTCCCCCTCTGCCACCCACCTCTGCCCTGCATATTTCCCTTGAATCAAATCATGTCCACCCCCTCTCTTCCCCCAGACACACACACACACACACACACACACACACACAAAGGGGCCCACGGGCAGAGCCAGGCGTCCGTTTTCCAACCCACGCAGACACACAATGATGTCCCCCCACCACCACCCACCTCTGCCATGCATATTTCCCTTGAATCAAATCATGCCCACCCCCTCTCTTCCCCCAGACACACACACACACAACAGGCACAAAGAGGCCCACGGGCAGAGCCAGGCATCCATTTTTCAACCCACACAGACACACAATGATGTCCCCACCACCACCCACCTCTGCCATGCATATTTCCCTTGAATCAAATCATGCCCACCCCCTCTCTTCCCCCAGACACACACACACACAACGGGCACAAAGAGGCCCACGGGCAGAGCCAGGCATCCGTTTTCCAGCCCACGCAGACACACAATGATGTGTCCCCCCCCGCCACCCACCTCTGCCCTGCATATTTCCCTTGTATCCAGTCATGCCCACCCCCTCTCTTTCCCCAGACACACACACACACAACGGGCACAAAGAGGCCCACGGGCAGAGCCAGTCATCCGTTTTCCAACCCACACAGACACACAATGATGTCCCCCCCCCCCCGCCACCCACCTCTGCCCTGCATATTTCCCTTGAATCCAGTCATGCCCACCCCCTCTCTTCCCCCAGACACACACACACACACACACACACACACACGCACCCCACACACACAACACACAAAACGGCCCACAGGCAGACCCAGGCATCCGTTTTCCAACCCATGCAGACACACAATAATGTCACCCAGGCATCCGTTTTCCAACCCACGCAGACACACAATAATGTCCCCCCCGCCACCCACCTCTGCCATGCATATTTCCCTTGAATCCAGTCATGCCCACCCCCTCGCTTCCCCCAGACACACACACACACACACACACACACACACACACACACACACACACACACACACACACACACACACACACCCCACAAAGGGGCCCACAGGCAGAGCCAGGCATCCGTTTTCCATCCCACGCAGACACACAGTGATGTCCCCCCACCACCACCCACCTCTGCCCTGCATATTTCCCTTGAATCCAGTCATGCCCACCCCCTCTCTTCCCCCAGACACACACACACCCCACACACACAACACACAAAAGGGCCCACAGGCAGACCCAGGCACCCGTTTTCCAACGAATGCAGACACACAATGATGTCCCCGCCGCCACCCACCTCCGCCATGCATATTTCCCTTGAATCCAGTCATGCCCACCCCCTCCTTTCCCCCAGAGACACACACAGACACACACACACACACATACACACACAGAAAGCCCCCCCACCCCACCCCAGACACAAAACCCCGGCCCAGCCAATGCACACAATTCCCCAACGCTTGGAAATCCACCCCCGCGTGCACACAATCCCAACACACCACATACACACACACACACACCCCATTTCCTCTGACAGTCTCCCCACCCCCATCCTCTGCCTATCCATCAATGCATCCAGGGAGGATTTTTTGGGGGGGGGGCCTGGGGTGCGACCCCCACTCCGCTCCTCATCCATCCATCCATCCATCCATCTATCTAAGCATCCTTCCAGGGAGGTTTTGTCTTGGGGGGGAGACCCAATTTGCGACCCCCACCCCCCATTCATGCTTCTAGCCATCCAGTCAGGGAGGTTTCGGAGGGGGTCTGGCCTGCGACCCCTGACCCCCCCCCCCCCAATCCATCCAGGGAGGGGTTTTTTTTGGGGGGGGGGTCTGGCATGCGACCCTCACCCCTCACCCATTCACCCAGGGAGGTTTTGGGGGTTCCTGGCCTGCGACCCCCGTCCTCCCTCCCATCCACCCATCCATCCAGGGAGGTTTTGGAGGGGGTCTAGCCTGCGACCCCCACCATCCCATCCATCCATCCATCCATCCATCCATCCATTCAGGGAGGATTTGGGTGTGCCTGGCCCGAGACCCCCCTCCCTCCCCCCCACCATCCATCCAGGGAGGATTTGGGGGTGCCTGGCCCGCGACCCCCGCCCTCCTCCGGCCACCATTCATCCATCCATTCAGAGAGGATTTGGGGGGCGCCTGGCTTGCGACCCCCACCATCCATCCATCCATCCAGGGAGGATTTGGGGGTGCCTAGCCTGCGACCCCCGCCCTCCCCCCCACCATCCATCCATTCAGGGAGGATCTGGGGGTGGGGCGCCAGGCCTGCGACCCCCACCATCCATCCATCCATCCAGGGAGGATTTGGGTGTGCCTGTCCTGAGATCCCCTCCTTCCCCCCACCCATCCCTCCAGGGAGGTTTAAGGGGTTCCTGGCCTGAGACCCCCTCCCTCCCTCCCTCCCTCCCCACCATCCATCCGGGGAGGATTAGGAGGCGGCTGGCCCGCGACCCCCGCCCCCCTCACCCCCCCACTCACCCATCCATCCATCCATCCATCCATCCATCCAAGGAGAATTTGGGTGTGCCTGTCCTGAGATCCCCTCCCTCCCCCTCCCAACCCTCCAGGGAGGTTTAGGGGGTCCCTGGCCTGAGACCCCCTCCCTCCCCCCTCCCATCCCTCCAGGGAGGTTTAAGGGGTTCCTGGCCTGAGACCCCCTCCCTCTCCACCATCCATCCAGGAAGAATTAGGGGGCACCTGGCCAGCGCCCCCTGCCCCCTTACCCCCCCCTTACCCATCCATCCATCCATCCATCCATCCATCCATCCATCCAAGGAGGATTTGGGTGTGCCTGTCCTGAGACCCCCTCCTTCCCCCTCCCATCCCTCCAAGGAGATTTAGTGGGTTCTTGGCCTGAAGCCCCCTCCCTCCGGCCGGCCCCCCATCCATCCGGGGAGGATTAGGGGGCGCCTGGCCCGCGACCCCCGCCCCTCTCACCCCCCCCCACTCACCCATCCATCCATCCATCCATCCAAGGAGGATTTGGGTGTGCCTGTCCTGAGACCCCCTCCTTCCCCCTCCCATCCCTCCAAGGAGATTTAGTGGGTTCTTGGCCTGAAGCCCCCTCCCTCCGGCCGGCCCCCCATCCATCCGGGGAGGATTAGGGGGCGCCTGGCCCGCGACCCCCGCCCCTCTCACCCCCCCCCCCACTCACCCATCCATCCATCCATCCATCCATCCAAGGAGGATTTGGGTGTGCCTGTCCTGAGACCCCCTCCTTCCCCCTCCCATCCCTCCAAGGAGGTTTAAGGGGTTCTTGGCCTGAGACTCCCTCCCTCCCCCCCCACCATCCATCCGGGGAGGATTAGGGGGCGGCTGGCCCGCTACCCCCGCCCCCCTTACCTCCCCCACTCACCCATCCATCCATCCATCCATCCATCCATCCAAGGAGAATTTGGGTGTGCCTGTCCTGAGACCCCCTCCTCCCCCCCTCCCATCCCTCCAGGAAGGTTTAGGGGATCCCTAGCCTGAGACTCCCTCCTTCCCCCCTCCCATCCCTCCAGGGAGGTTTAAGGGGCTCTTGGCCTGAGACTCCCTCCCTCCCCCTCCACCATCCATCCGGGGAGGATTAGGGGGCGGCTGGCCCGCGACCCCCGCCCCCCTCACCCCCCCAGTCACCCATCCATCCACCCATCCATCCATCCAAGGAGGATCTGGGTGTGCCTGGCCTGAGACCCCCTCCCTCCCCCCTCCCATCCCTCCAGGGAGCTTTAAGGGGCTCTTGGCCTGAGACCCCCTCCCTCCCCCGCCACCATCCATCCGGGGAGGATTAGGGGGCGGCTGGCCCGCGACCCCCGCCCCCCTCACCCCCCCAGTCACCCATCCATCCACCCATCCATCCATCCAAGGAGGATCTGGGTGTGCCTGTCCTGAGACCCCCTCCCTCCCCCCTCCCATCCCTCCAGGGAGGTTTAAGGGGCTCTTGGCCTGAGACCCCCTCCCTCCCCCTCCACCATCCATCCGGGGAGGATTAGGGGGTTGCCTGGCCCGCGACCCCCGCCCCCCTCACCCCCCCCCACTCATCCATCCATCCATCCATCCATCCATCCATGCGGGGGGATTTTCGTGTGTGTGTGGGGGGTCCTCACCTGGCCGTACCAGTCGCGTCCGGAGCAGGTGCATTCGGGCCACCAGGCGGGTCCGGGCCCCCCGGGGCCCCCCGGGCCCCCTCCCCCGCCGTTGAGCTTGGCGGAGGCGGGCTTGGGCGCCAGGAGGCCGGGCTCCCGGCCGGTGGCGATGAGCTTGGGCCGGGCCCGGGGGGCGGGGGCCGGGGCGGCCGGGGCCGGGCCGGGGGCCGGGCCGGGGGCCGGGGCCGGCAGGGTCTGCGAGCCGAAGCCCCCGAAGCCCCCGTAGCCCCCGTAGGGGTCGGGGGGCTGCTCGCAGGCCCGCGGGGGGCCGGAGGCGCAGTCGGGGCAGCGGCAGCACGGGGGGTGGCCCCGGGCCAGGACGCCCCCCGGCCCGGGGGGCGGGGCCCGGGCCGAGCGGGGGCGGGGGGGGGCGGCCGCCTCGGGCCCCGCCCCGCCCCGCCCCCACGGGCCCCCCTGCAGCCCCGGTGGCTCCGTGGCCCCCCCCCGGGATGCCCCCCTCCCGTCGGGACCCCCCTCCCCCCCCGGCCGAGGCCCCGGACCGCCGACCACCGACCGGGAGGAGCTGGAGGAGGAGGAGGCCCGGGACCCGCTGGAGGACCGGAGGGATGCTAAGGATGCTAAGGATGCTGACGGCGCGGAGGATGCTGGGGAGGATGGGGCCGCGGAGGATGCTGGGAGGCGAGGGATGCTGGGGGCGCTGGGGGGGGCGGGGGGGGCGGGGGAGGCGGCTGAGGAGGCAGGGGATGCTCCGATACTGGGGAGGCTGGGGAGGCTGCGGTTGCTAAGGATGCTGGGGAGACTGGGGTTGCTAAGGATGCTGGGGATACTGGGGTTGCTAAGGATGCTGGGGATGCTGGGGGTGCTGGGGGTGCTGGGGGTGCTGGGGATGCTAAGGGTTCTGGGGGTGCCGGGGGTCCTGGGGGTGCTAAGGATGCTGGGGTTACGGGGGATGCTAAGGATGCTGAGGATTCTGGGGGTCCTGGGGATGCTGGGGAGGCTAAGGATGCTGGGGAGGCTGGGGAGACTAAGGATTCTAGGGGTGCTGGGGATGCTAAGGGTTCTGGGGGTCCTGGGGATGCTAAGGATGCTGGGGTTACTGCTAAGGATGCTGAGGATTCTGGGGGTCCTGGGGATGCTGGGGAGGCTAAGGATGCTGAGGATTCTGGGGGTGCTGGGGATACTGGGGATACTGGGGAGGCTGGGGATTCTAAGGATTCTAGGGGTGCTGGGGGTCCTGGGGGTGCTAAGGATGCTGGGGTTACGGGGGATGCTAAGGATGCTGAGGATTCTGGGGGTCCTGAGGGTGCTGGGGAGGCTAAGGATGCTGAGGATTCTGGGGGTGCTGGGGAGACTGGGGAGGCTGGGGATGCTAAGGATTCTAGGGGTGCTGGGGATGCTAAGGGTTCTGGGGGTGCTGGGGGTCCTGGGGCTGCTAAGGATGCTGGGGTTACTGGAGATGCTAAGGATGCTGAGGAGGCTAAGGATGCTGAGGATTCTGGGGGTGCTGGGGATACTGGGGATACTGGGGAGGCTGGGGAGGCTAAGGATTCGAGGGGTGCTGGGGGTGCTAAGGATGCTGGGGTTATGGGGGATGCTAAGGATGCTGAGGATTCTGGGGGTCCTGGGGATTCTGAGGGTGCTGGGGAGACTGGGGATGCTAAGGATTCTAGGGGTGCTGGGGATACTGGGGGTCCTGGGGATACTGGGGAGGCTAAGGATGCTGAGGATACTGGGGAGGCTGGGGAGGCTAAGGATGCTAGGGGTGCTGGGGATGCTAAGGGTTCTGGGGGTGCTGGGGGTGCTCAGGATGCTGGGGTTACGGGGAATACTAAGGATGCTGAGGATTCTGGGGGTCCTGGGAATGCTGGGGAGGCTAAGGATGCTGAGGATTCTGGGGGTCCTGGGAATGCTGGGGAGGCTAAGGATGCTAAGGATTCTGGGGGTGCTGGGGAGACTGGGGAGACTGGGGATGCTAAGGATTCGAGGGGTGCTGGGGATACTGGGGGTCCTGGGGGTGCTGGGGGTCCTGGGGATGCTAAGGATGCTGGGGTTACAGGGGATGCGAAGGATGCTGAGGATTCTGGGGGTCCTGGGGATGCTGAGGATTCTGGGGGTGCTGAGGATGCTGGGGATGCTAAGGATAATAATAACAATTTTGGTATTTCTTAAGCGCTTACTATGTGCCAAGCACTGTTCTAATTGCTGGGGTAAATACAAGGTGATCAGGTTGTCCCACGTGGGGCTCACGGTCTTCATCCCCATTTTCCAGAGGAGGCCACTGAGGCCCAGAGAAGTGAAGTCACTTGCCCAAAGACTTAGAACAGCGCTTTGCACATAGCAAGCACTTAATAAATGCCATTATTATTATTATTATAATGAGCCCCACCAGACCAGCACTTAAGAACAGTGCTTTGTACATAGTAAGCGCTTAATAAATGCGATTATTACTATTATTATGAGCCCCACAAGGCCAGCGCTTAGAACAGTCCTTTGCACGTCATAAGTGCTTAATACATGACAATACTATTATTATTATGAGCCCCACCAGACCAGCGCTTAGAACAGTGCTTTGCACATAGTAAGCGCTTAATAAATGTCATTGTTATTATTCTGAGCCCCACCAGACCAGCGCTTAGAACAGTGCTTTGCCCATAGTAAGCGCTTAATAAATGTCATTATTATTATTATTATGAGCCCCACCACACCAGCACTTAGAACAGTGCTTTGTACATAGTGCTTAATAAATGCCATCATTATTATTATTATCATTATGAGCCCCACCAGATCAGCGCTTAAAACAGTGCTTTGACATAGTATTTGCTTAATAAATGCCATTATTATTATTATTATTAAGAGCCCCACCAGACCAGCGCTTAAAACAGTGCTTCGCACATAGTAAGTGCTTAATAAATGACATTATTATTATTATTCTTATGAACCCCACCAGACCAGCACTTAGAACAGTGCTTTGCACATAGTAAGAGCTTAATAAATGCCATTATTATTATTATTATGAGCCCCACCAGACCAGCGCTTAGAACGGTGCTTTGCACATAGTAAGCGATTAATAAATCCCATTGTTATTATTATTATGAGCTCCACCAGACCAGCGCTTAACACAGTGCTTTGCACATAGTAAGCGCTTAATAAATGCCATCATTATTATTATTATGAGCCGTACCAGACCAGCGCTTAAAACAGTGCTTTGCACATAATACGTGCTTAATAAATGCCATTATTATTATTATGAGCCCCACCAGACCAGCGCTTAGAACGGTGCTTTGCACATAGTAAGCGATTAATAAATCCCATTGTTATTATTATTATGAGCTCCACCAGACCAGCGCTTAAAACAGTGCTTTGCACATAGTAAGCGCTTAATAAATGCCATCATTATTATTATTATGAGCCGTACCAGACCAGCGCTTAAAACAGTGCTTTGCACACAATACGTGCTTAATAAATGCCATTATTATTATTATGAGCCCCACCAGACCAGCGTTTAGAACAGTGTTTTACACATAGTAAGCTCTTAATAAATGCCATCATTATCATTATTATTATGAGCCCCACCAGACCAGTGCTTAGAACAGTGCTTTACACATAGTAAGCGCTTAATGAATGCCGTTATTATTATTATTATTATTGTTATGAGCCCCACCAGGCCAGCGCTTAGGACAGTGCTTTGCATATAGTAAGCGCCTAATACATGACATTATCATTATTATAAGCCCCATCAGACCACTGCATAGAACAGTGCTTTGCACATAGTAAGTGCTAAATAAATGCCATTATTATTATTATGAACCCCACCGGCCCAGTGCTTAAAACACTGCTTTGCACATAGTAAGAGCTTAATACATGCCATTATTACTATTATTATGACCCCACCAGGCCAGCGCTTAGAACAGTGCTCTGCACATAATAAGCGCTTAATACATGCCATTATTATTATTATTGCTATTATGAGCCCCACCAGACCAGCGCTTAGAACAGTGCTTTGCACAGAGTAAGTGCTTAATAAATGCCAGCATTATTATTATTATTATGAGCCCCACCATACCAGCACTTAAAACGGTGCTCTGCGCATAGTAAGTGCTAAATAAATGCCATAATTATTATTATTATTATTATGAGCCCCACCAGACCAGCGCTTAGAACAGTGCTTTGCACATAGTAAGCGCTTAAAACATGCCATTATTATCATTATTATTATGAGCCCCACCAGACCAGCGCTTAGAACAGTGCTTTGCACATAGTAAGCGCTTAAAACATGCCATTATTATCATTATTATGAGCCCCACCAGACCAGCGCTTAGCACAGTGTTTTGCACATAGTAAGCGCTTAATACGTCATCATTATTATTATTATGAGCCCCACCAGATCTGTGCTTAAAACAGTGCTTTGCACATAGTAAGCACTTAATACATGTCATTATTATTATTATTATGAGCCCCACCAGACCAGCGCTTAAAACACTGCTTTACACATAGGAAGCGCTTAATAAGTGCTATTATTATTACTATGAGCCCCACCAGACCAGCTCTTAAAACAGTGCTTTCCACATATTAAGCACTTAATAAATGCCATTATTATTATTATTATCAGGAGTCCCACCAGGCCATCGCTTAGAACAGTGCTTTGCACATACTAAGCACTTAATAAATGCCATTATTATTATTATTATGAGCCCCACCAGACCAGAGCTTAGAACAGTGCTTTGCACACAGTAAGCGCTTAATAAATGCCATCATTATTATTATTATTATGAGCCCCACCAGACCAGCGCTTAGAACAGTGCTTTGCACATAGTAAGCACTTACTAAATGCCATCATTATCATTAGAAGCCCCACCAGACCAGCGCTTAGAACAGTGTTTTGCACATAGTAAGCGCTTAATAAATGCCATTATCATGATCATTGAGCCCCACCAGACCAGCGATTAGAACAGTGCTTTGCCCATAGTAAGCGCTTAATAAATCCAATTATTATTATTGAGCCCCACCAGACCAGCGCTTAAAACACTGCTTTACACATAGTAAGTGCTTAATAAGTGCCATAATTATTATTATTATGAGCCCCACCAGACTAGCGCTTAAAACAGTGCTTTGCACATAGTAATTGCTTAATAAATGCCCTTATTATTATTATTATTATTGTTATTATTAGTATGAGCCCCACCAGACCAGCGCTTAGACCAGTGCTTTGCACATAGTAAGCGCTTAATAAATGCCATTGTTATTATTGTGAGCCCCACCAGACCAGCGCTTAGAACGGTGCTTTGCACATAGTAAGCGCTTAATAAATGCCATTATTATTATTATTATTATTATTATTATTATTATTATTATTACTACTACTATGGCAGGCCCTGGACCGTGCAATACCAGGCGTTGACCAGCAGGCGGCGCTAGGCCCCAGCCTTTCCGTTACAGTTTAATGTTTTTTTAATGATTAGGCGCTCACTAAGTGCCGGACACTGTACTAAGCGCCGGGGAAGATCCCAGCGAATCAGGTCGGACGCCGTCCTTGTCCCCCGTGGGGCTCCCAGCCTTCACCCCCATTTCCCAGCTGAGGGAACTGAGGCCGGGAGAAGCGAAGCGACTTATCCAAGGCCACACAGCAAGCGCGTGTGGCGGGATTAGAACCCAGGACCTGCTGACTCCCGGGCCGGAGCTCTATCCCCACGTCGTGCTGCTTCTATTTAAGGGCGACTAACACAACGATACAACCGTCTAGGTGGTGAGGTCACATCCCTTAGACCCTTTTTCCGGATGGGGGAACTGAGGCCCAGAGAACAATAATAACGGTATTTGTTTAGGCACTTACTAGGTGCCAAGCACTGTTCTAAGCGCTGGGGTTCAAATCCCAGCTCTGCCACTTGTCAGCTGTGGGACTTTGGGCAAGTCGCTTCACTGCTCTGGGCCTCAGTTCCCTCATCTGTAAAATGGGATGAAGACTGTGAGCCCCCCGTGGGACAATCTGATCACCTTGTAACCTCCCCAGCGCTTAGAACAGTGCTTTGCACATAGTAAGCGCTTAAAAAATGCTATTATTATTATTATTATTATAAGCCCCACCAGACCAGCACTTAGAACTGTGCTTTGCACATGCTTAATACATGTCATTATTATTATGATCCCCACCAGATCTGCGCTTAAAACAGTGCATTGCACATAGTAAGCGCTTAATAAATGTCATTATCATTATTATGAGCCCCAGCAGAGCAGCGCTTAAAACAGTGCTTTGCACATAGTAAGAGCTTAATAAATGCCATTATTATTATTATTATTATTATTACTATGAGCCCCACCAGACCAGCACTTAGAACAGTACTTGGCACATATTAAGCACTTAATAAATGCCATCATTATTATTAGGAGCCCCACCAGACCAGCGCTTAGAACAGTGTTTTGCACATAGTAAGCGCTTAATAAGTGCCATTATTATTATTATTGAGCCCTACCAGACCAGCGATTAGAACAGCGCTTTGCACATAGTAAGCGCTTAATAAATCCAATCATTATTATTATTATTGAGCCCCACCAGACCAGCGGTTAGAACAGTGCTTTGCACATAGTAAGCACTTAATAAATGCTATTATTTTTATTATTATTATTGCCATTATTATTATTATTATTATACCAGGTCATCGGGTTGTCCCACTTGGGGCTCGCCGTCTTCGTCCGCACTGGACAGATGAGGTCACTGAGGCACAGAGAAGTGAAGCGACTTGCCCGAGGTCACCCAGCCGACAAGTGACGGAGCTGGGATTAATAATGATAATAATAACGGCATTTGTTAAGCGCTTACTATACGCAAAGCACTGTTCTAAGCGCTGGGGCGCTTACAAGTTTGTCGCACGGGGGGCTCCCGGTCTTCACCCCCATTTTCCAGATGAGGGAACTGAGGCCCAGAGAGGCGAAGCGACTCGCCCAGAGTCACCCGGCCGACCGTTATGCCGCCGATCTGTCCTTCCCAAGCGCCTAGCACAGTGCTCTGCACGCAGTAGGCGCTCGATAAGTGCGATTGAATGAATGAGCGAGCGAACTGGCGGAGCTGGGATTTGAACCCGTGACCTTTGAGTCCCAAGCCCGGCCTCTTTCCCCTCCAACAGACCCCCCGACCCAACCACCCCAGGCCAGGGGTCCGGCTTGAAAATCCTATTTATTGAACGGTTGGAAGGCCCGAACGGTATCACGGCGGGGAGACGCCACGGGGTCATCCTGTCCACTCCCCTGCCTCCACGCCGGACAAACCCAGGGGAAGCGGCCCCCTCCCCTCCAACGACGCCCTCAATTTCGGCCTCCGGCCGCGGTTCACGGTCCGTCGGGGGGCCGGGGGGTCTCCTCGGTGGCCGTCGGCGACCCCGGGGATGAACTGGACGCCGACGAGCCCAAGCTGTCGATCCTCGTTAGCAGCACGGTGGACTCCGGGCCTGGCGGGGACGGGCCGGGGTGAGCCGGGGGCGAGGGGAAGGGGCCGACTTAGGGGTCGGAGGGCAGGGAGAAGCTTACCACGTCGCTGTCTTTGCCTGGCACGTCTCCTGTGGGGGCGGGGGGGGGGACAGGGAGACGGTCCGGTGAGCCGGGAGGGGAAACTGAGGCAGGCCCCTCCGTCCGTCCGCCCCGCGATCCCCCTCACCGCTGGACGCAGAAGACACAGAGCAGCAGCAGGGCCGAGATGAAGTCCGTCGCCACCCAGACCAGCTGGTACGTCCTAGGCCTCTGCAGGGTCGGGGGGCAGGTAAATAAATAGTAAATATAGTAAATATATAGTAATAATTATACTAATATACTAATTATAGTAATAATTATAGTAAATAAATGGTGATGGCATTTATTAAGCGCTTGCGATGTGCGAAGCACTGTCTTAAGCGCTGGGGAGGTGATGAGGTTGTCCCACGGGGGGCTCACGGTCTTCATCCCCGTTTTCATCCATTCAATCGTATTTATCGAGCGCTTACTGTGTGCAGAGCGCCGGACTAAGCGCTTGGGAAGTCCAAGTTGGCAACACATAGAGACGGTCCCTACCCAACAGTGGGCTCACAGTCTAAAAGTATTTATCGAGCGCTTACCATGTGCAGAGCACTTTACTAAGCGCTTGGGAAGGACAAGTTGGCAACCTATAGAGACGGTCCCTACCCAACAGCGGGCTCACAGTCTAAAACGGGGAGACAATTTGACAGATGAGGGAACTGAGGCCCAGAGAAGTGAAGTGACTCGCCCAAAGTCACCCAGCTGACAATTGGTGGAGCTGGGATTTGAACCCATGACCTCTGACTCCAATCAATCAATCAATCATATTTATTGAGTGCTGACTGTGTGCAGAGCACTGTACTAAGCGCTTGGGAAGGACATATAGAGATAGTCCCTACCCAACAGCAGGCTCACGGTCTAGAAGGGGGAGACAGACAACAAAACAACACATATTAACAAAATAAAATAAATAGAATAAATGTGTATAAATAAAATAAATAGAATAGTAAATACGTACAAACATATATACATATATACAGGTGCTGTGGAGAGGGAAAGGAGGTAAGGCGAGGGGGAGAAGGAGGAGAGGAAGGAGGGGGATTCATTCATTCGTCAATCAATCAATCAATCGTATTTATTGAGCGCTTACTGTGTGCAGAGCACTGTACTAAGCGCTTGCCATTATTATTATTATTATTATTATGAGCCCTACCAGGCCAGCGCTTAGAATGGTGCTTTGCACATAGTACGCGCTTAATAAATGCCATTAGTATTATTTTTATTAAGGGGCTGCAGACTGCGAGCCCCACGTGGGACAACCTGATCACCTTGTATCCTCCCCAGTGCTTACAACAGTGCTTTGCACATAGTAAGTGCTAAATAAATGCCATCATTATTACTATTATTATGGGGATGAAGCCTGTGAGCTGCACTTGGGACAACCTGATCACGTTGTCACCTCCCTCATTATTATTATTCTGAGCCCCACCAGGCCAGCGCTTAGAACTGTGCTTTGCACATAGTAAGCACTTAATAAATGCCATTATTATTATTATTATTATTATTATTATTATGAGCCCCACTAGACCAGCACTTAGAACGGTGCTTTGCACATAGTAAGCGTTCAATAAATACCCTCATTATTATCATTATGAGCCCCACCAGGCCAGCGCTTAGAACGGTGCTTTGCACATAGTAAGTGCTTAATAAATGCCATTATTATTATTATTATTATGGGGATGAAGACTGTGAGCCCCACGTGGGACAACCTGATCACCCTGTATCCTCCCCAGCGCTTAGAATGGTGCTTTGCACGTAGTAAGTGCTTAATAAATGCCATTATTATTATTATTATTATGGGGATGAAGCTTGTGAGCCCCACTTGGGACAACCTGATCACCTTGTCACCTCCCTCATTATTATTAGGAGGCCCACAAGACCAGCGCTTAGAACAGTGCTTTGCACATAGTAAGTGCTTAAGAAATGCCATCATTATTATTATTATGAGCCCCACCAGGCCAGAGCTTAGAATGGTGCTTTGCACATAGTAAGCGCTTAACAAATGCCATTATTATTATTATTATTATGGGGATGAAGCCTGTGAGCCGCACTTGAGACAACCTGATCACCTTGTAACCTCCCTCATTATTATTATTATGAGCCCCACCAGGTCAGCGCTTAGAACAGTGCTTTGCACATAGTAAGCGCTTAATAAATGCCATTATTTTTATTATTATTATTATTATTATGAGCCCCACCATGCCAGTGCTTAGAACGATGCTTTGCACATAGTAAGCGCTTAGTAAATGCCATTATTATTATTATTCTTATGAGCCACACCAGGCCAGCGCTTAGAACGGTGCTTTGCACATAGTAAGCGCTTAATAAATGCCATTATCATTATTATTATTATTATGGGGATGAAGACTGAGAGCCCCACATGGAACAACCTGATCACCTTGTATCCTCCCCAGCGCTTAGAACAGTGCTTTGCACATAGTAAGCGCTTAATAAATGTCATTATTATTATTATTATTATTATTATTATGGGTATGAAGCCTGTGAGCCCCACGTGGGACAAACTGATCACCTTGTAATCTCCCTCATTATTATTATTATTATGAGCCCCACCAGACCCGCGCTTAGAACAGTGCTTTGCACATAGTAAGCGCTTAATAAATGCCATTATTATTATTATGAGCCCCACCAGACCAGCAATTAGAACGGTGCTTTGCACATAGTAAGCGCTTAATAAATGCCATTATTATTATTATGAGCCCCACCAGATCAGCGCTTAGAATGGTGCTTTGCACATAGTAAGCACTTAATAAATGCTATTATTATTATTATTACTATGAGCCCCCACTGACCAGTGCTTACAACAGTTCTTTGCACATAGTAAGCGCTTAATAAATGCTATTATTATTATTATGAGCCCCTAAAAGCCAGCGCTTAGAACAGGGCTTTGCACATAGTAAGCGCTTATTACATGACAATACTATTATTATTATGAGCCCCACTAGACCAGCGCTTAGAACAGTGTTTTGCACATAGTACGTGCTAAATAAATGCCATTATTATTATTATTATGAGCCCCACCAGAGCAGCGCTTAGAACAGTGCTTTGCACATAGTAAGCGCTAAATAAATGCCATCATTATTATTATTATGAGCCCCACCAGACCAGCGCTTAGAACAGTGCTTTGCACATAGTAAGCGCTTAATAAATGCCATTATTATAATGAGCCCCGCCAGACCAGCGCTTAGAACAGTGTTTTGCACATAGTAAGCGCTTAATAAATGCCATCATTATTATTAACATTATGAGCCCCACCAGACCAGCGCTTAGAACAGTGCTTTGCACATAGTAAGCGCTAAATAAATGTCATTATTATGAGCCCCATCAGACCAGAGCTTAGAACAGTGCTTTGCACATAGTAAGTGTTTAATAAATGCCATCATAATTATTATCATGAGCCCCACCATACCAGCGCTTAAAACGGTGCTCTGCACATAGTGCTAAATAAATGCCATTATTGTTATTATCATTATGAGCCCTTCCAGACCAGCGCTTAGAACGGTGCTTTGCACACAGTAAGCTCCTAGTAAATGCCATCATTATTATTATTATTATGAGCCCCACCAGATCAGCGCTTAAAATAGTGCTTTGCACATAGTAAGCGCTTAATAAGTGCCATTTTTATTATTATTATTATGAGCCCCACCAGACCAGCACTTAGAACAGTGCTTTGCACATAGTAAGCCCTTAAAAAATGCCATTATTATTATAAGCCCCACCAGATCAGCACTTAGAACGGTGCTTTGCACATACTAAGCGCTTAATAAATGCCATTATGATTATTATTATTATGAGCCCCACCAGACCAGGGCTTAAAACAGTGCTTTGCACATAGTAAGGGCTTAATAAATGCCATCCTTATTATTATTATGAGCGCCATCAGACCAGCGCTTAGAACAGTGCTTTGCACATAGTAAGCGCTTAATAAATGTCATTATTATTATTATTATTATTATGAGCCCCACCAGACCAGCACTTAGAACATTGCTTTGCACATACTAAGCGCTAAATAAATGCCATCATTATTATTATTATGAGCCCTACGAGACCAGCACTTAAAACAGTGCGTTACCCATAGTAAGCGCTTAATAAATGTCATTATTATTATTATTATTATTATTATTATGAGCCCCACCAGACCAGCGCTTAAAACAGTGCTTTGCACACAGTAAATGCTTAATAAATGCCATTATTATTATTATTATTATTATTATGAGCCCCACCAGACCAGCGCTTAAAACAGTGCCTTGCACATAGTAAGCACTTAATAAATGTCATTATTATTATTATGAGCCCCACCAGACCAGCGCTTAGAACGGTGCTTTGCACATAGTAAGCACTTAATAAATGCCATTATTATTATTAATTATAATGAGCCCCACCAGGCCAGGGCTTAGAACGATGCTTTGCACATATAAGCGCTTAATAAATGCCATCATTATTATTTACACTCATTATTATTATTATGAGCCCCTCCAGACCAGTGCTTAAAGCAGTGCTTTGCAGATAGTAAGCGCTTAATAAATGCCATTATTATTGTTATTATTATTATGAGCCCCACCAGACCAGTGCTTAGAACAGTGCTTTGCACACAGTAAGCGCTTAATAAATGCCATTTTTATTATTATTATGAGCCCCACCAGACCAGCGCTTAGAACGGTGCTTTGCACATAGTAAGCGCTTCATAAATGCCATTATTATTATTATTATTATTACGAGCCCCACCAGGCCAATGCTTAGAACGGTGGTTTGCACATAGTAAGTGCTTAATAAATGCCATTAGTATTATTATTATTATGGGGATGAAGCCTGTGAGCCCCACGTGGGACAACCTGATCACCTTGTGACCTCCCTTATTATTATTATTATTATGAGCCCCACCAGACCAGCGCTTAATACAGTACTTTGCACATAGTGCTTAATAAATTCCATTATTATTATTATGAGCCCCACCAGACCAGCGCTTAGAACAGTGCTTTGCACATAGTAAGCGCTTAATAAATGCCATTATTATTACTATTATAAGCCCCACCAGGCCAGCGCTTAGAACGGTGCTTTGCACATAGTAAGCGCTTAATAAATGCCATTATTATTATTATTATTATTATTATTATTATCATTAGGATGAAGACTGTGAGCCCCACGTGGGACAACCTGATCACCTTGTAACCTCCCTCATTATTATGATGAGCCCCACCAGACCAGCGCTTAGAACGGCACTTTGCACATAGTAAGCGCTTAATAAATGCCATCATTATTATTATTATCAGCCCCATTATTATTATTATCAGCCCCACCAGACCAGCGTATAAAAGATTGCTTTGCACATAGTAAGTGCTTAATAAATGCCATTATTATTATTATTATTATGAGCCCCACCAGACCAGGGCTTAAAACAGTGCTTTACACGTAGTGAAAGCTTAATAAATGCCATCAGTATTATTAGGAGCCCCACCAGACCAGCGCTTAGAACAGTGTTTTGCATTTAGTAAGCGCTTAATAAATGCTATTATTATTATCATTATTATGAGCCACACCAGACTAGCGCTTAGAACAACACTTTGCACATAGTAAGCACTTAATAAATGCTATTATTATTATGAGCCCCACAAGGCCAGAGCTTAGAATGGTGCTTTGCACATAGTAAGTGCTTAATAAATGCCATCATTATTATTATTATGAGCCCCACCAGACCAGCGCTTAAAACAGTGCTTTGCACACAGTAAGCGCTTAATAAATGCCGTTATTACGAACCCCACAAGACCAGCGCTTAGAACAGTGTTTTGCACATAGTAAGCGCTTAATAAATGCCATTACTATTATTATTATTATGAGCCCCACCAGGCCAGCGCTTAAAACGGTGCTTTGCACATAGTAGGCGCTTAATAAATTCCATTATTATCATTATTATTATGAGCCCCACCAGACCAGCGCTTAGAATGGTGATTTGCACATAGTGAGCGCTTAATAAATGCCATTACTATCATTATTATGAGCCCCACCACATCAGCTCTTAGAACAGTGCTTTACACATAGTAAGCGCTAATAAATGCCATCATTATTATTATTATGAGCGCCACCAGACCAGCGCTTAGAACAGTGCTTTGCACATAGTAAGCGCTTAAAAAATGCCATTATTATTATTATTATTATTATGAGCCCCACCAGACCAGCGCTTAGAACAGTGCTTTACACATAGTAAACACTTAATAAATGCCATTATTATTATTATGAGCCCCACCAGAACAGCGCTTAAAACAGTGCTTTGCACATAGTAAGCGCTTAATAAATGCCATCACTATTATTATTATTATGAGCCCCACCAGACCAGCGCTTAGAACGGTGCTTTGCACATAGTAAGCGCTTAATAAATGCTATTATGATTATTATTATTATTACTATCAGCCTCAACTGACCAGTGCTTACAACAGTTCTTTGCACATAGTAAGCGCTTAATAAATGCTATTACAATTATTATTATTATGAGCCCCACAAGGCCAGCGCTTAGAACAGTGCTTTGCACATAGTAAGCGCTTAATACATGACAATACTATTATCATTATGAGCCCCACCAGACCGGCGCTTAGAACGGTGTTTTGCACATAGTTAGCAGTTCATTTATTCATTCATTCAATCGTATTTATTGAGCGCTGACTGTGTGCAGGGCACTGTACTGAGCGCCTGGGAAGTTGGCAACATAGAGAGACGGTCCCTACCCAACAGCGGGCTCACAGTCGACTAGACGACTATAAATCTAGAAATTAGAGAAAGCAATTAGGGTGTTTCCAGAACTATTTCAATTTCATACCTAGTTCTCACTGATCTCAGGCTCTGCTCACACTTCATCATCATCATCATCATCAATCGTATTTATTGAGCGCTTACTGTGTGCAGAGCACTGTACTAAGCGCTTGGGAAGTACAAATTGGCAACATATAGAGACAGTCCTTACCCAACAGTGGGCTCACAGTCTAAAAGGGGGAGACAAAACCAAACATACTAACACTTAGAACAGTGCTTGGCACATAGTAAGTGCTTAACAAATACCATAATTATTAGTAGTAGTAGTACAGTGTTCTGCATACAGTAAGTTATCAATAAATATGATTGATTGATTGATTATTACTCCAGCAATTAATCTTGTCTAGTAATTCAAAGATTCACACCTTCACAGCCACTGCTGCATTCCAGATAAGGGTGGAATACGAAATGATTTCCAAAGAGGGGGTTAACACTGTCAAACAGGCTCATCTGAACAGCAAACTTGGATGAAATAAAATTAAAAAAACCCGTGAGTTTTAAGCTTTAAGAAGAAAATTTGTCCATTTTGTGCTCAATAAATACGATTGATGAGGATGATGATGATGGATTTATAATGGAAGTGTGGCATCACATACAAAGAAAGATGTCATTAAATATCACAAATAAACAAGACTTCGGAATAAACAGCAATTCCTTCCAACGACCTTATTTTTGGATGGATTTTATTTTGTTTATATTTTATTTTGTTAGTATGTTTGGTTTTGTTCTCTGTCTCCCCCTTTTAGACTGTGAGCCCACTGGTGGGTAGGGACCGTCTCTATATGTTGCCAACTTGTACTTCCCAAGCGCTTAGTACAGTGCTCTGCACACAGTAAGCGCTCAATAAATACGATTGATGAGGATGATGATGGATTTATAATGGAAGTGCGGCATCACATTCCAAGAAAGATGTCATTCAATATCACAAATAAACAGGAGTTCAGAATAAACAGCAATTCCTTCCAACGGCCTTATTTTCTTGCACTTACAGAAAATATAGCTCAGTCACAATAATGATGGCAAGCACTTAATAAATGTCCTAATTGCTGGCCTAGAAGGACCTGGGTTCTAATCCTCCTCCTACCTGCTGTAGTTATTTCCAGCTACGACGAAGACAAAGGAAATGGGAGACTTGGAAAAATTGGGAGGAAGGGAAAGACTGAATCCATGACTCCGGTCTGGGTGATAAAATGCCCGGGTGTTTCTCTCACAAGTTCCTGATACATTAGTTAGGGCCACGAGAAACCCAACTGAATCAATCAATCAATCAATCAATCGTATTTATTGAGCGCTTACTGTGTGCAGAGCACTGTACTAAGCGCTTGGGAAGTACAAGTTAATAAACGCCATCGTTATTATTATTATTATTATGAGCCCCACCAGACCAGCGCTTAGAACGGTGCTTTGCACATAGTAAGCGCTTAATAAATGCCATTATTATCATTATGAGCCCCACCAGATTAGCACTTTGAACAGTGCTTTGTACATAGTAAGCGCTTAATAAATGTCATTATTATTATTAGTATGAGCCCCACCAGACCAGCGCTTAGAACGGCGCTTTGCACATAGTAAGAGCTTAATAAATGCCATCATTATTATTATTATTATTATTATGAGCCCCACCTGACCAGTGCTTGCAACAGTGCTTAGCACATAGTAAGCGCTTAATAAATGTCATTATTATTATTATTATTATTATTATGAGCCCCACTAGACCAGCATTTAAAACAGATCTTTGCACATAGTAAGCGCTTAATAAATGCCATTATCATTATTATTATTAGGCACCCTACCAGACCAGGGCTTAGAACAGTGCTTTGCACATAGTAAACGCTTAATAAATGCCATTATTATTATTATGAGCCCCACCAGACCAGAGCTTAAAACAGTGCTTTGCACATAGTAAGCCCTTAAGAAATGCCATTATTATTATTATTAGGAGCCCCACCAGACCAGAGCTTAGAACGGTGCTTTGCACATAGTAAGCACTTAATAAATGCCATCATTATTATTATTATTAGCGCCACCAGACCAGCGCTTAGAACGGCACTTTGCACATAGTAAGCAGTTAATAAATGTCATTATTATTATTATGAGCCCCACCAGACCAGCGCTTAAAACAGTGCTTTGCACATAGTAAGCACTTAATAAATGACATTACTATTATTATGAGCCCCACCAGACAAGCGCTTAGAACAGTGCTTTGCCCATAGTAAGCACTTAATCAATGCCATTATGATTATTATTATGAGCCCCACCAGACCAGGGCTTTGAACAGTGCTTTGCACATAGTAAGCGCTTAAGAAATGCCATTATCATTATTATGAGCCCCACCAGACCAGCTCTTAAAACAGTGCTTTGCACATAGTAAGCGCTTAATAAATGCCATTATTATGAGCCCCACCAGACCAGCGCTTTGAACGGTGCTTTGCACATAGTAAGCACTTAATAAATGTCATTATTATTATTATTATGAGCCCCACCAGACCAGCGCTTACAGTGCTTTACACAGAGTAAGCTCTTAATAAATCCCATTATGAGCCCCACCAGACCAGCGCTTAAACCAGTGCTTTGCACATAGTAAGCACTTAAGAAATGCCATCATTATTATTATTATTATTATGAGCCCCCCAGACGATCGCTTAGAACAGTGCTTTGCACATACGAAGCACTTAATAAATGTCATTATTATTATTATTATTATTAGCCCCACCAGACCAGTGCTTAGAACAGTTCTTTGCCCATAGTAAGTACTTAATAAATGCCATTATTATTATTGAGCCCCACCAGAACAGCGCTTAAAACAGTGCTTTGCACATAGTAAGCACTTAATAAATGCCATTATTATTATTATTACTATAAGCCCCAACTGACCAGTGCTTAAAACAGTTCTTTGCACATAGTAAGCGCTTAATAAATGCTATTATTATTATTATGAGCCCCTCAAGGCCAGCGCTTAGAACAGGGCTTTGCACATATTAAGCGCTTAATACATGACAATACTATTATTATTATGAGCCCCACTAGACCAGCGCTTAGAACAGTGTTTTGCACATAGTAAGCGCTTAATAAATGCCATTATTATTATTATGAGCCCCACCAGACCAGAGCTTAGACCAGTGCTTTGCACATAGTAAGTGCTTAATAAATGCCATTATTATTATTATTATTAGGAGCCCCACCAGACCAGCGCTTAGAACGGTGCTTTGCACATAGTAAGCACTTAATTAATGGCATTATTATTATTGAGCCCCACCAGACCAGCGCTTAGAACACTGCTTTGCACATAGTACATGCTTAATAAATTCCATTATTATTATTATGAGCCCCACCAGACCAGCGCTTAGAACCGCGCTTTGCACATAGTAAGCACTTAATAAATGCCATTGCTATTATTATTATTATGGGGATGGAGCCTGTGAGTCCCACTTGGGACAACCTGATCACCTTGTAACCTCCCTCATTATTATTATTATGAGCCCTATCAGACCAGCGCTTAAAACAGTGCTTTGCACATAGTAAGCGCTTAATAAATGCCATTATTATTGTGAGCCCCACCAGACCAGCGCTTAGAACAGTGCTTTGCACATAGTAAGCGCTTAATAAATGTCATTATTATTATGAGCCCCACCAGACCAGCGCTTAGAACGGCAATTTGCACATAGTAAGCGCTTAATGCCATTATTATTATTAATTATTATGAGCCCCACCAGGCCAGCGCTTAGCACGGTGCTTTGCACATAGTAAGCGCTTAATAAATGCCATCATTATTATTATTATTATGGGGATGAAGCCTGTGAGCCCCACTTGGGACAACCTGATCATCTTGTCACCTCCCTCATTATTATTATTATGAGCCCCACCAGGTCAGCGCTTAGAACTGTGCTTTGCACATAGTAAGCGCTTAATAAATGCCATTATTATTATTATTATTATGGGTGGGGTCCAGGGGTGGGGGGCATCCAAAAGAAGGGAGGGATGGAGGTGGTGGAGATCACCATCATCATCATCAATCGTATTTATTGAGCGCTTACTATGTGCAGAGCACTGGACTAAGCGCTTGGGAAGTCCAAGTTGGCAACATACAGAGACGGTCCCTACCCAACAGTGGGCTCACAGTCTAAAAGGGGGAGACAGAGAACAAAACCAAACATACTAACAAAATAAAATAAATAGGATAGATATGTACAAGTAAAATAAATAAATAGAGTAATAAATATGTACAAATATATATACAGGAATATTTTATCTCAGCACTCTTAGGTGATCTATTCTAAACCCTCCTAGGTATTTACGATCTTTTTTCAAACCAGAGAGGGGATTAGAACCCAGGCCTCCAACCTTTCAAGGCTGTTACTTTCCCTCTGAGCCACCACAGGCCTCAGAGATGACTGACTGATTGATTGATTGATTGATTGGGGGCAGCGGGGTGGGCGCCTCACCATCATCCAGAACGGGCGGCGCAGGGGTTGGTGGAGATCATCATCATCAATCGTATTTATTGAGCGCTTACTATGTGCAGAGCACTGTACTAAGCGCTTGGGAAATTTATTGAGCACTTACTATGTGCAGAGCACTGTACTAAGCGCTTGGGAAGTACCAATTGGCAACATATAGAGACAGTCCCTACCCAACAGTGGGCTCCCAGTCTAAAAGGGGGAGACAGAGAACAAAACCAAACATACTAACAAAACAAAATAAATAGGATAGATATGTACAAGTAAAATAAATAAATAGAGTAATAAATATGTACAAACATATATACAGGAATATTTTATCTCAGCACTCTTAGGTGATCTATTCTAAACCCTCCTAGGTATTTACAATCTTTTTTCAACTCTCATCCCAGAGAGGGGATTAGAACCCAGGCCTCCAACCTTTCAAGGCTGTTACTTTCCCTCTGAGCCACCACAGGCCTCAGAGATGACTGATTGATTGATTGATTGATTGATTGATTGATTGGGGGCAGCGGGGTGGGCGCCTCACCATCATCCAGAGCGGGCGGCGCAGGGGTTGGAGGCGTTGGCAGGCGTTGGTGGTGACCGAGTCGACGGCGGAGCACCACAGCAGGGAGAAGAGCCAGGGGGCGTCCACTACGAACAGGTTGACCGTCACGTTGTCCCGGTGCAGAGCCCTGCGGGGTCAGTGGGGGCTGAAGGAGACCCTCCCAACTCCCCGCCCATGCCCCCCTCAAGACTGGCAGCTCCTTGTGGGCGTGGGAATCATCATTACGGCATTTGGGAGGCGCTTACTACGCTCCAGGAGCCGGGGTGCGTAGGAGCCAGTTGGGTTGGACGCGATCCCCGTCCCCCGCTGGGGCTCATGGCCTCCATCCCCATTTTCCAGACGGGGGAACTGAGGCCCAGGGAAGGGAAGTGACGGGTCCAAAGTCACACAGCGTGGCTCAGTGGAAAGAGCCCGGGCTTTGGAGGCTGAGGTCATGGGTTCAAATCCCGGCTGCGCCAGTTTTGTGGGGTTTTTTTTAATGGCATTTATTAAGCGCTTACTATGTGCAAAGCACTGTTCTAAGAGCTGGTTGTCAGCTGGGGACTTTGGGCGAGTTGCTTCGCTTCTCTGGGCCTCAGTGACCTCATCTGGGAAATGGGGATGAAGACTGGGAGCCCCCCGTGGGACCACCTGATCACCTTGTATCCCCCCCAGCGCTTAGAAGGGTGCTTGGCACATAGTAAGTGCTTAATAAATGCCATCAAAAAAAAAGTGGGGGGGCCGGGATGGGAACTTCCAGGCCCGGGCTCTACCCGCCAGGCCACGCTGCGTCTGGAAGGCGTCTGCTGATGGTCTCGGCCTCTTAATAATAATAATAATAATAATAATAATAATAATGGCATTTATTAAGCACTTACTATGTGCAAAGCACTGTTCTAATCAATCATTCATATTTATTGAGCGCTTACTGTGTGCAGAGCACTGTACTAAGCGCTTGTGAAGTCCAAGTTGGCAACATCTAGAGACGGTCCCTACCCAACAGTGGGGCTCACAGTCTAGAAGGGGGAGACGGAGAACAAAACCAAACACACTAACAGAATAAAATAAATAGAGTAGATATGTACAAGTAAAATAAATAAATAAATAGAGTAATAAATCTGTACAAATATATATACATATCTACAGGTGCTGCGGGGAAGGGAAGATGGGGGGGATGGAGAGGGGGATGAGGGGGAGAGGGAGAGATATAGATAAATAATGTGTGCAGATATTGTACATGTATGTACAAATATATACATATGTATAAATATGTACAAATATATATATATATGTACATATATATATATATATATATATATATATATATATATATATACAGGATGCCCTGAGCCCCTTATCCCATGGAATAGCAGACCCTTGGAGGGGAGCTCAGCTGGAATCCTGAGGAGCTCTGAAATCCGTTGACTCTTCTCTCTCTTTCACCCCCATTTTCAGTTACCAATCCAGTCAGTTCTTCCTAATAATGGTAACTGTGGTATTTGTTAAGCGCAGCGTGGCTCAGTGGAAAGAGCCCGGGCTTTGGAGTCAGAGGTCATGGGTTCGAATTCCTGCTCTGCCGCTTGCCAGCTGTGTGACTCTGGGCAAGTCACTTCACTTCTCTGGGCTTCAGTGACCTCACCTGCAAAATGGGGATTAAAACTGTGAGCCCCTCGTGGGCTGGGGAGGTTACAAGGTGATCAGGTTGTCCCCCGTGGGGCTCCCGGTCTTCATCCCCATTTTCCAGATGAGGGAACTGAGGCCCAGAGAAGTGAAGTGACTCGCCCAAAGTCGCCCAGCTGACAGGTGGCGGAGCCGGGATTCGAACCCCTGACCTCTGCCTCCAAAGCCCGGGCTCTTTCCACTGAGCCACGCTGCCCTTCCGGACGCTCAGTACGGCGCTCTGCACGTGGGGGAGCGCTCGGGAGGACGGGTCCAGCCGGGGGAGGTTGGGGTACCACCCCCCCCAAAACGCAGGCAGGCAAACTCACGGCAAGTCGAGGCGCAACAGGTCCTGGTAGGGGAGATTGAGGCCGTGCCCGGGGGGGCCGTGGGAGACGTTGGGGGTCTCGGGCAGGGCCCCGGGGGTCCCGTGCCTGCCGTAAATGTGCTGGACGCCCGGGGCCTGCCGCTGGACCTCCGCCCGCTCCTCATCTGGAAGCCAGAGCACCTGCGAGGCGGGATGGGACGGCGGTCAGGGGTCAAGGGTCGGGGCGCCATCCGGGGCACCATCGGGGCAGGGCTGGGGCGAGGGGTCAAAGGTCAGGGGCACCATTGGGGCAGGGCTGGGGTCGGGGGTCAGGGGAGCCATCAAGGGCACTATCGGGGCAGGGCTGGGGTTGGGGGTCAAGGGTCAGGGGCACCATTGGGGCAGGGCTGGGGTCAGGGGTCAAGGGAGCCATCAAGGGCACCATCGGGGCAGGGCTGGGGCTGGGGGTCAAGGGTCGGGGCACCATCGGGGCAGGGCAGGGGCCGGGGGTCAAGGGTCAGGGGCACCATTGGGGCAGGGCTGGGGCTAGGGGTCAAAGGTCAGGGGCACCATCGGGGTGGGGCTGGGGCAGGGGGTCAAGGGTCAGGGGCACCATCAGGGGCACCATAGGGGCAGGGCTGGGGTCAGGGGTCAAGGGAGCCATCCAGGGCACCATCAGGGCAGGACTGGGGTCGGGGGTCAAGGGTCAGGGGCACCATCGGGGAAGGGCTGGGGGCAGGGGTCAAGGGAGCCATTGGGGACACCATCGGGGCAGGGCTGGCATCAGGGGTCAAGGGTCAGGGGTGCCATCGGGGCACCAGCGTGTCAGGACTGGGGTCAGGGCTCAAGGGAGCTATCAAGGGCACCATCGGGGCAGGGCTGGGGTCAGGGGTCAAGGGAGCCATCAAGGGCACCTTCAGGGCAGGGCTGGGGGCAGGGGTCAAGGGTCAGGGGCACCATCAGGGGCACCATCGGGGCAGGGCTGGGGTCAGGGGTCGGATCCGGAGGACAGAGGAGGGGGTCACATGGACAGGACCGGGCTGGTCGGGGGGCACGGCCAGGACAGGGCAGAGGTCAGGAGGAGAGAACCAGGGATGCGGGCACAGGGGGTCGCGGGTCACCGTGTTTTGGGGCACGCCGGAGTCCAGCACAGCGCCGAGGGTCCTCTGGACGAAGTCGTGGCGGTGGGCGTGGTGGGCCGGGGGCCGGCGCAGGTCGAACATGACGGCCAGGTGGAGGGCGGCCGCCTCCCGCAGGGCCCGGCCCAGCGCGGGCACCGACTGGTTCCCCGCCTCCAGCCGCTCCCCCTCCGACAGGGCTGGGGACCCCCAGAAAGGCCGACGCTGGGGCCCGGGGGAGGGAGGACACCGTCACCCTGCGGGAAGGGTGATGGGCGCCCCGAGAAAGGACGGAGTCGGGCCGGGGGGCTGCCCCATGGACACTGGGCAGACTAGAGTCGGCGGGCACAGACCCTTCTCCCCCTCCAACCATCATCATCACTGCGGTAGTTAATAATAATAATAACGATGGCATTTATCAAGCGCTTACTATGTGCCAAGCACCGTTCTAAGCGCCGGGGAGGTTACAAGGTGATCGGGTTGTCCCATGGGGGGCTCACAGTCTTCATCCCCATTTGACAGGTGAGGTCACTGAGGCATAGAGAATAATAATAATAATGGCATTTGTTAAGCGCTTACTATGTGCCAAGCACCGTTCTAAGCGCTGGGGAGGTTACAAGGTGATCAGGTTGTCCCACGGCGGGGCTCACAATGAATCCCCATTTGACAGATGAGGGAACTGAGGCATAGAGACTAATAATAATAATAATAATAATGGCATTTGTTAAGCGCTTACTATATGCAAAGCACCTTTCTAAGCACTGGGGAGGTTACAAGGTGATCAGCTTCTCCCCCTCCAACCACCATCATCACTGTGGTAGTTAATAATAATAATAACGATGGCATTTATTAAGCGCTTACTATGCGCCAAGCACCATTCTAAGCGCCGGGGAGGTTACAAAGTGATCAGCTTCTCCCCCTCCAACCATCATCATCACTCTGGTAGTTAATAATAATAATAATGATGGCATTTGTTAAGCGCTTACTATGTGCCAAGCACTGCTCTAAGCGCTGGGGAGGTTACAAGGTGATCAGGTTGTCCCCCGGGAAGCTCGCAGTCTTCATCCCCATTTGACAGATGAGGGAACTGAGGCATAGAGAATAATAATAATAATAATGGCATTTTTTAAGCGCTTACTATGTGCCAAGCACCGTTCTAAGCACTGGGGAGGTTACAAGGTGATCAGGTTGTCCCACGGGGGGCTCACAATCAATCAATCATATTTGACAGATGAGGGAACTGAGGCATAGAGAATAAAATAATAATAATAACAATAATAATAATAGCATTTGTTAAGCGCTTAGTATGCACAAAACACCTTTCTAAGCGTTGGGGAGGTTACAAGGTGATCAGCTTCTCCCCCTCCAACCACCATCATCACTCTGGTAGTTAATAATAATAATAAGGAGGGCATTTATTAAGCGCTTACTATGTGCCAAGCACCGTTCTAAGCACTGGGGAGGTTACAAGGTGATCAGGTTGTCCCACGGGGGGCTCCCAGTCTTCATCCCCATTTGACAGATGAGGTCACTGAGGCATAGAAAATAATAATAATAATAATGGCATTTGTTAAGCACTTACTATGTGCCAAGCACCATTCTAAGCGCTGGGGAGGTTACAAGGTGATCAGGTTGTCCCTCGGGGGACTCACAGTCTTCATCCCCATTTGACAGATGAGGTAACTGAGGCATAGAGAATAACAATAATAATAATAATAATAATGGCATTTGTTAAGGGCTTACTATGTGCAAAGCACTGTTCTAAGCGCTGGGGAGGTTACAAGGTGATCGGGTTGTCCCACGGGGGGCTCCCAGTCTTCATCCCCATTTTCCAGATGAGGCCACTGAGGCCCAGAGAAGTGAAGCGACTTGCCCAAAGTCACCCAGCTGACAGTTGGCAGAGCCGGGATTTGAACCCATGACCTCTGACTCCAAAGCCCGGGCTCTTTCCACAGAGCCACGCTGCTTCCCCACCGGCCATGTGGCAATTCCCCCAGAATAAGCCACCATTATTACTATGACTATTATCATTCTCGGTGCCTCAGTGAACTCATCTGTAATACGGAGATTATTATGAATAATAATAGTTATAATATTAGACTAATATTAGACCTTTTAGACTGTGAGCCCACTGTTGGGTAGGGACTGTCTCTATGTGTTGCCAATTTGTACTTCCCAAGCGCTTAGTACAGTGCTCTGCACATAGTAAGCGCTCAATAAATATGATTGATGATGATGATGATAATAACAGTATTTAAGCACTTACTATGTGTCAAGCACTAAACACCGGGGTGGATCCAAGCTAATCAGGTTGGGCCGAGTCCCCGTCCCCCGTGGGGCTCACGGTCTTCATCCCCATTTTCCAGATGAGGGAACTGAGGCCCAGAAGGGAAGCGACCTGCCCCAAGGTCACCCAGCAGACAGGCGGCGGGGCGGGATTAGAACCCAGGACCCCGACTCCCAAGCCCGGGCTCTTTCCACTGAGCCGCGCTGCTTCTCCAAACAGGGGACCCATCCCTATCTCGCCCCTGTTGGAAGATAGTGAGCCCCAGGTGGGACAGTATGACCTTGTATCTCCCCCAGCGCTTAGCACATAGTAAGTGCTTAATAAATGCCATTATTAGTAGTAGTATTATTATTATTATGAAGAGAGACGATCCCTGCCCGCGACGGGCTCGCGGTCCAGGAGGGCCCGTGGTTCTTAGAAGGGCCTTGTCTACTGTCAGACCGTCCTCTCCCGAGCGTTCGGCCCCGCACCGTAGGCGCTCAGTACATAGGATCGAAGGTCCGAGGACGCCCCCGACCCCCCAGTCACCTGCAGAAACCAGGCCCCGGCATTGAGGGTCTGCAGCTCCTTCCAGGAGAGATTACTGCTGTGCTCGTTGGCCCATTCGGGGGCCACGTTCGTCGTCCTGACCAGCCTCTCGTCGTGCATCAGGAAGGGGACGCCGTCCGAACTGGGGGTGGGGGGCGAGGGTCAGGGGGCACCAAGGGGGGGGGCCCACCGTGCCCACCCCCCCCCCCCGTCCTCACCTGACCATCACGTCCGTCTCGAAGACCCGCGCCCCGCACTCGGCGGTTTTCCGCAACGACATCAGGGTGTTTTCGGGGGCCAGCTGGGGAGGGGGCCGGTGGGTGGACCCCGGGATGGGCATCGCCCCTGCCAGGGCCCACCGTCCTGCCCATCCCGGGGCCCACCGTCCAGCCCCTCCAGGGCTCACCATCCTGCCCCTCCTGTGCCCACCATCTTGCCCCTCCTGTTCCCATCATCTTCCCCCGCCGGGTGCCCACTGTCCTGCCCATCTCGGGCCCACCGTCCTGCCCATCTCAGGGCCACCGTCCTGTCCATCTTACGGTCCACCATTCTGCCCATCTTGGGATCCACTATCCTGCCCATCCCGGAGCCACTGTCCTGCCCCTCCTGGGTCCACCCGGAGCCCACCGTCCTGCCCATCCTGGGACCCACCGTCCTGCCCCTCCAGGACCCACCATCCTGCCCCTATCAGAGCCCACCGTCCTGCTCCTCCTGTTCCCACCATCTTGCCCCACCGGGTGCCCACCATCCTGCCCGTCTTGGGGTTCACCATCCTGCCCATCTAAGGCTCGCCATCCTGCCCCTCCAGGGCTCACCATCCTGCCCCTCCTGTTCCCACCGTCCTGCCCCTACCAGAGCCCACCATCCTGCCCCTCCAGGGCTCACCATCCTGCCCCTCCTGTTCCCAGTCTTGCCCCTCCGGGGCCCACTGTCCTGCCCATCCCGGGGCCCACCGTCCTGCCCCTCCGGGGCCCACCATCCTGCCCCTTCTGGGTCCACCCGGAGCCCAACGTCCTGCCCATCCCAGGGCCCACCATCATGACCCACCTTTTCCCACTGTTCTGCCCCTCCAGAGCTCACCACCCTGCCCCTCCTGTTCCCACCGTCTTGCCCCTCAGGGGGCCCACCATCCTGCCCATCTTACGGTCCACCATTCTGCCTATCTTGGGGTCTACTAACCAGCCCATCCCGGGGCCCACCGTCCTGCCCCTCCAGAGCTCACCACCCTGCCCCTCCTGTTCCCACCGTCTTGCCCCTCAGGGGGCCCACTGTCCTGCCCATCTCGGGCCCACCATCCTGCCCATCTTACGGTCCACCATTCTGACCATCTTGTGGCCCACCGTCCTGCCCCTCCGGGGCTTACCATGCCATCCCTCCTGTTCCCACCGTCTTGCCCCTCCCAGGGCCCAATGTCCTGCCCATCCCGGGGTCCACCATCCTGCCCCTCAGGGGCTCACCATCTTGCCCACCCTGTTCCCACAATCCTGCCCCTCCTATTCCCACTGTCTTGCCTCTCCTGGAACTCACTGTCCTGCCCATCCTGGGACCCACTGCCCTGCTCCTCCCGGGGCCTACCATCCTGCCCATCCTGGGGTCCACCACCCTGCCCCTCTAGAGCTCACCATCCTGCCCATCCTGGGGTCCACCATCTTGCCCACCCAGGGGTCCACCATCCTGCCCATATAGTTCCCACCGTCCTGCCCCTACCGGGGCCCGCTGTCCAGCCCACCCCGGTGCCCACCGCCTCTGCCCATCCTGGGGTGCACCATGCTGCCCGTCTTGCCCCCTGAGAGCCCGAGGCCCGCCCCCAGGTCCCGGGGGGCCTACCATGGGGGCCCCTCGGTGTCCCACCAGGGCGGGTTTCGGGGGCAGCTGGGCGGGCTCCATGATGCAGGGCGAGGAGATGCCCAGCGGCAGCAGGTAGAGGACCAGGGCCGACCCCAGGAACAGCCCCAGCAGCGGCCCAGACCCTGGATGGACACCGGAGGGGACGGGGGAAGGGTGAGGAGGGGGCTGCCGGGGGTGGGGGGGGCTGAGAGGTCGAGGGGTGGGGTTTCGGGGGTCCCCCCGGGGCGTCGTCCACTACCTGTCCTCGGGGTCCCGTAGTAGGCGTCCGCCAGCGGCCAGGCCAGCAGGGTGAGCGCCGCCACGCCGCCCACGTGGAGGAAGGGGCCCGTGGCCTGCGGGGGTGGACCCGCATACGGCCGGCCGGAGGGAAGATGATCATAATCGTCAAAATCATCATCGTCATAACGATGGCCTTTGTTAAGCGCTTACTACGTGCAAAGCACCGGTCTACGCGCTGGGGAGGATACAAGGTGATCAGGTGGTCCCACGTGAGGCTCAGTCTTAACCCCCATTTGACAGATGGGGCAACCGAGGCAGCGATAATAATAATAGTAACGATGGTATTTAAGTGCTTACTATGCGCCAAGCACCGTTCTAAGCGCTGGGGAGAGGCAATAATAATAATAATAATGGCATTTATTAAGCACTTACTATGTGCAAAGCACTGTTCTAAGCGCTAGGGAGGTTACAAGGTGATCAGGTTGTCCCACAGAGGGCTCACAGTCTTAATCCCCATTTTCCAGATGAGGTAACTGAGGCCCAGAGAAGTTAAGTGACGTGCCCAAAGTCACACGGCTGACAATTGGCGGAGCCAGGATTTGAACCCGTGACCCCCGACTCCAAAGCCCGGGCTCTTTCCACTGAGCCAGGCAAAGTGATCAGGTTGTCCCCCGGGGGGCTCACAGTCTCCATCCCCATTTGACAGATGAGGCAACCGAGGCACCGATAATAATAATAGTAATGACGGTATTTGTTAAGCGCTTACTATGTGCCAAGCAGTGTGCTAAGCGCTGGGGAGATACAAGGTCATCAGGTTGTCCTACGGGGGGTTCACAGTCTTCATTCCCATTGGTCAGTTGAGGAAACTGAGGCCCAGAGAAGTGAAGTGACCGGCCCAAAGTCACACAGCCGACAAGCGGCAGAGCCGGGATTAGAACCCAGGACCGCTGACTCCTAAACCCAGGCTCTTTCCACTAGAGCCATGCTAATCGTAATAATAATGATGGTATTAAGCGCTTACTAGGTGCCAAACACTGTTCTAATAATAATAATATAATAATGATGGCATTTGTTAAGCGCTTACTATGTGCAAAGCACCGTTCTAAGCGCTGGGGAGGTTACAAGGTGATCAGGTTGTCCCACAGAGGGCTTACAGTCTTTATCCCCATTTTACAGATGAGGTAACTGAGGCACAGAGGAGTTGGGTGACTTGCCCAAAGTCACACAGCTGACAGTCGGCAGGATTTCTGAGCGCCGGGGAGGTTACAAGGGGATGGGGTTGTCCCCCGGGGGGCTCCCAGTCTTCATCCCCATTTGACAGGTGAGGGAACTGAGGCCCGGGGAAGTGAAGCGACTCGCCCAAAGGCACACAATTCGAACCCACATCCCCTCAGGGGGACCCCGGGGGAGAGCGAGATGGGGGGCGGGGGTCAGGGGTCGAAGGCGGGGGACGCTCACCTTCAGGGAGAGGCGCAGGCTGTCCCACTCTTCCCGCCACCGGAGTTCGAGCAGGAGGAGGCCGGCGCCCACCACCGCCACGGTCAACAGCAGCAGGCCCTGCGTCCGCCCCCCACAGAGCCATCGCCATCCTACTTATTGAGCGCCCACGGCGGGCTCGGCCCCGGGGGCCACCCTCGCCCGTCCCCCTTTGTCAGGGGAGGGAACCGAGGCGCCCGCGGAAGTGACCGGGCCAAGGTCACGCGGCGGTGCACCCGGACCCCGCACGCCGTAGGCGCTCAGTAAGCGTCCGCCCGCCGCCCCCCCGAACCCGGGCCCGTCACCTTGTGCAGCCAATGGAGCCTCAGCGGTTTCCCACACAACACGAGGAGCAGGGCCAGGAGCTGGGGACGGAGAATAAATAAATAAATTCTATTTATTTCATTTTGTTAGTAATTTTGGTTTTGTTGTCTGTCTCCCCCTTTTAGATTGTGAGCCCACTGTCGGGTACAGACCGTCTCTATGTGTTGCCAACTTGGACTTCCCAAGCGCTTAGTACAGTGCTCTGCACACAGTAAGCGCTCAATAAATACGATTGATTGATTGATTGATTGATTGATTGGAGCCGGCCCCCCTCCCGGGGTCAGGGGTCGGTACCCACCAGGAGCACGGAGGAGTAGACGACCAGCAGGGAGGCCACGAGGAGCAGCACCCACGACCAGTCCAACCAGTGGCCCCAGTTGCGGAACAGGAACCTGGCACGGGGAGGGGGGAGAGGGGCGGTCATTGGGGGGTCCGGAGGATGGGGAGGGGGCCGGCATCGCGGGGGTCGGGGGGACACGCACTCGTTGAAGTTGTGCAGGTCATTGAGCAGGACGAGGCTGACGTAGAGCCAGCCCACAGCCAGGAGACACGTGGCCGACAGCAGGCCCAACCACACGCGGTCACACTGTGGGGGGGGGGGAAAGGGGGTTCAGGGGTCACATCTGGGGGGAACAGGGGGTTGGGGTCTCACTGTGGGGGGAAAGGGGGTCTGGGGGTCCCACTCTGGGGGAGGAAAAGGGGAATGGGGTCTCACTGTGGGGGGCGAAAGGGGGTTCGGGGGTCACATTTTGGGCGAACAGGGGGTTGGCGTCTCACTGTGGGGGGAATGGGGGTCCCACTGTGGGGGGAAAAGGGGGTTCAGAGGCCCACTGTGGGGGAGGAAAAGGGGAATGGGGTCACACTGTGGAGGGGGAGGGGGTTTGGATTGCACTGTGGGGGGAAAAAGGGGTTCGGGGGCCACACTGGGGGAGGAAAAGGGGGTTGGGGTCACACTGTGGGGGAGGAAGGGGGTTTGGATTACACTGTGGGGGGGAAAAGGGGGTTTGGGGGTCTCACTGGGGGAGAAAAGGGGGTTGGGGATGCACTGTGGGGGGGGGAAAGGGGGTTTGGATTATACTGTGGGGGAAAAGGGGGCTTGGAGGTCACACTGGGGGAGGAAAAGGGGGTTGGGGTCACACTGTGGGGGAGGAAGGGGGTTTGGATTACACTGTGGGGGAGGAAAAGGGAGTTGGGGGGGTCACATTTTGGGGGAAAAGAGGGTTGGGGTCACACAGTGGGGGGGAAAAGGGGGTGCAGGGGTCACACTAGGGGAGGAAAAGGGGGTTGGGGGGTCACACTGTGGGGGAGAAAGGGGGTTTGGATTACACTGTGTGGGGGAAAGGGGTTTGGGAGTCTCACTGAGAGAGGAAAAGGGGGTTGGGGATGCACTGTGTGGAGGGAAGGGGGCTTGGATTACACTGTGGGGGGAAAAGGGGGTTCGGGGGTCACACTGGGGGAGGAAAAAGGGGCTGGGGTCACACTGTGGGGGAGGAAGGGGGTTTGGATTACACTGTGGGGGAGGAAAAGGGAGTTGGGGGTCACATTTGGGCGGGAAGAGGGTTGGGGTCACACTGCTGGGGGGAAAGGGGGTTCAGGGGTCACACTGGGGAAAAGACGGTTGACGTCACACAGTGGGGGGGAAAGGGGGTTCAGGGGTCACACTGGGGAAAAGGGGGTTTAGGGGTCACACTGCGGGGGGGGAAAGGGGGTTCAGGGGTCACATTAGGGAAAATGGGGTTCAGGGGTCACACTGTGTGGGGGGGGAAAGGGGGTTTGGATCACACTGCGTCGGTGGAAAAAGGCGGTTCGGGCCCCACTGTGGGAGGAAAGGGGGGTTGGGAGTTACACCACGGGGGTAGAGGGGGGTTCAGGGGTCACACTTTGGGGGGAACAAGGGGGTCTGGGGTCACACTGTGGAGGAAAAGGGCAGCTCGGGTCACACTGTGGGGGATTTGGGGGTCACACCATGGGGGAAAAGGGGTCAGAGGCCACACTGTGGGGGGGAACGGGGGTCCCACTTTGGGAGAAAACGGGGATTCGAGTCCTACCCTGGGGGAGAGAAAGGGGTTCGGGCCCAAACGACCCCCCTCCCCCTCCGGTCCCGCGGCCCCCCGGGGAAGGCCCGCGCCCCGACCTCCGACCTGGGTGGTCTCCGGGGTCTTGGACCCCCGCCAGCGGCAGCTGTACAGCGAGGACAGGCCCCGGGCACAGCCAGACCGCCAGGCCGACGCCTCCGCCATCCTCGACGCAGTCCGCAGCTCCCCTGGACCCCACAACCCCGACGAGTCACGATATCAATCACCGTCGTCGTCGTCGTCTAATAGTTGGCAGCCTCGCAATCGCCGTCGAGCGCTTACTACGTGCCGGGCGCCGGGCCCAAAGGGTTCGACGGCCTGGAGATCCTCCTGGCCCCAGGATGGTGATTAATAATAACAATAATAACAATAATAGAAGCACGCTGAGAAGCATTGTGGCTCAATGGAAAGAGCCCGGGCTTTGGAGTCAGAGGTCATGGGTTCAAATCCCAGCTCCGCCGACTGTCAGCTGGGTGACTTTGGGCAAGTCGCTTCACTTCTCTGGGCCTCAGTTCCCTCATCTGGACAATGGGGATGAAGACCGGGAGCCCCCCGTGGGACAACCTGATCACCTTGGAACCTCCCCAGCGCTTAGAACAGTGCTTGGCACATAGTAAGCACTTAACAAATGCCATTATTATTATTAGTCTCTATGCCTCAGTTCCCTCATCTGGAAAATGGGGATGAAGACTGGGAGCCCCCCGTGGGACAACCTGATCACCTTGTAACCTCCCCAGCGCTTAGAACAGTGCTCGGCACATAGTAAGTGCTTAATAATGCCATCATTATTATTATTATTATTATTCTGGGCCTCAGTTCCCTCATCTGGAAAATGGGGATGAAGACTGGGAGCCCACCGTGGGACAATCTGATCACCTTGTAACCTCCCCAGCGCTTAGAACAGTGCTCAGCACATAGTAAGTGCTTAATAAATGCCATCATTATTATTATTATTATTATTATTCTGGGCCTCAGTTCCCTCATCTGGAAAACGGGGATGAAGACCGGGAGCCCCCCGTGGGACAACCCGATCACCTTGTCACCTCCCCAGCGCTTAGAACGGTGCTCGGCACATAGTAAGCGCTGAATAAATGCCATCACTATTATTCTGGGCCTCAGTTCCCTCATCTGTCAAATGGGGATGAAGACCGGGAGCCCACTGTGGGACAACCCGATCACCTTGTCACCTCCCCAGCGCTTACAGCAGTGCTCGGCACATAGTAAGCACTGAATAAATGCCATCACTATTATTCTGGGCCTCAGTTCCCTCATCTGTCAAATGGGGATGAAGACCGGGAGCCCACTGTGGGACAACCTGATCACCTTGTAACCTCCCCAGCGCTTAGAACAGTGCTCAGCACATAGTAAGTGCTTAATAAATGCTATCATTATTACTATTATTATTATTCTGGGCCTCAGTTCCCTCATCTGTCCAATGGGGATGAAGACCGGGAGCCCCCCGTGGGACAACCCGATCACCTTGTCACCTCCCCAGCGCTTAGAGCGGTGCTCGGCACATAGTAAGCGCTGAATAAATGCCATCACTATTATTCTGGGCCTCAGTGACCTCATCCGTCAAATGGGGATGAAGACCGGGAGCCCCCCGTGGGACAACCCGATCACCTTGTCACCTCCCCAGCGCTTAGAACGGTGCTCGGCACATAGTAAGCGGTGAATAAATGCCATCATTATTATTCCGGGCCTCAGTTCCCTCATCTGGAAAACGGGGAGGAAGACCGGGAGCCCGCCGTGGGACAACCCGATCACCTTGTCACCTCCCCAGCACTTAGAGCGGTGCTCGGCACATAGTAAGCGCTGAATAAATGCCATCACTATTATTCTGGGCCTCAGTTCCCTCATCTGTCAAATGGGGATGAAGACCGGGAGCCCCCCGTGGGACAACCCGATCACCTTGTCACCTCCCCAGTGCTTAGAGCGGTGCTCGGCACATAGTAAGCGCTGAATAAATGCCATCACTATTATTCTGGGCCTCAGTTCCTTCATCCGTCAAATGGGGATGAAGACCGGGAGCCCGCCGTGGGACAACCCGATCACCTTGTCACCTCCCCAGCGCTTACAGCAGTGCTCGGCACATAGTAAGCGCTGAATAAATGCCATCACTATTATTCTGGGCCTCAGTTCCCTCATCCGTCAAATGGGGATGAAGACCGGGAGCCCACTGTGGGACAACCTGATCACCTTGTAACCTCCCCAGCGCTTAGAACAGTGCTCAGCACATAGTAAGTGCTTAATAAATGCTATCATTATTACTATTATTATTATTCTGGGCCTCAGTTCCCTCATCTGTCCAATGGGGATGAAGACCGGGAGCCCCCCGTGGGACAACCCGATCACCTTGTCACCTCCCCAGCGCTTAGAACAGTGCTCGGCACATAGTAAGCGCTGAATAAATGCCATCACTATTATTCTGGGCCTCAGTTCCCTCATCCGTCAAATGGGGATGAAGACCGGGAGCCCCCCGTGGGACAACCCGATCACCTTGTCACCTCCCCAGCGCTTAGAGCGGTGCTCGGCACATAGTAAGCACTGAATAAATGCCATCACTATTATTCTGGGCCTCAGTTCCCTCATCTGTCAAATGGGGATGAAGACCGGGAGCCCACTGTGGGACAACCTGATCACCTTGTAACCTCCCCAGCGCTTAGAACAGTGCTCAGCACATAGTAAGTGCTTAATAAATGCTATCATTATTACTATTATTATTATTCTGGGCCTCAGTTCCCTCATCTGTCCAATGGGGATGAAGACCGGGAGCCCCCCGTGGGACAACCCGATCACCTTGTCACCTCCCCAGCGCTTAGAACGGTGCTCGGCACATAGTAAGCGCTGAATAAATGCCATCACTATTATTCTGGGCCTCAGTTCCCTCATCCGTCAAATGGGGATGAAGACCGGGAGCCCCCCGTGGGACAACCCGATCACCTTGTCACCTCCCCAGCGCTTAGAACAGTGCTCGGCACATAGTAAGCGCTGAATAAATGCCATCACTATTATTCTGGGCCTCAGTTCCCTCATCCGTCAAATGGGGATGAAGACCGGGAGCCCCCCGTGGGACAACCCGATCACCTTGTCACCTCCCCAGCGCTTAGAGCGGTGCTCGGCACATAGTAAGCACTGAATAAATGCCATCACTATTATTCTGGGCCTCAGTTCCCTCATCTGTCAAATGGGGATGAAGACCGGGAGCCCACTGTGGGACAACCTGATCACCTTGTAACCTCCCCAGCGCTTAGAACAGTGCTCGGCACATAGTAAGCGCTGAATAAATGCCACCATTATTATTCCGGGCCTCAGTTCCCTCATCTGGAAAACGGGGATGAAGACCGGGAGCCCCCCGTGGGACAACCCGATCACCTTGTCACCTCCCCAGCGCTGAGAAAAGTGCTCGGCACATAGTAAGCGCTTAATAAATGCCATCATTATTAGCATTATGGCCGTGGTTCGGCCTCCCGGCCTCCCGCCGATGCCATCCTCACCCGGGATGGGTCTCGCTTCCACGTGGCACTGCCGCCTCCTCTTCCCGCCAGCCCCGTGCCCGTTCCCGGGCTGGGTCCCCCTCCGTCCGGTGTGGTGCTCCCGGGAGCACCGGGGCCGGGGGGAGCAGCGGTCCGGACCCCAGCGGGGAAGGCCCGGGGCCTGAGGAATTTCTTTGTGTGGCCTTTCCCCGCTCTCCCGCGCCAATCCCGCCCGGTTGCCAGGGCTTTTGTTCCCGCGCTCGTTGGGAAACAGGGGGGTGGGGGGCCGCAGGGAAGGCCGTCACACAACTTGGCAGCTTGGGAAGGGGGCCGGGACCCCCGGGAGAAGCCGATTCCCAGATCCGGGGGGCTTCCCGGGCAACCCGGGCTAATCCCGGCTCCGTCCGCCGGGTATTGATTGACACCCGCCTATTAGTTTGGTTTTGACGTCTGTCTCCCCCCTTCTAATAATAATAATAATAATAATGGCATTTATTAAGCGCTTACTATGTGCAAAGCACTGTTCTAAGCGCTGGGGAGGTTACAAGGTGATCGGGTTGTCCCACATGGGGCTCACAGTCTTCATCCCCATTTTACAGATGAGGTAACTGAGGCACAGAGAAGTGAAGTGACTTGCCCAAAGTCACATAGCTGACAAGTGGCGGAGCTGGGATTTGAACCCATGACCTCTGACTCCAAAGCCCGGGCTCTTTCCACTGAGCCACGCTGCTTCTCTACTGGCAGCCCGCCGCCGTCGGGTAGGGGCCGCCGACTCGGACTTCCCGAGCGCTCAGTACAGTGCCCTGCGCACAGTAAGCGCTCAATAAATACGGCTGCGCCAAGGAACGAGCCGCTTCGCTGCTCCGGGCCTCGGTTCCCTCGGGCGGAAAACGGGGGTGGAAGCCGTGAACCCCACGAGGGGCAGGGGCTGCGTCCAACCTGGTGCCTGCCAAGGCGCTCAGTACAGTGCCAAGAACATAATACTAACGATGGTATTTGTTAAGCGCTTACTATGCGCCAAACAAGGTTCAGTCCAACTTATACTTCCCAAGCGTGTAGTCCAGTGCTCTGCACACAGTAGGCGCTCAATAAATACGACTGAATTGAATGAATGAATGAATGAATGTGCTAAGAGCCGGGGGAGATCCAAGGTGAGCGGGTTGTCCCCCTTGGGGCTCACCGTCTTCATCCCCATTTTCCAGAGGAGGGAACTGAGGCCCAGAGAATAGTAATAATAATAATAATGACGGTATTTCTTAAGCACTTACTATGTGCAAAGCACTGTTCTAAGCGCCGGGGGGATACAAGGTGATCAGGTTGGCTCACAGTCTTCATCCCCATTTTCCAGATGAGGGAACTGAGGCCCAGAAAAGTGAAGCGACTCGCCCACAGTCACCCAGCTGACAATCGGCGGAGCCGGGATTTGAACCCATGACCTCTGACTCCAAAGCCCACTGAGCCATGCTGCTTCTCCAAAGAGTAATCAAGTAATAGTAATAATAATGATGGTATTTCTTAAGCGCTTACTATGTGCAAAGCGCTGTTCTAAGCGCCGGGGGGATACAAGGTGATCAGGTTGGCTCACAGTCTTCATCCCCATTTTCCAGATGAGGGAACTGAGGCCCAGAAAAGTGAAGCGACTCGCCCACAGTCACTCAGCTGACAATCGGTGGAGCCGAGATTTGAACCCATGACCTCTGACTCCAAAGCCCACTGAGCCATGCTGCTTCTCTAAAGAGTAATCAAGTAATAGTAATAATAATGATGGTATTTCTTAAGCGCTTACTATGTGCAAAGCACTGTTCTAAGCGCCGGGGGGATACAAGGTGATCAGGTTGGCTCACAATCTTCATCCCCATTTTCCAGATGAGGGAACTGAGTCCCAGAGAATAGTAATAATAATAATAATAATAATGGTATTTGTTAAGCACTTACGATGTGCAAAGCACTGTTCTAAGCGCCGGGGGGGATACAAGGTGACCAGGTTGGCTCACAATCTTCACCCCCATTTTCCAGATGAGGGAACCGAGGCCCAGAAAAGTGAAGCGACTCTCCCAAAGTCACCCAGCTGACAATCGGTGGAGCCGGGATTTGAACCCATGACCTCTGACTCCAAAGCCCGGGCTCTTTCCACGCTGCTTCTCGACTGCGGGCCCGTTGTCTCTCCTTGTTGCTCGTTTGGACTTTCCAAGCGCTTCGTCCAGTGCTCTGCACACCGTAGGCGTCCAATAAATAGGACTGAATATATTGCGATCTAATTCCCCCTTCTAGACTGTGAGCCCACCGTCGGGTAGGGACCATCTCTCTATGTCGCCAGCTTGGACTTCCCAAGCGCTTAGTACAGCGCTCTGCACACGGTAAGCGTCCAAAAAATATGATTGAATATACTGAGATCTAATTCTCCCTTCTAGACTGTGAGCCCACCATCGGGTAGGGACCGTCTCGACATATCGCCAACTTGGACTTCCCAAGCGCTTAGTACAGTGCTCTGCATGCAGTAAGCGCCCAATACGATTGAATATATTGAGATCTAATTCCCCCTTCTAGACTGTGAGCCCACTGTCGGGTGGGGACCGTCTCTCTATGTCGCCAACTTGGACTTCCCAAGCGCTTAGTACAGAGCTCTGCACACGGTAAGCGCCCAATAAATACGATTGAATGTACTGAGATCTAATTCCCCCTTCTAGACTGTGAGCCCACTGTTGGGTAGGGACTGTATATGTCGCCAGCTTGGACTTCCCAAGCGCTTAGTACAGTGCTGTGCACACGGTAGGCGCCCAATAAATACGACTGAATATATTGAGATCTAATTCCCCCTTCTAGACTGTGAGCCCACTGTCGGGTGGGGACCGTCTCTCTATGTTGCCAGCTTGTACTTCACAAGCGCTCAGTACAGCGCTCTGCACACGATAAGCGCCCAATAAATACGACTGAATATTTTGAGATCTATTTCCCCCTTCTAGACTGTGAGCCCACTGTCGGGTGGGGACCGTCTCTCTATGTCGCCAACTTGGACTTCCCAAGCGCTTAGTACAGAGCTCTGCACACAGTAAGCGCCCAATAAATACGATTGAATATACTGAGATCTAATTCCCCCTTCTAGACTGTGAGCACACCGTCGGGTAGGGACCGTCTCTCTATGTCGCCAGCTTGGACTTCCCAAGCGCTTAGTACAGCGCTCTGCACACGGTAAGCGCCCAATAAATACGGTTGAATATACTGAGATCTAATTCCCCCTTCTAGACCGTGGGCCCACTGTCGGGTGGGGACCGTCTCTCTATGTCGCCAACTTGGACTTCCCAAGCGCTTAGTACAGCGCTCTGCATGCAGTAAGCGCCCAATACGATTGAATATACTGAGATCTAATTCCCCCTTCTAGACTGTGAGCCCACCGTCGGGTAGGGACTGTCTCTATATGTCGCCAACTTGTACTTCACAAGCACTTAGTCCAGTGCTCTGCACATGGTAAGTGTCCAATAAATACGATTGAATATACTGAGATCTAATTCCCCCTTCTAGACTGTGAGCCCACTGTTGGGTAGGGACCGTCTCTCTATGTCACCAACTTGGACTTCCCAAGCGCTTAGTACAGAGCTCTGCACACAGTAAGCGCCCAATAAATACGATTGAATATACTGAGATCTAATTCCCCCTTCTAGACTGTGGGCCCACTGTCGGGTAGGGACCGTCTCTTTATGTCGCCAACTTGGACTTCCCAAGCGCTTAGTACAGCGCTCTGCATGCAGTAAGCGCCCAATACGATTGAATATATTGAGATCTAATTCCCCCTTCTAGACTGTGAGCCCACCGTCGGGTAGGGACTGTCTCTATATGTCGCCAACTTGTACTTCACAAGCACTTAGTCCAGTGCTCTGCACATGGTAAGTGTCCAATAAATACGATTGAATATACTGAGATCTAATTCCCCCTTCTAGACTGTGAGCCCACTGTCGGGTAGGGACCGTCTCTATATGTCGCCAACTTGGACTTCCCAAGCGCTTAGTACAGCGCTCTGCACACGGTAAGCGTCCAAAACATATGATGGAATATACTGAGATCTAATTCTCCCTTCTAGACTGTGAGCCCACCGTCGGGTAGGGACCCGATATGTCGCCAGCTTGGACTTCCCAAGCGCTTAATACAGTGCTTTGCACACAGTAAGCGCTCAATAAATACGACTGAATGAATGAATCGAATAAATGAACGACTAATTCCTCTGGGATTAAGCTGAGCCGGGGTGAGGCCGCGAGAATTCCCGCCGGGATGCCCCTCCGGCTTCATCCTCTACCGGCCTCGGCCTGCCCGCCGACTCCAAGGTTGGGCACGGGACGGTGCCAACAGTCCCCCCGCCCCCCCAGGGGTGCTGGAGGGTGGGGAACCCCACCTCTCTGCAAGCAGGGACAGGGTCTCTGCGTTGGGCCGGGCGCTCAGTACAGCCGCCGGCTCCGCCGGTTGCCACCTGGCTGACCTCGGGCAAGTCGCTTCGCTTCTCTGGGCCTCAGTTCCCTCATCTGGGAAATGGGGATGAAGACTGGGAGCCCCCCCGTGGGACAGCCTCATCGCCAGCGCTTAGGACAGTGCTTTGTACGTAGTAAGCGCTTATCAAACACCATCATCATTAATATTATTACAGCGCTCTCTGCACACAGGAAGCGCTAGAGCGGGTCCTCTTTCTCTTTCTCATTCATTCCATGGTATTTATTGAGCGCTTACTGTGGGCAGGGCGCTGGACTAAGCGCTTGGGAAGGACACGTCGGCCGCATTTCTCCTCCCAGATGGACGCCGGCCGGCCCGGGTTCCCTCCCTCGCTCAACCGGAGATGGAGGGGGGGAAATCTGGATGGGGGCCAAGGCCTACTGTTTGGACACCCAGGCTTCCCAACTGGCTCCGTTGCGGACAGTGGGGGAGACTCTTCCTCGTCAGCTGTGGGAACCTTGGACGCCCACAGATATAATAATGATGGTATTTGTTAAGCGCTTACTATGTGCCCGGCACTGTTCTAAGTGACGATGGTATTTGTTAAGCGCTTACTATGTACAAAGCACTGTTCTAAGTAACGATGGTATTTATTAAGCGCTTACTATGTGCCCGGCACTGCTCTAAGTAACGATGGTATTTATTAAGCGCTTACTATGTGCCCGGCACTGCTCTAAGTAATGATGCTATTTGTTAAGCGCTTACTATGTGCCCGGCACTGTTCTAAGTGACGATGGTATTTGTTAAGCGCTTACTATGCACAAAGCACTGTTCTAAGTAACGATGGTATTTGTTAAGCGCTTACTATGTGCCCGGCACTGTTCTAAGTAACGATGGTATTTGTTAAGCGCTTACTATGTGCCCGGCACTGGTCTAAGTGATGATGGCATTTGTTAAGCGCTTACTATGTGCCCGGCACCGTTCTAAGTGATGATGGTATTTGTTAAGCGCTTACTACGTGCCCGGCACTGTTCTAAGTGACGATGGTATTTGTTAAGCGCTTACTATGTGCCTGGCACTGCTCTAAGTAATGATGGTATTTGTTAAGTGCTTACTATGTGCCCGGCACTGTTCTAAGTGATGATGCTATTTGTTAAGCGCTTACTATGTGCCCGGCACTGTTCTAACTGATGATGGTATTTGTTAAGCGCTTACTATGTGCCCGGCACTGCTCTAAGTAACGATGGCATTTGTTAAGTGCTTACTATGTGCCCGGCACTGTTCTAAGTGATGATGGCATTTGTTAAGCGCTTACTATGTGCCCGGCACTGTTCTAAGTGATGATGGTATTTGTTAAGCGCTTACTATGTGCCCGGCACTGTTCTAAGTAATGATGGTATTTGTGAAGCGCTTACTATGTGCCCGGCACTGTTCTAAGTGACGATGGCATTTGTTAAGCGCTTACTATGTGCCCGGCACTGTTCTAAGTGATGATGCTATTTGTTAAGCGCTTACTATGTGCCCGGCACTGTTCTAAGTGATGATGGTATTTGTTAAGCGCTTACTATGTGCCCGGCACTGTTCTAAGTAACGATGGTATTTGTTAAGCGCTTATTATGTACCCGGCACTGTTCTAAGTGATGATGGTATTTGTGAAGCGCTTAACAAATACCACAATTCTTATTATTATAATTTACCAGTGACAGTCCAGCCCCCACCGCCCACGGCTAATAATTCATTCATTCATTCAATCGTACTTATTGAGCGCTCACTGTGTGCAGAGCACTGTACTAAGCGCTTGGGAAGTACAAGTTGGCAACATAGAGAGAGAGTCCCTACCCAACAGTGGAATAATCATAATATAATAATCATAATCCTCCCCCCTCTAGACTGTGAGCCTGCCGTAGGGTAGGGACCATCTCTATATGTTGCCAACTTGGACTTTCCAGGCGCTTAGTCCAGTGCTCTGCACAAAGTAAGCGCTCAATAAATACGACTGAATGAATGAATGAATGAATAATGATAACGTTGGAATTAAGCGACTTCTATGTAGGGACCGTCTCTCCATGTTGCCAACTTGTCCTTCCCTCCAGGGCTCTGCACACAGTAAGTGCTCAATAAATACGACTGAATGAATGAATGAATGAATAATAATAACGTTGGAATTAAGCGCCTTCTATGTAGGGACCGTCTCTCTATGCTGCCAACTTGCTTAGTCCAGTGCTCTGCACACAGTAAGCGCTCAATATATACGACTGAATGAATGAATGAATGAATAATAATAATGTTGGAATTAAGCGACTTCTATGTAGGGACCGTCTCTCTATGTTGCCAACTTGTCCTTCCCTCCAGGGCTCTGCACACAGTAAGTGCTCAATAAATACGACTGAATGAATGAATGAATGATGATAACGTTGGAATTAAGCGCCTTCTATGTAGGGACCGTCTCTCTATGCTGCCAACTTGCTTAGTCCAGTGCTCTGCACACAGTAAGCGCTCAATATATACGACTGAATGAATGAATGAATGAATAATAATAATGTTGGAATTAAGCGACTTCTATGTAGGGACCGTCTCTCTATGTTGCCAACTTGTCCTTCCCTCCAGTGCTCTGCACACAGTAAGTGCTCAATAAATACGACTGAATGAATGAATGAATGATGATAACGTTGGAATTAAGCGCCTTCTATGTAGGGACCGTCTCTCTATGCTGCCAACTTGCTTAGTCCAGTGCTCTGCACACAGTAAGCGCTCAATAAATACAATTGAATGAATGAATGAATGATGATAACGTTGGAATTAAGCGCCTTCTATGTAGGGACCGTCTCTCTAGGTTGCCAACTTGCTTAGTACAGCGCTCTGCACACAGTAAGCACTCAATAAATACGATTGAATGAATGAATGAATAATAATAACGTTGGAATTAAGCGCCTTCTACGTAGGGACCGTCTCTCTATGTTGCCAACTTGCTTAGTCCAGTGCTCTGCACACAGTAAGCGCTCAATAAATACGACTGAACGAATGAATGAATAATAATAACGTTGGAATTAAGCGCCTTCTATGTAGGGACTGTCTCTCTAGGTTGCCAACTTGCTTAGTACAGCGCTCTGCACATTGTAAGCGCTCAATAAATACGACTGAATGAATAAATGAATAATAATAATGTTGGAATTAAGCAACTTCTATGTAGGGACCGTCTCTCTATGTTGCCAACTTGCTTAGTCCAGTGCTCTGCACACAGTAAGCTCTCAATAAATACAATTGAATGAATGAATGATGATAAAGTTGGAATTAAGCGCCTTCTATGTAGGGACCATCTCTCTATGTTGCCAACTTGCTTAGTCCAGTGCTCTGCACACAGTAAGCGCTCAATAAATACGACTGAACGAATGAATGAATAATAATAACGTTGGAATTAAGCGCCTTCTATGTAGGGACTGTCTCTCTAGGTTGCCAACTTGCTTAGTACAGCGCTCTGCACATTGTAAGCGCTCAATAAATACGACTGAATGAATAAATGAATAATAATAATGTTGGAATTAAGCAACTTCTATGTAGGGACCGTCTCTCTATGTTGCCAACTTGCTTAGTCCAGTGCTCTGCACACAGTAAGCTCTCAATAAATACAATTGAATGAATGAATGATGATAAAGTTGGAATTAAGCGCCTTCTATGTAGGGACCATCTCTCTATGTTGCCAACTTGCTTAGTCCAGTGCTCTGCACACAGTAAGCGCTCAATAAATACAATTGAATGAATGAATGAATAATAATAACGTTGGAATTAAGCGCCTTCTATGTAGGGACCGTCTCTTTATGTTGCCAACTTGCTTAATACAACTCTCTGCACACTGTAAGCGCTCAATAAATACGACTGACTGAATGAATGAATAATAATAACGTTGGAATTAAGCACCTTCTATGTAGGGACCGTCTCTCTATGTTGCCAACTTGTCCTTCCCTCCAGTGCTCTGCACACTGTAAGCGCTCAATAAATACGATTGAATGAATGAATGAATGATGATAACGTTGGAATTAAGCGCCTTCTATGTAGGGACCATCTCTCTAGGTTGCCAACTCGCTTAGTCCAGTGCTCTGCACACAGTAAGTGCTCAATAAATACGACTGAATGAATGAATGAATAATAATAACGTCGGAATTAAGCGCCTTCTACGTAGGGACCGTCTCTCTATGTTGCCAACTTGCTCAGTCCAGTGCTCTGCACACAGTAAGTGCTCAATAAATACGACTGAATGAATGAATGAAGAATAATAACGTTGGAATTAAGCGTCTTCTATGTAGGGACCGTCTCTCTATGTTGCCAACTTGTCCTTCCCTCCAGTGCTCTGCACACTGTTAGCACTCAATAAATACGATTGAATGAATGAATGAATGAATGATAATAACGTTGGAATTAAGCACCTTCTATGTAGGGACCGTCTCTATATGTTGCCAACTTGCTTAGTACAGCGCTCTGCACACTGTAAGCGCTCAATAAATACGACTGACTGAATGAATGAATAATAATAATGTTGGAATTAAGCGCCTTCTATGTGGGGACCGTCTATGTTGCCAACTTGCTTAGTCCAGTGCTCTGCACACAGTAAACGCTCAATAAATATGACTGACTGACTGAATGAATAATAATAATGTTGGAATTAAGCGTCTTCTATGTAGGGACCGTCTCTCTATGTTGCCAACTTGCTTAATACAGCGCTCTGCACACAGTAAGTGCTCAATAAATATGACTGAACGAATGAATGAATAATAATAATGTTGGAATTAAGCGCCTTCTATGTAGGGACCGTCTCTCTATGTTGCCAACTTGCTTAGTCCAGTGCTCTGCACCCAGTAAGCGCTCAATAAATACGATTGAATGAATGAATGAATGATGATAACGTTGGAATTAAGCGCCTTCTATGCAGGGACCGTCTCTCTAGGTTGCCAACTTGCTTAGTCCAGTGCTCTGCACACAGTAAGCGCTCAATAAATATGACTGACTGACTGAATGAATAATAATAATGTTGGAATTAAGCGTCTTCTATGTAGGGACCGTCTCTCTATGTTGCCAACTTGTCCTTCCCTCCAGTGCTCTGCACACTGTTAGCACTCAATAAATACGATTGAATGAATGAATGAATGAATGATAATAACGTTGGAATTAAGCACCTTCTATGTAGGGACCGTCTCTATATGTTGCCAACTTGCTTAGTACAGCGCTCTGCACACTGTAAGCGCTCAATAAATACGACTGACTGAATGAATGAATAATAATAATGTTGGAATTAAGCGCCTTCTATGTGGGGACCGTCTATGTTGCCAACTTGCTTAGTCCAGTGCTCTGCACACAGTAAGCGCTCAATAAATATGACTGACTGACTGAATGAATAATAATAATGTTGGAATTAAGCAACTTCTATGTAGGGACCGTCTCTCTATGTTGCCAACTTGCTTAATACAGCGCTCTGCACACAGTAAGTGCTCAATAAATATGACTGAACGAATGAATGAATAATAATAACGTTGGAATTAAGCGCCTTCTATGTAGGGACCGTCTCTCTATGTTGCCAACTTGCTTAGTCCAGTGCTCTGCACCCAATAAGCGCTCAATAAATACGATTGAATGAATGAATGAATGATGATAACGTTGGAATTAAGCGCCTTCTATGCAGGGACCGTCTCTCTAGGTTGCCAACTTGCTTAGTCCAGTGCTCTGCACACAGTAAGCGCTCAATAAATACGATTGAATGAATGAATGATGATAACGTTGGAATTAAGCGCCTTCTATGTAGGGACCGTCTCTCTAGGTTGCCAACTTGCTTAGTTCAGTGCTCTGCACACAGTAAGCGCTCAATAAATACGACTGACTGAATGAATGAATGAATTTGAACCCACGACCTCGGCCTCCAAAGCCCTGGCTCTTCCCACTGAGCCACGCTGCTTCTAGTAGACGCCCCTCCCGTCCCAGCCCCTCGACGCCCTCACGGCCGAGCCACGCGGACCAGGCCTCGCCGATCCGCCGCTCTCCTGTCACCTCTGCCTCCCTTCCGCTCCGGCTCTCGGGAATCCGTGGCTCGGAGAAGAGGAAAATCCCAACCCGAGGCCTCCGGCGAGCCCCCTTAACCCCCTGACCCCATCCAAACTCTCGGAGTGGACTGTATACAGAAGTTATTCCCGCTTCCTCCCACGCCGAGCCGAGCGGGGTCATTTCCTTCATCCCTTCCTTCACTCAGTCGTATTTATTGAGCGCTTACGGGGAGCGGGGCACTGTACTAAGCGCTTGGGAAGTCCAAGTTGGCGACATCGAGAGACGGTCCCTACCCGACAGCGGGCTCACGGTCCGGAAGGCCTCTCTCCCGTCCTTATCCCGCTTCCTTCCTGCTGGATTCCCTCCAGGGCTCATCGCGTGCGGAGCGCTGCGCTGAGCGCTTGGGGAGGCACGCTGAGACAGTAAACAGCGACATCCTCTGCCCACCCCCCCAGGACGGAGGAAGCGGCGTGGCTCCGTGGAAAGAGCCCGGGCTTGGGAGTCAGAGGTCATGGGTTCAAATCCCAGCTCCGCCTGATTGTCGGCTGGGGGATTTGGGCAAGTCGCTTCACTTCTCTGGGCCTCGGTTCCCTCATCTGGGAAATGGGGATGAAGACCGTGAGCCCCCCGTGGGCCAACCTGATCTCCTTGTAACCTCCCCAGTGCTTAGAACAGTGCTTGGCACATAGTAAGCGCTTAATAAGTGCCACCATTATTATTATTATTCATTCATTCATTCAATCATATTTATTGAGCGCTTACTGTGTGAAGAGCACTGTACTAAGCACTTGGGAAGTACAAGTTGGCAACATATAGAGATATTATTCTCTGGGCCTCAGTTCCCTCATCTGGAAAATGGGGCGGAAGACTGTGAGCCCCCCGTGGGACAATCTGATCACCTTGTAACCTCCCCAGTGCTTAGAACAGTGTTTGGCACATAGTAAGCGCTGAATAAATGCCATCATCATTATTATTATTATTATTCTCTGGGCCTCAGTTCCCTCATCTGGAAAATGGGGCTGAAGACTGTGAGCCCCCCGTGGGACAACCTGGTCACCTTGTAACCTCCCCAGTGCTTAAAACAGTGCTTGGCACATAGTAAGCGCTTAACAAATGCCATCATTATTATTATCATTATTATTCTCTGGGCCTCAGTTCCCTCATCTGGAAAATGGGGCTGAAGACCGTGAGCCCCCCGTGGGCCAACCTGATCACCTTGTAACCTCCCTAGTGCTTAGAACAGTGCTTGGCACATAGTAAGCGCTTAACAAATGTCATTATTATTATTATTCTCTGCCCCCCACCAGACGAGGACGCAGCCTGGCTCAGTGGAAAGAGCCCGGGCTTGGGAGTCAAAGGTCATGGGTTCAAATCCCGGCTCCGCCTAATTGTCAGCTGGGGGACTTTGGGCAAGTCGCTGCCCTTCTCTGGGGCTCGGTTCCCTCATCTGGAAAATGGGGCTGAAGACTGTGAGCCCCCCGTGGGACAACCTGATCACCTTGTAACCTCCCCAGTGCTTAGAACAGTGCTTTGCACATAGTTAGTGCTTAATAAATGCCATCATCATTATTATTATTATTATTATTATTCTCTGGGCATCAGTTCCCTCATCTGGAAAATGGGGATGAAGACTGTGAGCTCCATGTGGGACAACCTGATCACCTTGTAACCTCCCCAGTGCTTAGAACAGTGCTTTGCACATAGTAAGCGCTTATCAAATGCCATTATTATTATTCTCTGCCCCCGCCCCCCCCCCAGATGGAGGACACGGCGTGGTTCAGTGGAAAGAGCCCGGGCTTTGGAGTCCGAGGTCATGGGTTCAAATCCCAGCTCTGCCAATTGTCAGCTGGGGGACTTCGGGCAAGTCACTTCACTTCTCTGGGCCTCAGTGACCTCATCTGTCAAATGGGGATGAAGACTGTGAGCCCCCCGTGGGACAACCTGATCACCTTGTAACCTCCTCAGCGCTTAGAACAGTGCTTTGCACATAGTAAGCGCTTAATAAATGCCATTATTATTATCATTATTTACAGTCTGGGAAAGGGGGAAAGGGAGACAGGCATGAACAGAGACAAATAACGGGGATGAAGTCTGTGAGCCCCCCGTGGGACAACCTGATCACCTTGTATCTCCCCCAGCGCTTAGAACAGTGCTTGGCACATACTAAGCGCTTAACAAATGCCATCAGTATCATTATTATTATTATTATTATTATTATTATTATTATAAATTGCTGACGAGCGTCCAGTCTACTCTCTGGACATATCTGTCAGTTCTTTACTTAGATTAAGCTCTGTCGCCCGTCCTATGGGAATGCGTCTGTTTATTGTTGGGTTGTCCTCACCCCAGCGCTTAGTACAGTGCTCTGCTCGCAGTAAGCGCTCAATAAATACGACTGAATCAATGTGTATTGTTCTACTGTCCTCTCCCCAGCGCTTAGTACAGTGCTCTGCTCGCAGTAAGCGCTCAATAAATACGACTGAATCAATGTGTATTGTTCTACTGTCCTCTCCCCAGCGCTTAGTACAGTGCTCTGCTCGCAGTAAGAGCTCAATAAATACGACTGAATGAATGTGTATTGTTCTACTGTCCTCTCCCCAGCGCTTAATACAGTGCATTGCACGCAGTAAGCGCTCAATAAATACAAATGAATGAATGTGTATTGTTCTACTGTCCTCTCCCCAGCGCTTAGTACAGTGCTCTGCTCGCAGTAAGCGCTCAATAAATACGACTGAATGAACGTGTATCGTTCTACTGTCCTCTCCCCAGCGCTTAGTACAGTGCATTGCATGCAGTAAGCGCTCAATAAATACAAATGAATGAATGTGCTTCGTTCTACTGTCCTCTCCCCAGCGCTTAGTACAGTGCTCTGCTCGCAGTAAGCGCTCAATAAATACAAATGAATGAATGTGTATCGTTCTACTGTCCTCTCCCCAGCGCTTAGTACAGTGCTCTGCACGCAGTAAGCGCTCAATAAATACGAATGAATGAATGTGTATCGTTCTACTGTCCTCTCCCCAGCGCTTAGTACAGTGCTCTGCTTGCAGTAAGCGCTCAATAAATATGACTGAATGAATGTGTATCGTTCTACTGTCCTCTCCCCAGCGCTTAGTACAGTGCTCTGCTCGCAGGAAGCGCTCAATAAATGTGACTGAATGAATGTGTATCGTTCTACTGTCCTCTCCCCAGCGCTTAGTACAGTGCTCTGCTCGCAGTAAGCGCTCAATAAATACAAATGAATGAATGTGTTTCGTTCTACTGTCCTCTCCCCAGCGCTTAGTACAGTGCTCTGCACGCAGTAAGCGCTCAATAAATACAAATGAATGAATGTGTTTCGTTCTACTGTCCTCTCCCCAGCGCTTAGTACAGTGCTCTGCTCGCAGTAAGCGCTCAATAAATACGACTGAATGAACGTGTATCGTTCTACTGTCCTCTCCCCAGTGCTTAGTACAGTGCTCTGCACGCAGTAAGCGCTCAATAAATACAAATGAATGAATGTGTATCGTTCTACTGTCCTCTCCCCAGCGCTTAGCACAGTGCTCTGCTCGCAGTAAGCGCTCAATAAATACGACTGAATGAATGTGTATCGTTCTACTGTCCTCTCCCCAGCGCTTAATACAGTGCATTGCACGCAGTAAGCGCTCAATAAATACAAATGAATGAATGTGTATCGTTCTACTGTCCTCTCCCCAGCGCTTAGTACAGTGCTCTGCTCGCAGTAAGCGCTCAATAAATACAAATGAATGAATGTGTTTCGTTCTACTGTCCTCTCCCCAGCGCTTAGTACAGTGCTCTGCACGCAGTAAGCACTCAATAAATACGACTGAATCAATGTGTATCATTCTACTGTCCTCTCCCCAGCGCTTAGTACAGTGCTCTGCTCGCAGGAAGCGCTCAATAAATACGACTGAATGAATGTGTATCGTTCTACTGTCCTCTCCCCAGCGCTTAGTACAGTGCTCTGCTCGCAGTAAGCGCTCAATAAATACAAATGAATGAATGTGTTTCGTTCTACTGTCCTCTCCCCAGCGCTTAGTACAGTGCTCTGCTCGCAGGAAGCGCTCAATAAATACGACTGAATGAATGTGTATCGTTCTACTGTCCTCTCCCCAGCGCTTAGTACAGTGCTCTGCTCGCAGTAAGCGCTCAATAAATACAAATGAATGAATGTGTATCGTTCTACTGTCCTCTCCCCAGCGCTTAGTACAGTGCTCTGCTCGCAGTAAGCGCTCAATAAATACTACTAAATTAATGTGTATTGTTCTAGTCCTCTCCCCAGCGCTTAGTACAGTGCTCTGCACACAGTAAGTGCTCAATAAATACAAATGAATGAATGTGTATTGTTCTACTGTCCTCTCCCCAGCGCTTAGCACAGTGCTCTGCTCGCAGTAAGCGCTCAATAAATACGACTGAATGAATGTGTATCGTTCTACTGTCCTCTCCCCAGCGCTTAGTATAGTGCTCTGCTCGCAGTAAGTGCTCAATAAATACGACTGAATGAACGTGTATCGTTCTACTGTCCTCTCCCCAGCGCTTAGTACAGTGCTCTGCTCGCAGTAAGCGCTCAATAAATACAAATGAATGAATGTGTATCGTTCTACTGTCCTCTCCCCAGCGCTTAGTACAGTGCTCTGCTCGCAGTAAGCGCTCAATAAATACGACTGAATGAATGTGTATCGTTCTACTGTCCTCTCCCCAGCGCTTAGCACAGTGCTCTGCTCGCAGTAAGCGCTCAATAAATACGACTGAATCAATGTGTATTGTTCTACTGTCCTCTCCCCAGCGCTTAGTACAGTGCTCTGCACACAGTAAGTGCTCAATAAATACAAATGAATGAATGTGTATTGTTCTACTGCCCTCTCCCCAGCGCTTAGTACAGTGCTCTGCACGCAGTAAGTGCTCAATAAATACAAATGAATGAATGTGTATTGTTCTACTGCCCTCTCCCCAGCGCTTAGTACAGTGCTCTGCACGCAGTAAGCGCTCAATAAATACGACTGAATGAATGTGTATTGTTCTACTGTCCTCTCCCCAGCGCTTAGTACAGTGCTCTGCTCGCAGTAAGCGCTCAATACGACTGAATGAATGTGTATTGTTCTACTGCCCTCTCCCCAGCGCTTAGTACAGTGCTCTGCTCGCAGTAAGCGCTCAATACGACTGAATGAATGTGTATTGTTCTACAGTCCTCTCCCCAGCGCTTAGTGCAGTGCTCTGCTCGCAGTAAGCGCTCAATAAATATGACTGAATGAATGTGTATCGTTCTACTGTCCTCTCCCCAGCGCTTAGTACAGTGCTCTGCACACAGTAAGTGCTCAATAAATACAAATGAATGAATGTGTATTGTTCTACTGTCCTCTTCCCAGCGCTTAGCACAGTGCTCTGCACACAGTAAGTGCTCAATAAATACAAATGAATGAATGTGTATTGTTCTACTGTCCTCTTCCCAGCGCTTAGTACAGTGCTCTGCTCGCAGTAAGTGCTCAATAAATACGACTGAATGAATGTGTATCGTTCTACTGTCCTCTCCCCAGCGCTTAGTACAGTGCTCTGCACGCAGTAAGCGCTCAATAAATACAAATGAATGAATGTGTATTGTTCTACTGTCCTCTCCCCAGCGCGTAGTACAGTGCTCTGCACGCAGTAAGCGCTCAATAAATACGACTGAATGAATGTGTATCGTTCTACTGTCCTCTCCCCAGCGCTTAGTACAGCGCTCTGCACGCAGTAAGCGCTCAATAAATACGACTGAATGAATGTGTATCGTTCTACTGTCCTCTCCCCAGCGCTTAGTACAGTGCTCTGCTCGCAGTAAGCGCTCAATAAATACAAATGAATGAATGTGTTTCGTTCTACTGTCCTCTCCCCAGCGCTTAACACAGTGCTCTGCTCGCAGTAAGCGCTCAATAAATACGACTGAATGAACGTGTATCGTTCTACTGTCCTCTCCCCAGCGCTTAGTACAGTGCTCTGCTCGCAGTAAGCGCTCAATAAATACGACTGAATCAATGTGTATTGTTCTACTGTCCTCTCCCCAGCGCTTAGTACAGTGCTCTGCACACAGTAAGTGCTCAATAAATACAAATGAATGAATGTGTATTGTTCTACTGCCCTCTCCCCAGCGCTTAGTACAGTGCTCTGCACGCAGTAAGTGCTCAATAAATACAAATGAATGAATGTGTATTGTTCTACTGCCCTCTCCCCAGCGCTTAGTACAGTGCTCTGCACGCAGTAAGCGCTCAATAAATACGACTGAATGAATGTGTATTGTTCTACTGTCCTCTCCCCAGCGCTTAGTACAGTGCTCTGCTCGCAGTAAGCGCTCAATAAATACGACTGAATGAATGTGTATCGTTCTACTGTCCTCTCCCCAGCGCTTAGTACAGTGCTCTGCTCGCAGTAAGCGCTCAATAAATACTACTAAATTAATGTGTATTGTTCTAGTCCTCTCCCCAGCGCTTAGTACAGTGCTCTGCACACAGTAAGTGCTCAATAAATACAAATGAATGAATGTGTATTGTTCTACTGTCCTCTCTCCAGCGCTTAGCACAGTGCTCTGCTCGCAGTAAGCGCTCAATAAATACGACTGAATGAATGTGTATCGTTCTACTGTCCTCTCCCCAGCGCTTAGTACAGTGCTCTGCTCGCAGTAAGCGCTCAATAAATACAAATGAATGAATGTGTATCGTTCTACTGTCCTCTCCCCAGCGCTTAGTACAGTGCTCTGCTCGCAGTAAGCGCTCAATAAATACGACTGAATCAATGTGTATTGTTCTACTGTCCTCTCCCCAGCGCTTAGTACAGTGCTCTGCACACAGTAAGTGCTCAATAAATACAAATGAATGAATGTGTATTGTTCTACTGTCCTCTCCCCAGCGCTTAGTACAGTGCTCTGCACGCAGTAAGCGCTCAATAAATACGACTGAATGAATGTGTATCGTTCTACTGTCCTCTCCCCAGCGCTTAGTACAGTGCTCTGCTCGCAGTAAGCGCTCAATAAATACAAATGAATGAATGTGTATCGTTCTACTGTCCTCTCCCCAGCGCTTAATACAGTGCTCTGCTCGCAGTAAGCGCTCAATAAATACGACTGAATGAATGTGTATTGTTCTACTGTCCTCTCCCCAGCGCTTAGTACAGTGCTCTGCACGCAGTAAGCGCTCAATAAATACGAATGAATGAATGTGTATCGTTCTACTGTCCTCTCCCCAGCGCTTAGTACAGTGCTCTGCACGCAGTAAACGCTCAATAAATACGACTGAATGAATGTGTATCGTTCTACTGTCCTCTCCCCAGCGCTTAGTACAGTGCTCTGCTCGCAGTAAGCGCTCAATAAATACGACTGAATGAATGTTTACTGTTGGCTTGTTCTGTCCCCAGCGCTTCGTCCAATACTCTGCACGCAGTAAGCGCTCAGTAAATACGACTGAATGAATGTACATTGTTCTCTGGTCCTCTCCCCAGTGCTTAGTACAGTGCTCTGCACCCAATAAACGCTCAATAAATAGGACGGAAGGCAGGCAGAGTGGCCAAGCTGGGTTTTCCAGTGCTTAATACAGTGGTCTGCACGCAGTAAGCGCTCAGTAAATACGACTGAATGAATATACATTGTTCTCTGGTCCTCTCCCCAGGGAGGGCTTACTACAGTGCTCTGCACCCAGTAAGCGCTCAATAAATAGGACGGAAGGCAGGCAGAGTGGCCAAGCTGGGCTTTCCAGTGGTGCTCTGCACCCAGTAAGCGCTCAATAAATAGGACGGAAGGCAGGCAGAGTGGCCAGGCTGGGTTTTCCAGTGCTTACTACAGTGCTCTGCACCCAGGAAGCGCTCAATAAGTAGGACGGAAGGCAGGCAGAGTGGCCAAGCTGGGTTTTCCGGTGCTCTGCACCCAGTAAGCGCTCAATAAATAGGACGGAAGGCAGGCAGAGTGGCCAGGCTGGGTTTTCCAGTGCTTACTATAGTGCTCCGCACCCAGTAAGCGCTCAATAAATAGGACGGAAGGCAGGCAGAGTGGCCAAGCTGGGTTTTCTAGTGCTCTGCACCGAGTAAGCGCTCAATAAATAGGATGGAAGGCAGGCAGAGTGGCCAGGCTGGGTTTTCCAGTGCTTACTACAGTGCTCTGCACCCAGTGAGCGCTCAATAAGTAGGACGGAAGGCAGGCAGAGTGGCCAAGCTGGGTTTTCCAGTGCTCTGCACCCAGTAAGCGCTCAATAAGTAGGACGGAAGGCAGGCAGAGTGGCCAGGCTGGGTTTTCCAGTGCTTACTACAGTGCTCTGCACCCAATAAGCGCTCAATAAGTAGGACGGAAGGCAGGCAGAGTGGCGAAGCTGGGTTTTCCAGTGCTCTGCACCCAGTAAGCGCTCAATAAGTAGGACGGAAGGCAGGCAGAGTGGCCAAGCTGGGTTTTCCAGTGCTCTGCACCCAGTAAGCACTCAATAAATAGGATGGAAGGCAGGCAGAGTGGCCAGGCTGGGTTTTCCAGTGCTTACTACAGTGCTCTGCACCCAGTAAGCGCTCAATAAGTAGGGCGGAAGGCAGGCAGAGTGGCCAGGCTGGGTTTTCCAGTGCTCTGCACTCAGTAAGCGCTCAATAAATACGATGGAAGGCAGGCAGAGTGGCCAGGCTGGGTTTTCCAGTGCTTACTACAGTGCTCTGCACCCAGTAAGCGCTCAATAAGTAGGGCGGAAGGCAGGCAGAGTGGCCAGGCTGGGTTTTCCAGTGCTCTGCACTCAGTAAGCACTCAATAAATACGATGGAAGGCAGACAGAGTGGCCAAGCTGGGTTTTTCAGTGCTTACTACAGTGCTCTGCACCCAGTAAGCGCTCAATAAATAGGATGGAAGGCAGGCAGAGTGGCCAAGCTAGGTTTTCCAGTGCTTACTACAGTGCTCTGCACCCAGGAAGCGCTCAATAAGTAGGACGGAAGGCAGGCAGAGTGGCCAAGCTGGGTTTTCCAGTGCTCTGCACCCAGTAAGCGCTCAATAAATAGGACGGAAGGCAGGCAGAGAGTGGCCAGGCTGGGTTTTCCAGTGCTTACTACAGTGCTCCGCACCCAGTAAGCGCTCAATAAATAGGACGGAAGGCAGGCAGAGTGGCCAAGCTGGGTTTTCCAGTGCTCTGCACCCAGTAAGCGCTCAATAAATAGGACGGAAGGCAGGCAGAGAGTGGCCAGGCTGGGTTTTCCAGTGCTTACTACAGTGCTCTGCACCCAGTAAGCGCTCAATAAATAGGACGGAAGGCAGGCAGAGTGGCCAAGCTGGGTTTTCTAGTGCTCTGCACCGAGTAAGCGCTCAATAAATAGGATGGAAGGCAGGCAGAGTGGCCAGGCTGGGTTTTCCAGTGCTTACTACAGTGCTCTGCACCCAGTGAGCGCTCAATAAGTAGGACGGAAGGCAGGCAGAGCGGCCGGGCTGGGTTTTCCCTCCTACCTTCCCTGCCGGCCGGGCTCCTCTTCTCTCTCCCCCGGGTCGCTGGGCGTCTATCTGGTCTCCGGGCGTCTCTCTGACTCCCTGGGCTCCCAAGTCGCCGCCCACGGCCTCCTCCTCCTCCTCCTCCTCCTCCTCCGGAGATGGGGATGAGTCAGGAGTCACGCCTCCTGCCCCCGGGACAGCTCCACACCAGCTCCTTCAGGACTATGTACTGAGCGCCTGCCGGGGGCACCGGACTAAGCACTCGGGAGAGATAACAATAATAATAATGATGATGACGAAAGCGCTTAGTACAGTGCTCTGCACACGGCCCCCTCCCCATCCCCCCCCGCCTTACCTCCTTCCCCTCCCCACAGCACCTGTAATCATCATCAATCGCATTTATTGAGCGCTTACTATGTGCAGAGCACTGTACTAAGCGCTTGGGAAGTACAAATTGATGTATAGATGTTTGTACCGATTTATAACTCTATTTATTTTATTTGTACATATTTATTCTATTTATTTGATTTTGTTACTATGTTTTGTTTTGTCGTCCGTCTCCCCCTTTTAGACTGTGAGCCCGCTGTTGGGTAGGGACCGTCTCTAGATGTTGCCCACTTGGACTTCCCAAGCGCTTAGTACAGTGCTCTGCACACAGTAAGCACTCAATAAATACATATTTATTCTATTTATTTTGTTACTATGTTTTGTTTTGTCGTCCGTCTCCCCCTTTTAGACTGTGAGCCCGCTGTTGTGTAGGGACCGTCTCTAGATGTTGCCCACTTGTCCTTCCCAAGCGCTTAGTACAGTGCTCTGCACACGGTAAGTGCTCAATAAATACATATTTATTCTATTTATTTTATTTTGTTAATATGTTTTGTCGTCCGTCTCCCCCTTCTAGACTGTGAGCCCGCTGTTGGGTAGGGACTGTCTCTATATGCTGCCAACTTGTACTTCCCAAGCGCTTAGTACAGTGCTCTGCACACAGTAAGCGCTCAATACGATTGATTGATTGTACTTCCCAAGCGCTTAGTACAGTGCTCTGCACACGGTAAGCGCTCAATAAATACATATTTATTCTATTTATTTTATTAATATGCTTTGTTTTGTCGTCCGTCTCCCCCTTCTAGACTGTGAGCCCGCTGTTGGGTAGGAACCGTCTCTCTATGTTGCCAACTTGGACTTCCCAAGCGCTTAGTACAGTGCTCTGCACACGGTAATCAATCAATCAATCAATCGTATTTATTGAGCGCTTACTGTGTGCAGAGCGCTGTACTAAGCGCTTGGGTAAGCGCTCAATAAATACGATTGAAGGAATGAATACGATTGAGTGAATGAGTGAATTTGTTAAGCGCTTACTATGTGCCAAGCACTGTTGTAAGCGCTGGGGAGGATACAAGGGGATCAGGTTGGCCCACGGGGGGCTCCCAGCCTTCATCCCCATTTGACAGATGAGGGAACTGAGGCCCGGAGAAGTGAAGTGACTCGCCCAAGGTCACCCAGCTGACAAGTGGAGGAGCCGGGATTTGAACCCGTGACCTCGGACTCCCAAGCCGGGGCTCTTTCCACCGAGCCACGCTGCTTCCCTAGAGATAGACAGACGGGCCATCGATCGATCGATCAATCTTATTTATTAAACAATTAAACAATTGTTTAATTCAATTAAATAATTACTGTGCGCAGGACGCTGTGATAAGCGCTCCATTCCCGCCGGGAAAAGGACTGTGGCAACTGGAGAATAATGACGATAATTATTGTCTTTGGGAAACAACCGAAGCGGAGAAGCGGTGCGGCCTAGTGGGTAGAGCCCGGGCCTGGGATTCGGAAGGTCCTGGGTTCTAATCCTGCCTCCGCCGCTTATCAGCTGTGTGACTCTGGGCAAGTCACTTCAATCAATCAATCAATCATATTTATTGAGCGCTTACTATGTGCAGAGCACTGTACTAAGCGCTTGGGAAGTCCCAAGTTGGCAACATATAGAGACAGTCCCTACCCAACAGTGGGCTCACAGTCTAAAAGTCTTCACTTCTCTGGGCCTCAGTTCCCTCATCTGGAAAATGGGGGTGAAGACCGGGGGCCCCCCGTGGGGCGGGGACTGCGTCCGCGCTTAGCCCAGTGCTCTGCACATTGTAAGCGCTCAATAAATACGATCGATTGATTAGGAGAAGCAGCGTGGCTCAGTGGAAAGAGCCCGGGCTTTGGAGTCACAGGTCGTGGGTTCAAATCCTGACTCTGCCAACTGTCTGCTGGGTGACTCTAGGCGAGTTGCTTCACTTCTCTGGGCCTCAGTTCCCTCATCTGGAAAATGGGGGTGAAGACCGGGAGCCCCCCGGGAGGCGGGGACTGCGTCTGCGCCTAGTACAGTGCTCTGCACACAGTAAGTGCTCAATAAATACGATTGATTGATTGATTAGGAGAAGCACCGTGGCTCAGTGGAAAGAGCCCGGGCTTTGGAGTCACAGGTCGTGGGTTCAAATCCCGGCTCTGCCAACTGTCAGCTGGGTGACTCTGGGCGAGTCGCTTCACTTCTCTGGGCCTCAGTTCCCTCATCTGAAAGATGGGGCTGAAGACTGTGAGCCCCCCGTGGGACAACCTGATCACCTTGTAACCTCCCCAGCGCTTAGAACGGTGCTTTGCGCACAGTAAGCGCTTAACAAATACCATCATTATTATTATTTGCTTATATCCTCCCCAGCGCTTAGTACAGTGCCTGGCACACAGTAAGTGCTTAACAAATACCACAATTATCATTATAGAGCCCAGTCTCGGGAGTCAGAAGGACCCGGGTTCTAATCCCGGCTCCTTCTCTCGTCTGCTGGGTGACCTTGGGCGAGTCACTTCCCATCTCTGGGCCTCAGTTCCCTCATCTGGAAAACGGGGATGAAGACGGTGAGCCCCACTTGGGACGGGGACCGTGTCCGACCCCATTTGCTTGTCTCCATCCCGGCGCTTAGTACAGTGCCCGGCACATAGTAACTGCTAAAAAGAGTACCAGAATTATCCAAGCACTTCGGATTCATTCATTCTATCCTATTTATTGAGCGCTTACTGTGAGCAGAGCACTGGACTAAGCGCTTGGGAAGGACAAGTCGGCAACATATAGGGACGGTCCCTAATAATAATAATAATAATGATGGTATTTGTTAAGCGCTTACTATGTGCCAAGCACTGTTCTAAGCGCTGGGGAGGTTACCAGGTGATCGGGTTGTCCCACGGGGGGCTCACAGTCTTCATCCCCATTTGACAGATGAGGGAACTGAGGCATAGAGAATAATAATAATAATGGTATTTGTTAAGCACTTACTATGTGCCAAGCACTGTTCTAAGCGCTGGGGAGGTTACAAGGTGATCGGGTTGGCCCACGGGGGGCTCACAGTCTTCATCCCCATTTGACAGATGAGGTGACTGAGGCATAGAGAATAATAATAAAAATGGTATTTGTTAAGCGCTTACTATGTGCAAAGCACTGTTCTAAGCGCTGGGGAGGTTACCAGGTGATCAGGTTGTCCCCCGGGGGGCTCACAGTCTTCATCCCCATTTGACAGATGAGGTCACTGAGGCATAGAGAATAATAATAAAAATGGTATTTGTTAAGCGCTTACTATGTGCAAAGCACTGTTCTAAGCGCTGGGGAGGTTCCAAGGTGATCAGGTTGTCCCCCGGGGGGCTCACAGTCTTCATCCCCATTTGACAGATGAGGTCACTGAGGCATAGAGAATAATAATAAAAATGGTATTTGTTAAGCGCTTACTATGTGCAAAGCACTGTTTTAAGCGCAGGGGAGGTTACAAGGTGATCAGGTTGTCCCCCGGGGGGCTCACAGTCTTCATTCCCATTTGACAGATGAGGTAACTGAGGCATAGAGAATAATAATAATAATAATAATAATAGTATTTGTTAAGCGCTTACTATGTGCCAAGCACCGTTCTAAGCACTGGGGAGGTTCCAAGGTGATCAGGTTGTCCCACGGGGGGCTCACAGTGTTCATCCCCATTTGACAGATGAGGTAACTGAGGCATAGAGAATAATAATAATAATGGTATTTGTTAAGCGCTTACTATGTGCCAAGCACTGTTTTAAGCGCTGGGGAGGTTACCAGGTGATCGGGTTGTCCCCTGGGGGGCTCACAGTCTTCATTCCCATTTGACAGATGACGTAACTGAGGCATAGAGCATAATAATAATAATAATAATAATAATAATAATAATAATAATGGTATTTGTTAAGCGCTTACTATGTGCCAAGCACCGTTCTAAGCGCTGGGGAGGTTACAAGGTGATCAGGTTGTCCCACGGGGGGGGCTCACGGTTTTAATCCCCATTTTCCAGATGAGGTCACTGAGGCCCAGAGAAGTGAAGTGACTTGTCCAAAGTCACCCAGCTGACAATTAGCGGAGCCGGGATTTGAACCCACGACCTCTGACTCCAAAGCCCCGGCTTTTCCCACTGAGCCACGCTGCTTCTCCGTACCCAACACCGGGCTCAAAGTCTAGAAGGGGGAGACAGTACAGAGCTCCGCACGCATTAGGCACTCAATAAAAATGATCGAATGAACGAACCCGGCGCTTAGAACAGTGCTTTGCACATAGTAAGCGCTTAACAAATACCATTATTATTATTATTATTATTATTATTCTCCAGGGCACTGTACTGAGTGTTCCAGCTCCTCCCAGCAAAGCACGGCGGCTAAAGTGAAAGCTAAAGTGAACTTTTCCCTGCAGGCCGCTCAATCAAAACGATCGAATGAACGAACCCGGCGCTTAGACCAGTGCTTTGCATATAGTAAGCGCTTAACAAATACCATTATTATTATTATTATTCTTATCCAGGGCACTGTACTGAGTGTTCCAGCTCCACCCAGCAAAGCACGGCGGCTAAAGTGAACTTTTCCCTGCAGGCCACTCAATAAAAACGATTGAATGAACAAACCCAGCGCTTAGACCAGCGCTTTGCACATAGTAGGCGCTTAACAAATGCCATTATTATTATTATTATTATTATTATTATTATCCAGGGCACTGTACTGAGTGTTCCAGCTCCACCCGGCAAAGCACGGCGGCTAAAGTGAACTTTTCCCTGCAGGCCGCTCAATCAAAACGATCAAATGAATGAAACTGGCGCTTAGACCAGTGCTTTGCACATAGTAAGCACTTAACAAATACCATTATTATTATTATTATTATTATTATTATTATTATTATTATTATTATTATTATTATCCAGGGCACTGTACTGAGTGTTCCAGCTCCACCCGGCAAAGCACGAAGGCTAAAGTGAACTTTTCCCTGCAGGCCACTCAATAAAAACGATTGAATGAACAAACGCAGCGCTTAGACCAGCGCTTTGCACATAGTAGGCGCTTAACAAATACCATTTTTATTATTATTATTATTATTATTATTATTATTATTATTATCATCATCCAGGGCACTGTACTGTTTCCAGCTCCACCCGGCAAAGCACGGCAGCTAAAGTGAACTTTTCCCTGCAGGCCGCTCAATAAAAACGATCGAATGAACGAACCCGGTGCTTAGACCAGTGCTTTGCACATAGTAAGCGCTTAACAAATACCATTATTATTATTATTATTATTATCCAGGGCACTGTACTGAGTGTTCCAGCTCCACCCAGCAAAGCACGGCGCCTAAAGTGAACTTTTCCCTGCAGGCCACTCAATAAAAACAATCGAATGAACGGACCCGGCGCTTAGACCAGTGCTTTGCACATAGTAGGTGTTTAACAAATACCATTATTATTATTATTATTATTATTATTATTATAATCCAGGGCACTGTATTGAGTGTTCCAGCTCCACCCGGCAAAGCACGGCAGCTAAATTGAACTTTTCCCTGCAGGCCGCTCAATAAAAACGATCGACTGAACGAACCCAGCACTTAGACCAGTGCTTTGCACATAGTAGGCGCTTAACAAATACCATTTATTATTATTAGTAGTAGTAGTAGTAGCAGTAGTAGTAGTAGTAGTAGTATTATCCAGGGCACTGTACTGAGTGTTCCAGCTCCACCCGGCAAAGCACGACGGCTAAAGTGAACTTTTCCCTGCAGGCCACTCAATCAAAACGATCGAATGAACGAACCCAGCGCTTAGACCAGTGCTTTGCACATAGTAAGCGCTTAACAAATACCATTATTATTATTATTATTGTTATTATTATTATTATTATTATCCAGGGCACTGTACTGAGTGTTCCAGCTCCACCTGGCAAAGCACAGCAGCTAAAGTGAACTTTTCCCTGCAGGCCGCTCAATAAAAACGATTGAATGAACGAACCCGGCGCTTAGACCAGTGCTTTGCACATAGTAAGCGCTTAACAAATACCATTTTATTATTATTATTATTATTATTATTATTGTTATTATCCAGGGCACTGTACTGAGTGTTCCAGCTCCACCCGGCAAAGCACGACGGCTAAAGTGAACTTTTCCCTGCAGGCCACTCAATCAAAACGATCGAATGAACGAACCCAGCGCTTAGACCAGTGCTTTGCACATAGTAAGCGCTTAACAAATACCATTATTATTATTATTATTATTGTTATTATTATTATTATTATCCAGGGCACTGTACTGAGTGTTCCAGCTCCACCTGGCAAAGCACAGCAGCTAAAGTGAACTTTTCCCTGCAGGCCGCTCAATCAAAACGATCGAATGAACGAACCCGGCGCTTAGACCGGTGCTTTGCACATAGTAAGCGCTTAACAAATACCATTATCATTATTATTATTATTATTATTATTATCCAGGGCACTGTACTGAGTGTACCAGCTCCACCCGGCAAAGAACAGCGGCTAAAGTGAACTCTTCCCCGCCATCGCCCAAGGTCCCTGCTCCTCGCACGCCCCTCCGACGACAGAAGCCCCTCTTTCCCGCCCCCCGGAGAGGAGCAGGGGGGTAAACTGAGGCCTTTCCGTGGCTGTTATGGGCGCCCCCATTCCCAGCAGACTTTGTGGACGCCAGGCCCTGGCCTGAACCATCTGACCCCTCCTTCCCCTCAAGACTTTGAGCCTATATAGTGTGTGTTTGTGTCACGTTTCAGGGTCATATCTTAATCCCAAAACCTTTGCCCCACCTCAACTCCTATCAATCCGTGGTATTTATTGGGCGCTTACTGTTTGAGCAGGAAATGCGTCTGTGTATTGCTCTTCCGTCCCCTCCCAAGAACTTCGTACAGTGCTCTCTTGCGCACGGTAAGCGCTCATTAAATTGACAAGCCGCGTGGCTCAGTGGAAAGAGCCCGGACTTTGGAGTCGGAGGTCGTGGGTTCGAATCCCGACTCTGCCAACTGTCAGCTGGGTGACTTTGGACGAGTCATTTCACTTCTCTGGGCCTCAGTGACCTCATCTGGAAAATGGGGATGATGACTGGGAGCCCCACGGGGGACAACCTGATCACCTCATTCATTCAATCGTATTTATTGAGCGCTTACTGTGTGCAGAGCACTGTACTAAGCACTTGGGAAGCACAGTCTCCCCCGGGGCTTGGAACAGTGCTTGGCACCTAGTAAGTGCTTCACAAGTACTTTTATTATTAATAATGATATTAATGATAATAATAATAAACATGATTGAATGACTAAGCACACGGGGGAGGTCAAGGCAACAGATTTGGCAGACACGTTCCCTTCCGCCAGCCCATCAATCCATGCTATTTACTGAGCGCTTACTGTGAGCAGAGCATGATATGAGTACTTAGGGGATTACAATACATCGGAGTTGGTAGACGCGTTCCCTGCCCACGGCCAATCAATCCACGGTATTTACTGAGCGCTTACCATGTGCAGAGCACTGTACTATGCGATTGTTGCCAACTTGTACTTCCCAAGCGCTTCGTACAGTGCTCGGCACACAGTAAGCGCTCAATAAATATGATTGATTGAGGGAGAGAGACAGCTTGGCTCAGTGGAAAGAGCCCGGGCTTTGGAGTCAGGGGTCGTGGGTTCAAATCCCGGCTCTGCCACTAGTCAGCTGGGTGACTTTGGGCGAGTCACTTCACTTCTCTGGGCTTCAGTTCCCTCATCTGGAAAATGGGGATGAAGACTGGGAGTCCCCCGTGGGACAACCTCCCCAGCACTTAGAACAGTGCTTGGCACGTAGTAAGCGCTTAATAAAATGCCATTATTATTATTATTATTATTATTACAATATGTGTTTCCTACCCACTAGGAGCTTCTTAGGTTGTGATCCCCTCACGAGAGACAGGGACCGTGCCTAATTCCAGTGCTTAGAACGGTGCCCGGCCCATAGTAAGCGCCTAACAAATACCCTAAAAAAAATCCCACCTCTGTATTCTGTCCCAGCAAAGTGCTCTGTCCACTCTAAGCACTTAATAAATATTATTACTATAGCTATTATTACTAAACTCCTTGTAGACTGTCGGCTCTCTGACTCTATTGGACTCTTCCAAGCGTCCAGTACGGTGCTCTGCACGCAGTAGGCTGCCAGCTCCTTGAGGGCCGTTAATCGATCGTATTTATTTTTATTTATCGTATTTATTGTACATACGTATTTATCATATGTATATGTGTTTGTACATATTTATTACTCTATTTATTTTATTTATTTTACTTGTACCTATCCTATTTATTTTATTTTGTTAGTATGTTTGGTTTTGTTCTCTGTCTCCCCCTTCTAGACTGTACTGTCTCTATATGTTGCCAGCTTGTACTTCCCAACCGCTTAGTACAGTGCTCTGCACACAGTAAGCGCTCAATAAATACGATTGATTGATTGATTATTTACTGTGTGCACAGCACTGTACTGGGCGCTCAGGTGAGGACAAATATAACAATATAACAGAAACATTCCCTGCCCACGTTGAGCTGATGGTTTAGAGATGAACTTTCACCTTGACTTTCTCCCTTTATTCATCCCCGATCCCAGCCCCAGAGCACTTAGGTACATATCTATAATTCATATATATATATATATATATATATATATATATATATATATGTACATGCATATTATGTTTTTAATGGTATTTGTTAAACCCTTACTATGCGTCAGGCACTGTTCTAAGCGCTGGGGGAGATCCAATTTAACGGGGCTCGCAATCTTAATTCACATTTAACAGATGAGGGAACTCAGGCCCAGAGAAGCCAAGTGACTCGCCCAAGGCAATGCAATAGACAAGCGGGGGGGAGTCGGGATTAGAACCCAGGTCCTTCTGACTCGCAGGCCCGGGGCTCTACCCACTGGGCTATACCGCTTCTCACTACATCTCAGCTCCCTTGCCGGGTTTTCCAAACTCGCCTGGCTGGAATTCCCTCCCTCCCTCTCCCCATTTCCCTCCCTCTCCTTTTCCCTCTTCTTCCTTCCCCCCTTTCCTTACCTTTTTCTCTCTTCCTCTCCCTCCCGCTTTCTCACTCTTCCTTTCTCTCCCCCTCCCTCCCTCTTTCCCTCCCTTCCTTTCTCTTTCCCCTTCCTTTCTTTCCCTTTTCCTCTCTGCCCCCTCCTTCTTTCCTTCCTTTCTCTTTCCCCTCCCTCCTTCCCCTTTCCTTTCTCTCGTTTTCTCTCCCCCTCCCTTTCCTTTCTCTCGTTTTCTCTTCCCCTCCCTTCTTCTCTGCCCCCGCTTCCTTTCCCTTTTCCTCTCTGCCCCCTCCTTCTTTCCTTCCTTTCTCTTTCCCCTCCCTCCTTCCCCTTTCCTTTCTCTCGTTTTCTCTCCCCCTCCCTTTCCTTTCTCTCGTTTTCTCTTCCCCTCCCTTCCTCTCTGCCCCTCCCTCCCTTTCTTTTCTCTCATTTTCTCTTCCCCTCCCTTCCTCTCTGCCCCCCTCCTCCTTTCTCTCCCCCTCCCTCCCTTTCCCTTTTCCTCTCTGCCCTCTTCCTCTTTCCTTTCTTTCTCTTTCCCCTCCCTCCTTCCCCTTTCCTTTCTCTCGTTTTCTCTTTCTCTCTCCCTCCCTCCCTTTCCTTTCTCTCGTTTTCTCTTCCCCTCCTTTTCCCTCCCTCTCCCTCCCTTTCTCTTTCCCTCTTCCTCTCCCTCCCTCTCTCCCTCCATTCCTCTCTGCCCCCTTCATCTTTCTCTCTCCCCCCCTTTCTCTCTCTTCCTCTCCCTCCCTCTCTCCTCCTCCTCTCCCCTTTCTCTCCCCCTCCCTCCCTCTTCCTTTCTCTCCCCCTTCCTCTCCCTCCCTCTCTCCTTCTTTCTCTCTCCCTCTCCCCCTAACTCTCCCTTGCTTTCTCTCTTCCCCTCCCTTCCTCTCCCTGCCCTTCCCTCTTCCCCTTTCTTTCTCTCTCTTCCTCTCCCTCGCTCTCCCCCCTTCCTTTCCCCCCTCTTTCCCTCCCTCCCTTCCTTTCTCTCTCCTCCGGGTCCCTTCCCCTCCCTGTCCTTCCCTCTTCCCCTTTCTTTCTTTCTCTTCCTCTCACTCGCTCTCCCCCCCATTCCTTTTCCCCCTTTCCTTCCCTCTCTCTCTCTCCCGGGTCCCTTCCCCTCCCTTCCTCTCCCTGTCCTTCCCTCTTCCCCTTACTTTCTTTCTCTTCCTCTCCCTCGCTCTCCCCCACTTCCTTTCCCCCCTTTTTCCCTCCCTCCCTTCCCCTCCCTGTCCTTCCCTCTTCCCCTTTCTGTCTGTCTCTTCCTCTCCCTCGCTCTCCCCCCCCCCTTCCTTTTCCCCCTCTTTCCCTCCCTTCCTTCCTCTCTCCCTCCCCCGGGGTCCCTTCCCCTCCCTCTCCAACTGGGCAGAACTTTGCCCCCTTCAAAGTCCTTCTGAAATCCCAGCTGGGCCCTGCGCCTTCTCCCCTCTGAATTGAGCGCTTACTGTGTGCAGGGCGCTGTGCTAAGCGCTTGGGAAGTCCAAGTTGGCAACATAGACAGACGGTCCCTACCCAACAGCGGGCTCATAGTCGAGAATTCCTCTCCATCCCATCATTTGACATTCTTTCCCCCAGTCCAGAGTATTTCCTCAGCACTTACTACACGCTGCCGGGGCCCGTACTGAGCACCGGGAGAGCCCGGGGACGTCCCATATGAAGCCCCCAGTCTTTTCCAGATGAGGGAAGGGAGGCTCAGCACCCCGGTCACCCACTAGACAGGTGACAGAGCCGGGGTGAGGACCCCCGTCCTTCCGACACCCAGGCCGGGCCTCTTTCCACTAGGCCAAGCTGCTTCCCTTTACAAAGTCTTAAGTGTGTCCTCTCCTCAGCAAATTATTTTGTCTCCACTCCAATAATCAATCGTATTTATTGAGTGCTTACCGTGTGCAGAGCACTGTACTAAGCGCTTGGGAAGTCCAAGTTGGCAACATAGAGAGACAGTCCCTACCCAACAGTGGGCTCACAGTCTAAAAGAATAATAAGAGCGGCATTTGGTAAGCGCTTACTATGCTTACCACTCGGGAACACTCCGTCTCCCTCCATCTCTCGCGAATCCACTAAAATCCGCGCTTTCCCCTCCATCCAAACCGCTGCCACATTAATACAAAGCATTTCTCTCCCGCTCGCCGATCGGCCTCGTCTCCGTCTCCTGCAAATCCACTAAAATCCGCGCTTTCCCCTCCATCCGAACCGCTACCACATTAATACAAAACATTTCTCTCCCGCTCGCCGATCGGCCTCGTCTCCTTCTCCTGCAAATCCACTAAAAATCCGCGCTTTCCCCTCCATCCAAACTGCTACCACATTAATACAAAACATTTCTCTCCCTCTTGCCTATCGGCCTCCGCGCTGGCCTCCCGCCTCTCCAGTCCCCACTTCCCTCTGTCACCCGCCTCGTTTTTCTACGGATGGTACTTATTGAGCGCTTACTGTGGGCAAAGCGCTGTACTAAGCGCTTGGGAGAGGACCGTACAACAGCAAACCCCACACCGCTTCTGTTCGCATCCCCAATTCCTTGATTTCGACTTAAGCTCGTTGTGGGCGGGGAATGTGTCTGTTTATTGCTATATTGTCCTCTCCCAAGCGCTTAGTCCAGTGCGCTGCACACGGTAAGCGCTCCATTCATTCGATCGTATACGCGCTTATTACTTTATTTATTTTATTTGTACGTATTTGTTCTATTTTGTTAATGTTTTGTTCTCCGTCTCCCCCTTCTAGACTGTGAGCCCGCTGTTGGGTAGGGACCGTCTCTAGATGTTGCCAACTTGGACTTCCCAAGCGCTTAGTACAGCGCTCTGCACACAGTAAGCGCTCAGTAAATACGATTGATTGGACTTCCCAAGCGCTTAGTACAGCGCTCTGCACACAGTAAGCGCTCAATAAATACGACTGAATGAATGAAAGTGCAAGTCGGCAACAGCTAGAGACAGCCCCTACCCAACGACGGGCTCGCGGCCTGTAAATACCACTTATTGACTGAGGGCTTAGGGCAGCGTCCAGTTCATCCCGTATCCGACTGTGCTTATCAAGTGCTTACAGTGCGCGAAGCACTGTACTAAGCGCTCGGGAGGGTCTGGCCCGGCCCCCCACGCCGGACCACTGGACCGGACCCTTCAGAAGCAGCGTGGCTCCGTGGAAAGAGCCCGGGCTTGGGAGTCAGAGGTCATGGGTTCAAATCCCCGCTCCCCCACTCGTCAGCTGGCTGACCTTAGGCAAGTCACTTCATTCATTCAGTTGTATTTATTGAGCGCTTACTGTGTGCAGAGCACTGGACTAAGCGCTTAGGAAGTACAAGTTGGCAACATGTAGAGGCGGTCCCTACCCAACAACGGGCTACTTCACTTCTCCGGGCCTCAGTTCCCTCATCTGTAAGATGGGGATGAAGACGGCGAGCCCCACATGGGACAACCTGATCACTCTGAATTCCCCCCAGCGCTTAGAACAGTGCTCGGCACATAGTAAGCGCTTAATAAATGCCATCATTATTATTATTATTATCTGTAAAATGGGGATGAAGACCGTGAGCCCCACGTGGGACAACCCGATCACCTTGTATCCCCCCCAGCGCTTAGAACAGTGCTCTGCACATAGTAAGCGCTTAATAAATGCCATCATTACTATTATTATTATCTGTTAAATGGGGATGAAGACCGTGAGCCCCACGTGGGACAACCTGATCACCTCGTATCCCCCCCGGTGCTTAGAACAGTGCTCTGCATATAGTAAGTGCTTAATAAAGGCCATCATTACTATTATTATTATCTGTAAAATGGGGATGAAGACTGTGAGCCCCACGTGGGACAACCTGACCACCTCGTATCCCCACCCAGCGCTTAGAACAGTGCTCTGCACATAGTTAGCGCTTAATAAATGCCATCATTACTATTATTATTATCTGTCAAATGGGGATGAAGACCGTGAGCCCCACGTGGGACAACCTGATCACCTTGTATCCCCCCCAGCGCTTAGAACAGTGCTCTGCACATAGCGCTTAATAAATGCCATCATTACCATTATTATTATCTGTAAAATGGGGATGAAGACCGTGAGCCCCACGTGGGACAACCCGATCACCTTGTATCCCCCCCAGCGCTTAGAACAGTGCTCTGCACATAGCGCTTAATAAATGCCATCATTACCATTATTATTATCTGTAAAATGGGGATGAAGACCGTGAGCCCCCCGTGGGACAACCCGATCACCTTGTATCCCCCCCAGCGCTTAGAACAGTGCTCTGCACATAGTAAGCGCTTAATAAATGCCATCATTACTATTATTATTATCTGTAAAATGGGGATGAAGACCGTGAGCCCCATGTGGGACAACCTGATCACCTCGTATCCCCCCCAGCGCTTAGAACAGTGCTTGGCACATAGGAAGTGCTTAACAAATACTAACATTATTATTATTATTATTCCCCATCGCTGGCTTCCGTCCCACACCCGGAAGCCTCCTTACCTTGTGACACCGGGAAGGACAACGTGGGGGGGATCCCCGGGATGCATCCCCGGACGCCCCAATCCCGCCGGGCCTTGCTGAGCCGCCGGGATCCGGGCGAGAAAGGGATCCGTCCTGGAGAGCTGATTTTTAAAAATCCAACAGTCTCTTGATCATCGCAAAAAAAAAAAAGGGACAAGTTCCGTGTCCTCCTTTCCGCCGAAACCGGGAGCCCCACGTGGGACGGGGGCTGTGTCCGACCCGATTTGCTTGTCGCCTCCTCGGCGCTTAGTACAGTGCTCGGCGCCTACAGTCATTATCATTACAGTAAGCGCTTACCAAATACCATCCTCATCCGTCCCTCTAGCCTGTCGCCTCATCTTGCGCGAGGGAACGTGAATGCTTATTGGTGTATTGCCCTCCTGCGTGCTTAGTACAGTGCTCTGCACGCGATAAATACGACTGAATGACCTACTTTCGACCGCAAGCTCGTTGTGGGCAGGCAAGGAGCTGTTCTAGTGTCCTCTCCCAGCGTTTAGCCCAGTGCTCTGCACATAGTAAGCGCTCGATAACAGGTACCATCGATTTCCTGCGGGCAGGGAACAAATCTCCCGATTCCGTTCGACCGGCCTCTCCCGAGCGCTCCGCTCACGGTGAGCGCGATTACAGACCGGGCAGCCGAAGCGGTGCGGCTTCATTCATTCATTCGATCGTCTTTATCGAGCGCTTACCGTGTGCAGAGCACTGTGCTAAGTGCCAGTTGGCAACGGTAACAGAGGCCGGGCCTAGGAGTCGGAAGGATGCGGGTTCTGGCGGCCGGGCTGCCGTGGGACTCGTCCGGGAGAAGTGACTCGGCCAAGGTCACCCGGCCGACAAGTGGCGGAGCCGGGGTGAGGACGCCCGGGCCCGGGGCTCCCTCTTCCCCTCCGGGCCGCGGAGGTGAGGGGCTTCTCCGACTCTCCCCTCATTCTTCGTCCCCTTCCCTCATTTTCCCTCTTTTTCTCCCCCGTCCGTCCCCGACTCCCGACTCGCTCCGGCGCCTGCTCGTCGTTCCGCCGTCCTCTCCCGGCCGCTTCCAGCCTGCGAGCCCCCTTGTCCTTCCCGAGCGCTCAGTCCAGTGCTGTGCACGCGGTAAGCGCTCGATCGGTACGCCCGATGGATTGATCGACCGCTCCGCACGCCGGGCCGCCCGACCCACCTGGTCCGATCCGCTTTTATTTCACGTTTATTATCAACTCACGGGGGGCGTCTCGCTTGTTAAAATTCAGGGGAGGGGGAGAGGGGGCCGTTAGGACTAGGATGGAGGAGGTGGGGGGCGGGAGGCAGTTTTTCGGGGGGCCGCTCAGGGGCCGCCCTCTTCCTCGATAGGGGTGCACCCCGAGAAGAAGCTACTGTTGCTGATGAGAGCCCGCTGGCTCCTCTTCTTCCGGGGGAAGACCCCGCTGTCCGGGGGGTCCTCGGGGTCCGGCCCTGGGGGTCCCTTCTTCCGCAGGCTCGTGCCGGGCAGGCCCTGGCCCAGGACGGTCATCTCCTGCAGCAGCTGGGGACGGGCGGGCGGGGGGCCGCACTGAGACCCCCGGCCCGGCCCCCCGCGCCCGACCCGGAGCGGCGGCCCGCCGAGGCGCCCGAGCCCGTCCTCCCGGCGGGAGGGGACGCGGGTGGGCCTCGCCGCCCCGTAAACGCTTCATAAATTATTATTAGTATTATGATAACGCTTAATAAATGCCGTTATAATTAGTATTATTATAACGCCCGGTGGGCAGTGCGCACCTTGGAGTTGGGCGTGACAAAGGGGGGGTTGAAGAAGCTGGCTCGGCCGCTCACGTCCAGGGGACCCTCCAGGTTGAGGGAGATTTCCGGATCCGGCAGCGGCTCCGGGAAGGTCGTGGATTCCTGGATCCGGCGGGCGGGAAACGGAGGCTGGGGTCCGGCCCGGCCCTCACTCTCCCCCCCTTCTCTAAACCCAATTCCGTCGCTTCTCGACCCGCCGTCGGGCGGGGACCGTCTCTCGGTGTCCTTCCCAAGCGCTCGGTCCAGCGCTCCGCACACGGTAAGCGCTCAATAAATACGATTGAATGAATGAAGTAATAATAATGAAGGAATGAATAATAATAATAATGGTGGTGGTGGTATTTGTTAAGCGCTTACTATGTGCAAAGCACTGTTCTAAGCACTGGGGGGGTACAAGGTGATCAGGTTGTCCTGCGTGGGGCTCACAGTCGCCATCCCCATTTTACAGATGAGGGAACTGAGGCTCCGAGAAGTGAAGTAATAATAATAATAATAATGTTGGTATTTGTTAAGCGCTTACTATGTGCAAGGCACTGTTCCAAGCGCTGGGGGGATACAAGGTTATCAGGTTGTCCAGCGTGGGGCTCACAGTCGTCATCCCCATTTTACAGATGAGGGAACTGAGGCTCCGAGAAGTGAAGTAATAATAATAATGTTGGTATTTGTTAAGCGCTTACTATGTGCAAGGCACTGTTCTAAGCGCTGGGGGGATACAAGGTGATCAGGTTGTCCCGCGTGGGGCTCACAGTCGCCATCCCCATTTTACAGATGAGGGAACTGAGGCTCCGAGAAGTGAAGTAATAATAATAATGTTGGTATTTGTTAAGCGCTTACTATGTGCAAAGCACTGTTCTAAGCGCTGGGGGGATACAAGGTGATCAGGTTGTCCTGCGTGGGGCTCACAGTCGCCATCCCCATTTTACAGATGAGGGAACTGAGGCTCCGAGAAGTGAAGTAATAATAATAATAATAATAATGTTGGTATTTGTTAAGCGCTTACTATGTGCAAGGCACTGTTCTAAGCGCTGGGGGGATACAAGGTGATCAGGTTGTCCCGCGTGGGGCTCACAGTCGCCATCCCCATTTTACAGATGAGGGAGCTGAGGCTCCGAGAAGTGAAGTAATAATAATAATAATGTTGGTATTTGTTAAGCGCTTACTATGTGCAAGGCACCGTTCTAAGCGCTGGGGGGATACAAGGTGATCAGGTTGTCCCGCATGGGGCTCACAGTCGCCATCCCCATTTTACAGATGAGGGAACTGAGGCTCCGAGAAGTGAAGTAATAATAATAATAATAATAATGTTGGTATTTGTTAAGCGCTTACTATGTGCAAGGCACCGTTCTAAGCGCTGGGGGGATACAAGGTGATCAGGTTGTCCAGCGTGGGGCTCACAGTCGCCATCCCCATTTTACAGATGAGGGAACTGAGGATCCGAGAAGTGAAGTGACTGGCCCAAGGTCACGCAGCAGACGTGTGGCGGAGCCGGGATTCGAACCCACGGCCTCTGACTCCAAAGCCCGGGCTCTTGCCGCTGAGCCACGCGGCTTAAACCATCTGCAGAAAAACCGAGGCGGGCGGCAGAGGGAAGCGGGGAGAGGCGGGAGGTCAGCGCGGAGGCCGATAGGCAAGCGGGAGAGAAGTGCTTTGTGATCAGTTCATTCATTCAATCGTATTTATTGAGCGCTTACTGGGGGCAGAGCACTCCGAGGACCCGGCTGGGGAGGGGCTCGGGGGACGCAGTGCTCCGCACACTGTGCGCGCTCAATAAATACGACCACGAATGAAAGCAGCGGGAGGGTCAAGTAGGGACCGTCTCTCACAGTTGCCAAGCTGTACTTCCCACGTGCTTAGTACAGCGGCAAGCGCTCAATAAATACGAGTGACTGAATGAAAGTGGCGACAGCCTGGGCGGCGGAATAATAATGATAATAGGGAAGTGAAGTGAATAATTAGAGAAGCAGCGTGGCTTCAGTGGAGAGAGCCCGGGCTTTGGAGCCAGAGGTCACGGGTTCAAATCCCGGCTCCGCCAACTGTCAGCTGTGTGACTTTGGGCGAGCCACTTCACTTCTGCCATAATAAATGCCATTATTATGATTATTATTATTATTCACTGGGCCTCAGTTCCCTCATCTGGGAAGTGGGGTTGAAAACTGGGAGCCCCCAGTGGGACAACCTGATCGCCTCGGAACCTCCCCAGCACTTAGAACAGTGCTTTGCACATACTAAGCGCTTAATAAATGCTGTTATTATCATTATTATTATTATGGGGATGAAGACTGTGAACCCCACATGAGTCCACCTGATCACCCTGTAACCTCCCCAGCGCTTAGAACGGTGCTTTGCACATAGTAAGCGCTTAAGAAATGCCATCATTACTATTATTATTATGGGGATGTGAGCCATTAAATGCCATTATTATTATTATTATTATTATTATTATATTATGGGGATGAAGACTGTGAGCCCCACATGGGACAACCCGATCACCTTGTAACCTCCCCAGTGCTTAGAACGGTGCTTTGCACATAGTAAGCGCTTAATAAATGCCATCATTACTATTATTATTATTATTATGGGGATGAAGACTGTGAGCCCCACATGGGACAACCCGATCACCTTGTAACCTCCCCAGTGCTTAGAACGGCGCTTTGCACATAGTAAGCGCTTAATAAATGCCATTATTATTATTCCTATTATTATTATGGGGATGAAGACTGTGAGCCCCACTTGGGACAACCCGATCGCCTGGTAACCTCCCCAGTGCTTAGAACGGTGCTTTGCACATAGTAAGCGCTTAATAAATGCCATTATTATTATTATTATTATTATGGGGATCAAGGCCGTGAGCCCCACGTGGGACAACCCGATCACCTTGTAACCTCCACAAGTGCTTAGAACGGTGCTTTGCACATAGTAAGCGCTTAATAAATGCCATTATTATTATTATTATGGAGATGAAGACCGTGAGCCCCACTTGGGACAACCTGATCGCCTTGTAACCTCCCCAGCGCTTAGAACGATGCTTTGCACATAGTAAGTGCTTAATAAATGCCACTACTATTATTATTATTATTATGGGGATCAAGACCGTGAGCCCCACTTGGGACAACCCGATCGCCTTGTAATCTCCCCAAGCGCGTAGAACAGTGCTTTGCACATAGTAAGCGCTTAATAAATGCCATTATTATTACTATTATTATGGGGATGAAGATTGTGAGCCCCACATGGGACAACCCGATCGCCCTGTAATCTCCCCAAGCGCTTAGAATGGTGCTTCGCACATAGTAAGCGCTTAATAAATGCCATTATTATTATTATTATTATTACTATGGAGATGAAGACTGTGAGCCCCACTTGGGACAACCTGATCACCTTGTAACCTCCCCAACGCTTATAACGGTGCTTTGTACATAGTAAGCGCTTAATAAATGCCACTACTATTATTATTATTATTACGGGGATCAAGACCGTGAACCCCATGTGGGACCACCCAATCACACTGTAACCTCCCCAAGCACTTAGAACGGTGATTTGCACATAGTAAGCGCTTAATAAATGCCATTATTATTATTATTATTATTATTATGGGGATGAAGACCGTGGGCCCCACGTGGGACAACCCAATCACCTTGCAATCTCCCCAAGCACTTAGAACGGTGCTTTGCACATAGTAAGCGCTTAATAAATGCCATTATTATCATTATTATTATGGAGATGAAGACTGTGAGCCCCACTTGGGACAACCTGATCACCTTGTAACCTCCCCAGCGCTTATAACGGTGCTGGGCACATAGTAAGCCCTTAATAAATGCCATCATTATTATTATTATTATTATGGGGATGAAGACCGTGAACCCCATGTGGGACCACCTGATCACCTTGTAACCTCCCCAGCGCTGAGAACTAGGCACATATAAGTGCTTAATAAATGCCATTATTATTATTATGGGGATGAAGACCGTGAGCCCCACGTGGGACAATCCAATCACCTTGCAATCTCCCCAAGCGCTTAGAATGGTGCTTTGCTCATAGTAAGCGCTTAATAAATGCCATTATTATTATTATTATTATGGGGATGAAGACCATGAGCCCCACGTGGGACAACCCGATCACCTTGTAACCTCCCCAGCGCTTAGACCGGTGCTTTGCACATAGTAAGCGCTTAATAAATGCCATCATTATTATTATGGGGACGAAGACCGCGAGCCCCCCGTGGGACCACCCGATCGCCTTGTAACCTCCCCAGCGCTTAGACCGGTGCTTTGCACATAGTAAGCACTTAATAAATGCCATTATTATTATTATGGGGATGAAGACCGTGAGCCCCCCGTGGGACCACCCGATCGCCTTGTCACCTCCCCAGCGCTTAGACCGGTGCTTTGCACATAGTAAGCGCTTCATAAATGCTACCATTATTATTACTATTATTACCACAACGACTATTAGGATTAATAAATACCGCCGACTGCTTGCTAGCCGCATCCCCCGCCCCCAACGACCTCGCGGCCCGGGCCTCGGCTCTCCCGCCTGCACGCCCGGCTCCGCCCCGGCGCCCAGTACGGTGCCAGGCGCGTAGTAGGCGCTCCGTCCCGTCAGGGGGAAATAACGAGACCGGCGGGGGACGGCGCCCGGGACTGACCGGGCTACTGCTGCTGTTTTCTGCCTCCCGGTTTCGGCATCTGGCCGCGTCGCAGCTGCAGTGGTGGTTGCAGTTGGCCTTCTGCTTCCTGCAGCCGCACTGCTTGTTGCGGCACCAACCCTTACACGAACACTGGGGCGAGCCGGGGCGGGGATGGGGGGCGCGCCCCGAGGCCGACACCAACAGACGGAGACACGGACGCACGGGGAGAGAGACGCGCACGCAAACGCAGACAGAGTTAGAAATTGCAACCGCCACCGCCCCCCGGACCCCGCTGCTATTTCTTGAGCGCTTCCTGCGTGCGGAGAGGTCATCCGACCGCTCCGTCGCCCAAAACAGAGAAGCGGGGCGGCCTAGCGGGTAGATCCCGGGCTCCTCCGCTTGTCTGTTGGGTGACCTTGAGCAAGTCGCTTCCCTTCTCCGGGCCTCGGTTTCCTCCCTCTGGAAAATGGGGGTGGAGACCGGGAGCCCCATGGGGGACCGGGACCATGTCCGACCCCATCAGCTTGGACTAAGCCTGGCGCTTGGAACGGTGTCTGACACATAGTGAGCGCTTAAATACAAAATAAAAAAAAACTGTGGGGGGCCCCTGGGGGTCAGAGGTTGTGGGTTCGAATCCCGGCTCCGCCCCTCGTCCGCGGCGCGACCTCGGGCCAGTCACTTCCCTTCTCTGGGCCTCAGTTCCCTCGCCTGGAAAATGGGGATGGAGACCGTGAGCCCCGCGGGGGACAACCCGATCAGCTTGGCTCTACCCCAGCGCTTAGTACAGTGCTTGGCACATAGTAAGCGCTTAACAAATGCCATCATTTATTGCTGTCGTCGGGGACACGGCAGGGAAGGGCCCCGGGGGTTGCCGGGAAGGCACCGAAGCGGGCGGTGCGGGGCGGGTCGGTCCCCCTAGATAATGATAACATTTTATTTTGTAAATATGTTTTGTTATGTCGTCCGTCTCCCCCTTCTAGAGTGTGAGCCCGCTGTCGGGTGGGGACCATCCCTAGATGTTGCCCACTTATCATCATCATCATCAGTCGTATTTATTGAGCGCTTACTGGGTGCAGAACACTGGACTAAGCGCTTGGGAAGTCCAAGTTGGCAACATATAGAGACGGTCCCTGACCAACAGCGGGCTCACAGTCTAAAAGGGGGAGACAGAGAACAAAACCGAACATACTAACAAAATAAAATAAAAAAATAAAACAAAATAAATAGAATAGATATGCACAAATAAAATAAATAGAGTAACAAATATGTACAAACATATATACACTTGTCCTTCCCAAGCGCTTAGTCCGGTGCTCTGCACACAGTGAGCGCTCAATATGATGGAATCATCATCATCAATTGTATTTATTGAGTGCTTACTGTGTGCAGAGCACTGTACTAAGCGCTTGGGAAGTCCAAGTTGGCAACATATAGAGGCAGTCCTTACCCAACAGTGGGCTCACAGTCTAAAAGAATGGAATGACTTAATAACCATCACTGCGGTATCTGTTCAGCGCTCACTATGTGCCAGGCGCCGTGCTAAGTGCCAGGGCGGAGCCGAGCAATCGGGTCGGACCCGGTCCCCCATTTTCCGGATGAGGGAAGCGGCGTGGCTCAGTGGAAAGAGCCCGGGCTTTGGAGTCAGAGGTCATGGGTTCAAATCCCGGGTCCGCCACTTGTCAGCTGTGTGACTTCGGGCAAGTCACCTCACTTCTCTGGGCCTCAGTGACCTCATCTGGAAAATGGGGATGAAGACTGGGAGCCTCCCGTGGGACAACCTGATACCTTGTAGCCTCCCCAGCGCTTAGAACAGTGCTTGGCACATAGTAAGCGCTTAATGCCATCATTTTTCTTTTAGACTGTGAGCCCTTTTAGACTGTGAGCCCACTGTTGGGTAGGGACTGTCTCTAGATGTTGCCAACTTGTACTTCCCAAGCGCTTAGTCCAGTGCTCTGCACACAGTAAGTGCTCAATAAATACGATTGATGATGATGATGATGATTACTCTATTTATTTATTTATTTTACTTGCACATATCTATTCTACTTATTTTATTTTGTTAGTATGTTTGATTTTGTTCTCTGTCTCCCCCCTTTTAGACGGTGAGCCCGCTGTTGGGTAGGGACCGTCTCTATATGTTGCCAACTTGTACTTCCCAAGCGCTTAGCCCAGTGCTCTGCACATAGTAAGCGCTCAATAAATACGATTGATGATGATGATGATTATTACTCTATTCATTTATTTATTTATTTTACTTACACATATCTATTCTACTTATTTTATTTTGTTAGTACGTTTGGTTTTGTTCTCCGTCTCCCCCCTTTTAGACTGTGAGCCCGCTGTTGGGTAGGGACCGTCTCTAGATGTTGCCAACTTGTACTTCCCAAGCGCTTAGTCCAGTGCTCTGCACATAGTAAGCGCTCAATAAATACGACTGATGATGAGGATTACTCTACTTATTTATTTTACTTGCACATATCTATTCTATTTTATTTTGTTAGTATGTTTGGTTTTGTTCTCCGTCTCCCCCCTTTTAGACTGTGAGCCCGCTGTTGGGTAGGGACTGTCTCTAGATGTTGCCAATTTATACATCCCAAGCGCTTAGCCCAGTGCTCTGCACATAGTAAGCGCTCAATAAATACGATTGATGATGATGATATATGTTGCCAATTTGTCCTTCCCAAGCGCTTAGTCCAGTGCTCTGCACATAGTAAGCGCTCAATAGATACGATTGATTGATTGATTGATTGACTTGCCCCCCCCCCCCCCCCGGGGGCCGTGCTGCTTCTCCTCCCCTCCCGGGGGGCGTCCCCTACCCCCGCCGTGCTCCTCTTGGCCGCCCGGGCCGCCCTCCGGGGCTTCCAGTCGGCGTCGTCTTCGCTGTCGGACGGGGCCGAGGGGGAGAGGAGGTCGTCCAGCGCCACGCTCTGCTCCCGGGCCCGCTCCCGGGCTGCGCGGGAGGGCTTGGGCTGGGGGCGGGCCGGGGGTCAGCGGGGGGCGGCCCGCGGCCCCCCCGGGAATGGGGGAGACGCTCCCGCCCGCCGGCCCCCCCCCGCGACGCCTCACCTTGGGCGGCACGTACTCGTACGACGAGTCGGGGGACGGCCCGATGGCTCGGGGAATGGACAGCTTCTGCCCGCTGGCCACTTGGAGGAGGGTCAGTTTCTGGGGGAGAGACAACAGACAAGCAGCGCGGCTCAATCAATCAATCAATCAATCGTATTGATTGAGCGCTTACTATGTGCAGAGCACTGGACTAAGCGCTTGGGAAGTACAAATTGGCAACACATAGAGACAGTCCCTACCCAACAGTGGGCTCACAGTCTAAAAGGCGGGGAGGCAGAGAACAAAACCAAATGGCAGCAAACCTTGTGACTCCCAGGCCCCTACCCTGTCATCATCAATCGTATTTATTGAGCGCTTACTAGGTGCAGAGCACTGGACTAAGCGCTTGGGAAGTACAAATTGGCAACATATAGAGACGGTCCCTACCCAACAGTGGGCTCACAGTCTAAAAGGGGGAGACAGAGAACAAAACCAAACATACTAACAAAATAAAATAATAAAATAAAATAAAATAAATAAAATATAAAATATAATATAATATAAAATAATATAAAATAAAATACAAAATAAAATAAAATAAATAAAATAAATAAAATAATAATAAAATAAAATAAAATGTAAAGTAAAATATAATATAAAATAAAATAAAAAAATAAAATAATAAGATAAAATAAGATAATAAAATAAAATAAAATAAAATATAAAATAAAATAATAAAATAAAATGAAATAAATTTTAAAAATAAAAAATAAAATAAAATAAAATAGAATATAAAGCAAAATATAATATAAAATAAAATAAAACATAAAATAAAATAAAATAATAAAATAAAATTAAATAAGATAATAAAATAAAATAAAATATGAAATAAAATAAAATGAAATATAAAATATAATAAAATAATAAAATAAAATAAATAAAAATAAATAAAAAATAATAAATAATAAAATAAGATAAAATAGGATATAAAATATAATATAATATAAAATAAAATATAAAATAAAAATAAAATAATAAAATAATAAAATAAAATAAAATAAATAAAAAATATAAAGATAATAAAATAGAATACAAAATATAATTTAAAATGAAATATAATATAAAATAAAAATAAAATAATAAAATAAAATGAAAAATAAAATAAAATAATAAAATAAAATAATAAAATGAAATAAAATAAAATGAAATATAAAATAAAATAAAATTAAATAAAATAATAAAATAAAATATAAAATAAAATTAAAATAAAATAAAATATAAAATAAAATAAAATAAAATAAACCCACGCCCTCCGACTCCCAAACCCGGCTCTTTTCCACGGAGCCGCGCGGCTTCTCACAGGACGAGGGGGACCCCCGGGGTCGTGGGCCGGCCCCCTCCCCGCAGGGGCCAAACCTGTTTCATGGCGTCGTTTTCCTGGAGGAGGCGTTGGTTTTGCTCACAGACTCCTCGCATCTTCTCCAGCTCTTCATCCTGCGGCCGGGCCGGGGGAGAAGGGAGAACGTGCTGGATGACCTTGGCCCAGTCACTTCCCTTCCCCAGTTCTCGGGTCTCCCTCCTCCGGAGCCTGGGAAGGCCGGCCCGGGCCCCGGGAGCGCTCAATTCCCTCGCTTGCCTGTCGGTCATGATTATTCACGATGCTAATGATGGCATTTATTAAGCGCTTACTATGTGCCTTCAAAGCACTGTTCTACGCGAATGATGGCATTTATTAAGCGCTTACTACGTGCACAGCACTGTTCTAAGCGCTGGATTCGGAATCATCGTACTTATTGAGCGCCTACTGATTGTGAGCCCGCTGTTGGGTAGGGACCGTCTCTACATGTGAGCCCGCTGTTGGGTAGGGACCGTCTATGTTCCCAACCTGTCCTTCCCAAGCGCTTAGTCCAGTGCTCTGCACACAGTAAGCGCTCAATAAATACGACTGATTGATTGCCGAACATCCCGACTTTGTTTCTCGGCCCGGAGGGAAGACGGGACTCGATTTCCCCACCAGGCCCGGCGGACGATTCATTTCCCGTCATGAGGTCGGGGAGCGGAGGCTTGGCTCCGGGAGCCGGCCGGAGATCCCGCTGACCCCGGGGGGAATTGGGGGACGGGGGCCCGGCCCCTACCTGGAATCGGAGCCGGTCCAGTAGCTGCTGCTCCCGCTCGCTCCCGGATTCCTCGAGCCGGGCCTCGGCGGCCTGGCTTTGCTGCAGTTGGCTGAGGAGGTAGAGGACCTGGCAGGGGGTGGGACACAAGGGGGGCCGCCGCCGCTCATCAAGTTCCGGCCTTCCCTCTCCATCCAAACCGCTCCCTTCCCGGTTCCATCTCTCGTCCTATCCCGGCTGGATCGCTCTTCTAGACTGTGAGCCCGCTGTTGGGGAGGGACCGTCTCTATATGTTGCCAACTTGGACTTCCCAGGCGCTTAGTCCAGTGCTCTGCACACAGTAAGCGCTCAATAAATACGATTGAATGAATGAATGAATGAATAAATACGATTGATTGATTGATCACTGCATCGGCCTCCTCTACGATCTCCCCTCCTCCTGTCTCTCCCCGCTTCAGTCTACACTTCTAGACTGTGAACCCACTGTTGGGTAGGGACTGTCTCTATAGGTTGCCAACTTGGACTTCCCAAGCGCTTAGTACAGTGCTCTGCACATGGAAAGCGCTCAATAAAGACAATTGATTGATTGATCACTGCATCGGCCTCCTCTCCGATCTCCCATCCTCCTGTCTCTCCCCGCTTCAGTCTACACTTCTAGACTTTGAGCCCACTGTTGGGTAGGGACCGTCTCTATATGTTGCCAACTTGGACTTTCCAGGCGCTTAGTACAGTGCTCTGCACACAGTAAGCGCTCAATAAATACTATTGATTGATCGATCACTGCATCGGCCTCCTCTCCGATCTCCCATCCTCCTGTCTCTCCCCGCTTCAGTCTACACTTCTAGACTGTGAGCCCACTGTTGGGTAGGGACCGTCTCTATAGGTTGCCAACTTGGACTTCCCAAGCGCTTAGTACAGTGCTCTGCACACAGTAAGCGCTCAATAAATACTATTGATTGATCGATCACTGCATCGGCCTCCTCTCCGATCTCCCATCCTCCTGTCTCTCCCCGCTTCAGTCTACACTTCTAGACTGTGAGCCCACTGTTGGGGAGGGACCGTCTCTATAGGTTGCCAACTTGGACTTCCCAGGCGCTTAGTACAGTGCTCTGCACACAGTAACCGCTCAATAAATACAACTGATTGATCCAAGCGAACCGGGCGGGACATGTGGGTGTCCCATGTGGGACTCGCCGTCTTCGTCTCCATTATACAGATGAGGTAGTAATAATGATAATAATAATGCTGGTATTTTTAAAGCGCTTATTAGGTGCCAGGCACTGTACTAAGCGCTGGAGAGGATCCAAGCAAATCGGGTCGGACACGGTCCCTGTCCCACGTGGGGCTCACAGTCGATAGAGGAGGTAATAATAATGAAAATGCCGGTATTTTTTTTAAAGCGCTTACTATGTGCCAGGCACTGTATTAAGCGCTGGGGTGGATCCAAGTAAATCGGATTGGACGTGGTCCCTGTCCCCCGTGGGGCTCGCGGTTTCCACCCCCATTTTCCAGATGGGGGAACTGAGGCCCCGAGAAGTGACTTTCATTCATTCCATCGTATTTATTGAGCGCTTCCTGTGTGCAGAGCACTGGACTAAGCGCTTGGGAAGTCCAAGTCGGCAACATATAGACACGGTCCCTACCGGACAGCGGGCTCACGGTCTAGAAGGGGGAGACGGACGGCAAAATGAAACATAAATAGAATAAATATGTACAAATAAAATAGAGTAATAAAAACATTACAAATTGACATATGTAACAAAATCAAAAAAATAATAATAATGATGGCATTTATTAAGCGCTTACTCTGTGCAAAGCACTGTTCTAAGCGCCAGGGAGGTGACAAGGCGATCAGGTTGTCCCACGGGGGGCTCCCAGTCTTCACCCCCATTTTCCAGATGAGGGAACTGAGGCCCAGAGAAGCAAAGTGACTCGCCCAGGGTCACCCAGCTGACAGTTGGTGGAGTCGCGATTTGAACCCATGACCTCGGACTCCAAAGCCCGGGCTCTTGTCACTGAGCCACGCTGCTTCTCTAAATGGAATAGTTATGTCGCCAACTTGTACTTCCCAAGCGCTTAGTACAGTGCTCTGCACACAGTAAGCACTCAATAAATACGATTGATTGATTGATTGATAGTAAAGTGGCCCGAGGAGCACAGCCAGGGATCTGAACCCACGTCACTTCACTGTGCCTCAGTGACCTCATCTGGAAAATGGGGATTTAAGACCGGGGGACGGCGCCTCAGTGACCTCATCTGGAAAATGGGGATTAAAGACCGGGGGACGGCGCCTCAGTGACCTCATCTGGAAAACGGGGATTTAAGACCGGGGGACGGCGCCTCAGTGACCTCATCTGGAAAACGGGGATTTAAGACCGGGGGACGGCGCCTCAGTGACCTCATCTGGAAAACGGGGATTTAAGACCGTGGGACGGCGCCTCAGTGACCTCATCTGGAAAACGGGGATTTAAGACCGGGGGACGGCGCCTCAGTGACCTCATCTGGAAAACGGGGATTTAAGACCGGGGGACGGCGCCTCAGTGACCTCATCTGGAAAACGGGGATTTAAGACCGGGGGACGGTGCCTCAGTGACCTCTTCCGGAAAATAGGTTTTTAAGACCGGGGGACGGTGCCTCAGCGACCTCATCCGGAAAATGGGGATTTAAGACCGTGGGACAGTGCCTCAGCGACCTCATCTGGAAAACGGGGATCTAAGACCGTGGGACGGTGCCTCAGTGACCTCATCTGGAAAATGGGGATTTAAGACCGGGGGACGGTGCCTCAGTGACCTCATCTGGAAAATGGAGATTTAGGACCGTGGGACGGTGCCTCAGTGACCTCATCTGGAAAATGGTGATTTAAGACCGGGGGACGGCGCCTCAGGGACCTCATCTGGAAAACGGGGATTTAAGACCGTGGGACGGCGCCTCAGTGACCTCATCCGGAAAATGGGGATTTAAGACCGTGGGATGGCACCTCAGTGACCTCATCTGGAAAATGGGGATTTAAGACCGTGGGACGGCACCTCAGTGACCTCGTCTGGAAAACGGGGATTTAAGACCGGGGGACGGTGCCTCAGTGACCTCATCTGGAAAATAGGGATTTAAGACCATAGGACGGTGCCTCAGGGACCTCATCTGGAAAACAGGGATTTAAGACCGTGGGACGGTGCCTCAGTGGCCTCATCTGGAAAACGGGGATTTAAGACTGTGGGACGGTGCCTCAGTGACCTCACCCGGAAAATGGGGATTTAAGACTGTGGGACGGCACCTCAGTGACCTCATCTGGAAAACGGGGATTTAAGACCGGGGGACGGCGCCTCAGTGACCTCATCTGGAAAATTGGGATTTAAGACCGTGGGACGGTGCCTCAGTGACCTCATCTGGAAAACGGGGATTTAAGACTGTAGGACAGTGCCTCAGTGACCTCATCTGGAAAATGGGGATTTAAGACCGTGGGACGGCGCCTCAGTGACCTCATCTGGAAAATGGGGATTTAAGACCGATGGGACACGCTGATCATCTTGTCATCCCCCCGGGCGCTTCGAGCGGTGCTGGGCACCTAGGGAGCGCTTGGCAGATAGGCCGGAGGCGCTCAGTACCTTCTCCTGGTGCTCCTGCTCCAGCCGGACGAGTGCTCCCTGCAGATCGGCCTCGGCCTGGGCGGCCTGGGCCCGCTCCTCGGACAGCATCTTGTGGATTTCCCCGCAGCTGGCGTTGCTCTGACGTAGCCGCCCCTCCATCCTGCTCACCTCCACCTTCGAGGCCACCAGCTGCGGGCGGGAATTTGGGGGACGCCGTCGGGACCTTTCTGAACGCCCCGCTTCACCCCGCTGCCCCTTTTGAACGCTGCCATTTATTAAGCGCTCACTCCGTGCCGAGCGCTGGGGCGCTTACAGGGTGATCGGGTTGTCCCACGGGGGGGGCAAATGCCATTATTTATTAGATGTTGCCACTTTGTACGTCCCCAGCGCTTAGAACAGTAAGCGCTTAACAAATAATAACAATAATAATGGCATTTATTAAGCGCTTACTACGTGCCAAGCGCTGTTCTAAGCGCTGAGGAGGTTACAAGGTGATCGGGTTGTTCCACGGGGGGCAAATGCCATTATTTCTTATTTATTAGATGTTGCCACTTTGTACGTCCCCAGCACGTAGAATAGTGCTTTGCACATAGTAAGTGCTTAACAAATAATAATAATGGCATTTATTAAGCGCTTACTACATGCAAAGCGCTGTTCTGAGCACCGAGGAGGTTACAAGGTGACCAGGTTGTCCCACGGGGGGCAAATGCCATTATTTATTAGATGTTGCCACTTTGTACGTCCCCAGCACTTAGAACAGTAAGCGCTTAACAACTAATAATAATAATATTAATGGCATTTATTAAGTGCTTACTACATGCAAAGCACTGTTCTAAGCGCTGAGGAGGTTACAAGGTGATCGGGTTGTCCCACGGGGGGCAAATGCCATTATATATTAGATGTTGCCACTTTGTACATCCCCAGCACTTAGAACAGTAAGCGCTTAACAAATAATAATAATAATACTAATGGCATTTATTAAGCGCTTACTACATGCAAAGCACTGTTCTAAGCGCTGAGGAGGTTACAAGGTGATCGGGTTGTCCCACGGGGGGCAAATGCCATTATTTATTATTAGACGTTGCCACTTTGTACATCCCCAGCGCTTAGAACAGTAAGTGCTTAACAAATAATAATAATAATAATGGCATTTATTAAGTGCTTACTATGTGCGAAGCACTGTACTAAGCGCTGGGGCGGTTACAAGGTGATCGGGTTGTCCCACGGGGGGCAAATGCCATTATTTATCATATATTAGATGTTGCCACTTTGTACGTCCCCAGCGCTTAGAACAGTAAGCGCTTAACAAATAATAATAATAATAATAATGGCATTTATTAAGTGCTTACTACGTGCCAAGCGCTGTTCTAAGCGCTGAGGCAGTTACAAGGTGATCAGATTGTCCCACAGGGGGCAAATGCCATTATTTATTATTTATTAGATGTTGCCACTTTGTACATCCCCAGCAACAAATAATAATAATAATAATAATGGCATTTATTAAGCGCTTACTACGTGCCAAGCGCTGTTCTAAGCGCTGAGGAGGTTAAAAGGTGACCGGGTTGTCCCACGGGGGGCAAATGCCATTATTTATCATTTATTAGATGTTGCCACTTTGTACATCCCCAGCACTTAGAACAGTAAGCGCTTAACAAATAATAATAATAATAATAATAATGGCATTTATTAAGTGCTTACTACATGCAAAGCACTGTTCTAAGCGCTGAGGAGGTTACAAGGTGATCAGGTTGTCCCACGGGGGGCAAATGCCATTATTTATTAGATGTTGCCACTTTGTACGTCCCCAGCACTTAGAACAGTAAGCGCTTAACAAATAATAATAATAATAATAATGGCATTTATTAAGTGCTTACTACATGCAAAGCACTGTTCTAAGTGCTGAGGAGGTTACAAGGTGATCGGGTTGTCCCACGGGGGGCAAATGCCATTATTTATTATTTATTAGATGTTGCCACTTTGTACGTCCCCAGCGCTTAGAACAGTAAGCGCTTAACAAATAATAATAATAGTAATAATAATAATGGCATTTATTAAGCGCTTACTATGTGCCAAGCGCTGTTCTAAGCGCTGAGGTGGTTACAAGGTGATCGGGTTGTCCCATGGGGGGCAAATGCCATTATTTCTTATTTATTAGATGTTGCCACTTTGTATGTCCCCAGCGCTTAGAACAGTAAGCGCTTAACAAATAATAATAATAATAATGGCATTTATTAAGCGCTTACTATGTGCCAAGCGCTGTTCTAAGCGCTGAGGAGGTTACAAGGTGATCGGGTTGCCCCACGGGGGGCAATTTGACAGTTGAGGTAACTGAGGCACAGAAAATAATAATAATGACGGTATTTCTTAAGCGCTTACTATGTGCCAAGCACTGTTCTAAGCGCCGGGCAGGTCCCACGGGGGGGCTCCCGGTTTTAATCCCCATTTTCCAGATGAGGTCACTGAGGCCCAGAGAAGGGAAGTGACCCGCCCAAAGTCACCCAGCTGACAAGTGGCGGAGCCGGGACCGGATGTTTTGTTTTGTCGTCTGCCTCCCCCTTCTAGACCGTGAGCCCGCCGTTGGGTGACGACCCTCGCCTCTCTATGTCGCCCACTCGTCCTTCCCAAGCGCTTAGTCCAGTGCCCTGCACACGGTGGGCGCTCAATAAGTACGACTGAATGACTGACCCCGCGACCTCGGACTTTCTTTCCACTGAGCCTCGCTGCTTCCCCTCCGTGCTGCTCTAAGCACTGGGGTGGCCGCACGTCAATCAATCAGCAGCGCGGCTCAGTGGAAAGAGCCCGGGCTTTGGAGTCCGAGGTCACGGGTTCGAATCCCGGCTCCGCCACGTGCCTCCCGTGCGACCTTGGGCCAGTCGCTTCACTTCTCTGAGCCTCAGTTCCCTCATCTGGAAAACGGGGATTAAGCCTGTGAGCCCCACGTCTGTATCCCCCCCAGCAGCACATAGTAAGCGCTTCACAGATGCCAACGTTACTATTTATTGAGCGCTTACTGGGTGCAGAGCGCTGTACTAAGCGCTTGGGAAGTCCAAGTTGGCAACATAGAGAGATGGGCTCACAGTCTAAAAGGGGACTCACAGACGTCAGTCGAGGCGGACGCGGGGGGGGAGGGCCCATTTTCCAGACGAGGGGACTGAGGCTCGGGGCGGTCGAGGGGGTGGCCCGGAGGGGTCCCCCCAAGCCCCGGGGGCCCCGGGGGCGGGTCCTCACCTCGCCCGTGAGGTACTTGAGGGCGCATTTGGCCTCCAAGATGGTGGCGATGCTCTCCCAGCGCTGCTTGGCCCGGTCCTCGCTGTCGGCGTCCAGTAGCTTCTGCTGCAGGTCGGCGATCTGGGCGCTCCTGGGGGGGCGGGAGGGACGGTTTCCGACAGCGCGACCCTCCCCGTCTAGACCGTGAGCCCACTGCGGGGTAGGGACCGTCTCTAGATGTTGCCAACTTGTCCTTCCCCAGCGCTTAGCACAGTGCTCCGCACGCAGTAAGCGCTCAATAAATACGATGGAATGAATGAATGAATGAACAGCCCTTAGTACAGTGCTCTGCACATAGTAAGCGCTCAATAAATACGATTGATGATGAAAAGCCCGGGCTCGACCTTCCCCTTCCAGACTGTGAGCCCACAGCGGGGTAGGGACCGTCTCTATATGTTGCCACCTTGGACGGCCCAAGCGCTTAGCACAGTGCTCCGCACGCAGTAAGCGCTCAATAAACACGACGGAATGAATGAATGAATGAAAAGCCCGGGCTCAACCTTCCCTTTCTAGACTGTGAGCCCGCTGGTGGGTAGGGACTGTCTCTACATGTTGCCACCTTGGACGGCCCAAGCCCTTAGCACAGTGCTCTGCATGCAGTAAACACTCAATAAATACGATGGAATGAATGAATGAATGAAAAGCCCGGGCTCGACCTTCCCCTTCCAGACTGTGAGCCCGCTGGTGGGTAGGGACTGTCTCTATATGTTGCCGCCTTGGACGGCCCAAGCGCTTAGCACAGTGCTCTGCACGCAGTAAGCGCTCAATAAATACGATGGAATGAATGAATGAATGAAAAGCCCGGGCTCGACCTTCCCCTTCCAGACTGTGAGCCCACAGCGGGGTAGGGACCGTCTCTATATGTTGCCACTTTGGACGGCCCAAGCGCTTAACACAGTGCTCTGCACACAGTAAGCGCTCAATAAACACGACGGAATGAATGAATGAATGAAAAGCCCGGGCTCGACCTTCCCCTTCTAGACTGTGAGCCCACGGTTGGGTAGGGACCGTCTCTATATGTTGCCACCTTGGACGTCCCAAGCGCTTAGCACAGTGCTCCGCACGCAGTAAGCGCTCAATAAATACGACGGAATGAATGACTGAATGAAAAGCCCGGGCTCGACCTTCCCCTTCCAGACTGTGAGCCCACAGCGGGGTAGGGACCGTCTCTATATGTTGCTGCCTTGGACGGCCCAAGCGCTTAGCACAGTGCTCCGCACGCAGTAAGCGCTCAATAAACACGACGGAATGAATGAATGAATGAGAAGCCCGGGCTCGACCTTCCCCTTCCAGACTGTGAGCCCGCTGGTGGGTAGGGACCGTCTCTATATGTTGCCGCCTTGGACGGCCCAAGCGCTCAGCACAGTGCTCCGCACGCAGTAAGCGCTCAATAAACACGACGGAATGAATGAATGAATGAAAAGCCCGGGCTCGACCTTCCCCTTCCAGACTGTAAGCCCACAGTGGGGTAGGGACTGTCTCTATATGTTGCCGCCTTGGACGGCCCAAGCGCTTAGCACAGTGCTCCGTACGCAGTAAGCGCTCAATAAACACGACGGAATGAATGAATGAATGAAAAGCCCGGGCTCGACCTTCCCCTTCCAGACTGTAAGCCCACAGCGGGATAGGGACCGTCTCTATATGTTGCCACTTTGGACGGCCCAAGCGCTTAGCACAGTGCTCCGCACACAGTAAGCGCTCAATAAATACGACGGAATGAATGAATGAATGAATGAAAAGCCCGGGCTCGACCTTCCCCTTCTAGACTGTGAGCCCACAGCGGGGTAGGGACCGTCTCTATATGTTGCCACTTTGGACGGCCCAAGCGCTTAGCACAGTGCTCTGCACACAGTAAGCGCTCAGTAAATACGATTGATTGAATGAATGAATGAAAAGCCCGGGCTCGACCTTCCCCTTCTAGACTGTGAGCCCACGGTTGGGTAGGGACCGTCTCTATATGTTGCCACCTTGGACGTCCCAAGCGCTTAGCACAGTGCTCCGCACGCAGTAAGCGCTCAATAAATACGACGGAATGAATGACTGAATGAAAAGCCCGGGCTCGACCTTTCCCTTCTAGACTGTGAGCCCGCTGGTGGGTAGGGACCGTCTCTATATGTTGCCGCCTTGGACGGCCCAAGCACTTAGCACAGTGCTCTGCACGCAGTAAGCGCTCAATAAACACGATGGAATGAATGAATGAATGAAAAGCCTGGGCTCGACCTTCCCCTTCTAGACTGTGAGCCCGCTGGTGGGTAGGGACTGTCTCTACATGTTGCCGCCTTGGACGGCCCAAGCGCTTAGCACAGTGCTCCGCACGCAGTAAGCGCTCAATAAACACGACGGAATGAATGAATGAATGAATGAAAAGCCCGGGCTCGACCTTCCCCTTCCAGACTGTGAGCCCACAGCGGGGTAGGGACTGTCTCTATATGTTGCCGCCTTGGACGTCCCAAGCGCTTAGCACAGTGCTCCGCACACAGTAAGCGCTCAATAAATACGATAGAATGAATGAATGAATGAATGAAAAGCCCAGGCTCAACCTTCCCCTTCTAGACTGTGAGCCCACTGTTGGGTAGGGGCTGTCTCTCTATGTTGCCAACTTGTACTTCCCAAGCGCTTAGTACAGTGCTCTGCACACAGTAAGCGCTCAGTAAATACGATTGATTGATTGATTGATTGATCCACTGAGCCACACACTGCTTCCCTCAAGCTTGTACTTCCCAGGCTGTGAGCCCACTTTCTAGACTGTGAGCCCGTTGTTGGGTAGGGACCGTCTCTATATGTTGCCAACTTGGACTTCCCAAGCGCTTAGTACAGTGCTCTGCACACAGTAAGCTCTCAATAAATACGATTGATTGATTGATTGATCCACTGAGCCACACGCTGCTTCCCCCAAGCTTGTACTTCCCAGGCTGTGAGCCCACTTTCTAGACTGTGAGCCCACTGTTGGGTAGGGACCGTCTCTATATGTTGCCAACTTGGACTTCCCAAGCGCTTAGTACAGTGCTCTGCACACAGTAAGCGCTCAGTAAATACGATTGATTGAATGAATGAATGAAAAGCCCGGGCTCGACCTTCCCCTTCTAGACTGTGAGCCCACTGTTGGGTAGGGACCGTCTCTATATGTTGCCACCTTGGACTTCCCAAGCGCTTAGTACAGTGCTCTGCACACAGTAAGCGCTCAATAAATACGACTGATTGATTGATTGATCCACCGAGCCGCACGCTGCTTCTCCCAAGCTTGTACTTCCCAGGCTGTGAGCCCAGCACTTGGGAAGGACAAGTTGGCAACATAGAGAGATGGCCCGTATGTAGAAGGCGCTTAATTCCAACATTATTATTATTCATTCATTCATTCAATCGTATTTATTGAGCGCTTACTGTGTGAAGAGCGCTGTACTAAGCGCTTTGTACAGTGCCTGGCACATAGCGCTTCACAAATAGAAGAAAAACCCCCCGGAAGGTGAGGACATCCACAGCTCCGTTTCTGTCGCCCTGCCAGACGAGAAGCTTCTCGAGGGCAGGGATGGCGTCTACTAGTCCACTGGACTCTCCCAAGCGCTCCGCACACAGCAGGCGCTCAGTACACCTCTCCTCGGCCACCGAGGAGAGACCCGCTTCCCCCACCCGAAAGGCCCGGCCCGCCCCCTGACCTGAGCTCCATCTCCGTTTCCAGGCTCTCGATCTGCTTGGTGATGGACGCCTCGGTCTCCGGGATTTTCAGGTCGGTGACGGAGTACGTCCGCCTCTGTGAGCCGGGGCGGTGGGGGAGACGGGGACGCCGGGGTTACGCGGGGGTCGGACGGGAGGGGATTCCCTGGAGCCGGGATACTTTCCCGGCGGCCTTGGCGGGAGAACGTGTCGGAATGAACGATTTTCCCCCCCTTCCACCCGGCTTCATCTCCCCACTACCTCCCCTTCCCACCTTCTAGACTGTGAGCTCGTTGTTGGGCAGGGATTGTCTCTACTTGTTGCCAAATTGGACTTTCCAAGCGCTTAGTACAGTGCTCTGCACACAGTAAGCGCTCAATAAATACAATGGAATGAATGAATGAATAAATGAACTCATTGTTGGGCAGGGATTGTCTCTACTTGTTGCCGAATTGGACTTTCCAAGTGCTCAGTCCAGTGCTCTGCACACAGTAAGCGCTCAATCGATACGATGGAATGAATGAATGAATGAATGAGCCCATTGTTGGCCAGGGTTTGTCTCTCTATGTTGCCAAATTGGACTTTCCAAGCGCTTAGTCCAGTGCTCTGCACACGTAAGCACTCAATCGATACGATGGAATGAATGAACGAATGAATGAGCCCGTTGTCGGCCAGAGTTTGTCTCTATTTGTTGCCGAATTGGACTTTCCAAGCGCGTAGTCCAGTGCTCTGCTCACAGTAAGCATTCAATAAATACAATGGAATGAATGAATGAATGAATGAATGAGCCCATTGTTGGCCAGAGTTTGTCTCTACTTGTTGCCGAATTGGACTTTCCAAGCGCTTAGTACAGTGCTCTGCACACAGTAAGCGCTCAATCAATACGATGGAATGAATGAGCCCGTTGTTGGCCAGGGTTTGTCTCTATATGTTGCCGAATTGGACTTCCCAAGCGCTTAGACCAGTGCTCTGCACACAGTAAGCGCTCAATAAATACAGTGCAATGAATGAATGAATGAATAAATGAGTCCATTGTTGGCCAGGGTTTGTCTCTATTTGTTGCCGAATTGGACTTTCCAAGCGCTTAGTCCAGTGCTCTGCACACAGTAAGAGTTCAATAAATACAATGGAATGAATGAATGAATGAATGAGCCCATTGTTGGCCAGAGTTTGTCTCTCTTTGTTGCCGAATTGGACTTTCCAAGCGCTTAGTCCAGTGCTCTGCACACAGTAAGCACTCAATCGATACGATGGAATGAATGAATGAATGAGCCCGTTGTCGGCCAGGGTTTGTCTCTATCTGTTGCCGAATTGGACTTTCCAAGTGCTTAGTACAGTGCTCTGCACACAGTAAGGGCTCAATCGATATGATGGAATGAATGAATGAATGAGCCCGTTATCGGGCAGGGTTTGTCTCTATGTGTTGCCAAATTGGACTTTCCAAGTGCTTAGTCCAGTGCTCTGCACACAGGAAGCGCTCAATAAATACAATGGAACGAATGAATGAGCCCGTTGTTGGCCAGGGTTTGTCTCTCTATGTTGCCGAATTGGACTTTCCAAGCGCTTAGTCCAGTGCTCTGCACACAGTAAGCGTTCAATAAATACAATGGAATGAATGAATGAATGAATGAATGAATGAATGTCAAGGGGAGGGACCCCGGAGCCAAGAAATTTTCCCAGCAGCCTCAGCGGGTGAGCATGTCAAAGGATGGGGCCCTGGGGCCAGGAAATTTTCCCAGCAGCCGGGGGGCTCACCCGGAGTTTTGGCGGCGGATTCTCCCCGGCTTCTTTCTTCTGCTTGAGGAGGGCCAGGTCCTGGGCCAAGGTCTTCCGGTCCCCCAGGAGCTCGTGGAGGTGACGTTTGGCCTCTTCCGTGCTCACCAGGACCTCCACTTCGTTGGCCAGCCAGCTCTGCAAGAGACCGCGATCCAGAGGCGGCCGTTGCCGAGCGCCGCGCGGGCGGGGCGCTGTGCTGAGCGCTCCAGGCTACGAGAGGGTCAGCAGACGCGCTGCGTTGCCTCGTTACGGACAGGGCACGCGTCTGCTGATTCGGTCAGCACAGCGCTCTGCCCCTCTTCAGCCCTCAATAGATACGACTGATTGAGGGAGCGACGGGCCTCCACTCCATCCTAATCCTCCTTGACCGCTCGGCTGTCTCTGACAGCGTCCATCGCCCCCTTCTCCTCGAAACGTTAGCCAGTCGGCGGTATCAATCAATCAATCAATCAATCGTATTTATTGAGCGCTTACTATGTGCAGAGCACTGTACTAAGCGCTTGGGAAGTACAAATTGGCATCACATAGAGACAGTCCCTACCCAACAGTGGGCTCACAGTCTAAAAGGGGGAGACAGAGAACAGAACCAAACATACCAACAAAATAAAATAAGTAGGATAGAAATGTACAAGTAAAATAAATAAATAAATAGAGTAATAAATATGTACAACCGTATATACATATATACAGGTGCTGTGGGGAAGGGAAGGAGGTAAGACGGGGGGATGGAGAGGGGGACGAGGGGGAGAGGAAAGAAGGGGCTCAGTCTGGGAAGGCCTCCTGGAGGAGGTGAGCTCTCAGCAGGGCCTTGAAGGGAGGAAGAGAGCGAGCTTGGCGGATGGGCAGAGGGATTGGGGGCATTCCAGGCCCGGGGGATGACGTGGGCCGGGGGTCGACGGCGGGACAGGCGAGAGCGAGGTACGGTGAGGAGATTAGTGGTGGAGGAGCGGAGGGTGCGGGCTGGGCTGGAGAAGGAGAGAAGGGACGTGAGGTAGGAGGGGGCGAGGGGATGGATGGACAGCCTTGAAGCCCAGGGTGAGGAGTTTCTGCCTGATGCGCAGATTGATCGGTAGCCATTGGAGGTTTTTGAGGAGGGGAGTGATATGTCCAGAGCGTTTCTGGACAAAGATAATCCGGGCAGCAGCATGAAGTATGGATTGAAGTGGAGAGAGACACGAGGATGGGAGATCAGAGAGAAGGCTGGTGCAGTAGTCCAGACGGGATAGGATGAGAGCTTGAATTAGCAGGGTAGCGGTTTGGATGGAGAGGAAAGGGCGGTATCTACTGAAGGCTCTCCGTGTGCGGAGGACCGGACTACGTGCGTGGGAGAGGACAATGTAACGGAGCTGGTGGACACGTTCCCTGCCCACACACGAGCTTACGATCTAGCATCGTCCTCTCCCGCCTCTCCGGCTCCTCCTCGGCCTCCCGTGGGGGGTCCCTCGGGGCTCAGTCCCGGCTCCCCTTCCCTCCTCCGTCTCCCTCCGCTCCCACGGCTTCGACTCCCACCTCTACGTGGACGATTCCCAAATCCCCACCTCCAGCCCCCACCTCTCTCCCTCTCCGCCGTCGCGCATCTCCCTCCTGCCTTCGGGACATCTCCTCTGCTTGGCCATCCCCCCGACCCCTCAAACTGAACAGGTCCACAAAGAAAGTCATCTTCCCGCCCAAACAGGGACTTTCCCGTCACTGTAGCCATCCTTCCTGTCTCACGAGCCTGCCAACGCGGCGTTTGCCTCGACTCGGTTCTCCCCTTCAACCCACACAGTCGGTCCGTCCCCAGATCCCGTCACGACGTGGCAAAGATCCGTCCAAACGGCTCCCACGCTAATCCAAGCATTTCTCCTCTCCCGCCTGGATTATTCCATCGGCCTCCTCGCTGACCTCCCTGCCTCCCGTCTCTCCCCACTCCGGTCCGCGTTTCACTCTGCTGCCCGGACCGTCTTTCTACAAAGACATTCAGTCCACTTCTCCCGGCTCCGCAAGACCCTCCTTTAAAGTCCTCACCGGGGCCGCCCCCTCCTCCTCCTCCACCTCCCCGATTTCCTCCTCCTCCGGCCCACCCGCTCCTCTCACCCGACCTGCTCGCCGTCTCTCCATCTCGTCCATCTTCGCGGCCCTCGCGGGGTCCCAGCCCGCCCCACCCCGGGACCCCCGTACCTTCACCCGAGCGGCGGTGCCCTCCATCCCTCGGCTTTGACTCTCCTTCCGCTTCTCTGCCACTTCCTGCTGCTTCTGGAGGGCATCTTTGAGGCGCTTGTTCGCGGCGGCTGCCTGAAGCGGAGGGGGGTTTGCGCTCTGTCGGTGCCGGCGGTCTCCCCCGCCCCTCGCCCCCTGCCAGCCGACAGCCCCCCCCGGGGACCAGGAGCGGGCGACTGACGGCTCGCCCCCAGAGGCTTCTGGGAAGGAGGCCGAGCTTGTCGCGCCCCGCCAACGTAGCCGCTCGGGGGCTGGGGGGTGTCGGGGAGGTGATGGCCCTCTCGTCCGGTGGCCCGGTGGGCGCCCCCGGCAATCAAGAGTTTGACCACGGGGGCCTCCTCACCTCCTCGGTTTTCCTCCGAAGGACGGAGGACTGTTTCTGGAAGTCCCGTTCTAGCTTGAGAAGTTCGTACTGCCTCTTGCGGTCCTGAGGAGATGGGGGGAGACGGCGAGTGAGGGGGTGCGGGGCAGGGGGGCAGGAGAGAGAAGGCAGGGAGAGAGATGGAGGAGAGAGGGGAAGGGAGAGAAGGGGGAAGAGAGAGAGAAGGGGGAAGAGAGAGAGAAGGGGGAAGAGAGAGAGAGGGGGAAAGAGAGAGAGAAGGGGGAAGAGAGAGAGAAGGGGAAAGAGAGAGAGAAGGGGAAAGAGAAGGGGAAGAAAGAGAGAGAAGGGGAAAAAGAGAAGGGGAAAGAGAGAAGGGGAAAGAGAGAAGGGGAAAGAGAGAAGGGGAGAGAGAGAGAAGGGGGAAGAGAGAGAGAAGGGGGAAGAGAGAGAGAAAGAAGGAGAAAGAGAGAGAAGGGGAAAGAGAGAGAGAAGGGGAAAGAGAGAGAGAAGGGGGAAGAAAGAGAGAGAAGGGGAAAGAAAAAGAGAAGGGGAAAGAGAGAGAAGGGGAAAGAGAGAGAAGGGGAAAGAGAGAGAAGTGGGAAGAGAGAAGGGGAAGAGAGAAAGAAGGAGGAAGAGAGAGAGAAGGGGGAAGAGAGAGAGAAGGGGAAGAGAGAGAGAAGGGGAAAAGAGAGAAGGGGAGAGAGAGAAAGAGAAGCGGGAAGAGAGAGAAGGGGAAAGAGAGTAGAATTGAGAGGGAAGGAGGTGTGAGAGAGAAGGAGGAAGAGAGAAGGGGAAGGAGAGAGAAGGGTGAAGAGAGAGAAGAGGAAAGAGAGAAGAGGGAAGGAGAGAGAAGGAGGGAGAGAGGTGGAGGAGAGAGGAGAGGGGAAGGGAGAGAAGGGGAAAGAGAGAAGGGGAGAGAAGGGGGAAGAGAGAGAAGAGGGGGAGAGAAGGGGGAAGGGAGAGAAGAGGGGGAGAGAAGGGGGAAGAGACAGAAGGGGAAAAGAGCAAGAAGGGTAAAAAAGCAAGAGGGGGAAAAGAGTGAGAGGGGGAAAAGAGTAAGAAGAAAAGAGAGAAGGGGGAAGAGAGAGAAGGGGGAAGAGAGAGAAGGGGGAAGAGAGGGAAGGGGGAAGAGAGGGAAGGGGAAGAGAGAGGGAAGGGGAAGAGAGAGAGAAGGGGAAGAAAGGGGGAAGAGAGAGAGAAGGGGAAGAGAGAGAGAAGGGGGAAGAGAGAGAGAGAAGGGGAAAGAGAGAGAGAGAAGGGGGAAGAGAAAGTGAAGGGGGAAAAGAGAGAAGGGGAAAAGAGAGACAAGGGGAAAAGAGAGAAGGGGAAAAAGAGAGAAAGGGAAAGAGAGAGAAGGGGAAAGAGAGAGAAGGGGAAAGAGAGAGGGGGAAAGAGAGGGGGAAAGAGAGAAGGGGAAAGAGAGAGTGAGCAGGGGGAAGAGAGAGAGAAGGGGAAGAGAGAGAGAAGGGGAAGAGAGAGAGAGAAGGGGAAGAGAGAGAGAGAAGGGGAAAGAGAGAGAGAAGGGGAAAAGAGAGAAGGGGAAAAGAAAGAAAGGAAAAAGAGTGAAGGGAAGAGAGCGCGAAGGGGAAGAGAATGAAGGGGAAGAGAGAAGGGGGAAGAGAGAGAGAAGGGGGAAGAGAGAGAGAAGGGGGAAGAGTGAGAGAAGGGGGAAGAGAGAGAGAAGGGGGAAGAGAGAGAAGGGGAAGAGAGAGAGAGAAGGGGGAGAGAGAAGGGGGAAGAGAGAGAAGGGGAAGAGAGAGAGAGAAGGGGGAGAGAGAAGGGGGAAGAGAGAGAAGGGGAAGAAAGAGAGAAAGGGAAAGAGAGAAGGGGGAAGAGAGAGAGAAGGGGGAAGAGAGCAGGGGAAGAGAGAAGGAAGGGTGTGAGAGAAGGAAGGGTGTGAGAGAAGGAGGGGTGAGAGAAGGAGGGGTGAGAGAAGGAGGAAGAGAGAAGGGGAAGGAGAGAGAAAGGTGAAGAGAGAGAAGGGGGAAGAGAGAGAAGGGGAAGAGAGAGAGAGAAGGGGAAGAGAGAGAGAAGGGGGAAGAGAGAAGAGGAAAGAAAGAGGGAAAGCGAGAGAAAGGGGCAGAGAGGAGGGGAGAGAGAGAGAAAGGAGGAGAAAGGGGAGGGTGGGCCATACACACATGCTTGCACACAAACGCACCCACACACCTCCCCGCCATCATGCACACGTGTGCCCACGCACCCGCTCTTTGAGCTGGATGACTTCCTTGTCTTTCTGCTGCTTCCACTGCCGGAACTTCTCCGCGTCCTCTTTCATCTGACGCATCAGCTGCACCCGCTGGCTCTTCATCGTCTGCGCGGGAAGAGGAGGGCGAGGAGGAGGAGGAGGAGGAGGAAGAAGCAGAGGAGGGCGGCCCCGGGGGCGGTCAGAGGACCCGGGGTCCTACCCCGGCCTCCGCCGCTTGCCCTCTCTGGGGCTTGGGTCGCTTCGCTTCTCTGGGCCTCGGTTTCCCCGTCGGGAAAGCGCTTAGTGCAGTGCTTCGCCACAGCCAGCGCTCAATAAATGCGACTGAATGAAGCGGGAAAATGGGGATTCCCAACCCTCGGGACTGTCGGCTCCTCGTGGGCAGGGACTGCATGTCTGCTGATTGCTACTATCCTCATTATTCAATCGCTTTGACTGAGTGCTTACTGTGTGCAAAGCACTATACTACAAGCGGCGTGGCTCAGTGGAAACAGCCCGGGCTTGGGAGTCAGAGGTCATGGGTTCTAATCCCGCCTCCGCCACTCGTCGGCTGGGTGATGACCTTGGGCGAGTCACTTCACTTCTCTGGGCCTCAGTGACCGCATCTGGAAAATGGGCATGAAGACTGTGAGCCCCACATGGGACAATCTGATGACCTTGTATCCCCCCCAGTGCTCAGAACAGTGCTTGGCACATAGTAAGCGCTTAAATGCCATGACCTCTGACTCCAAAGCCCGGGCTCTTTCCACTGAGCCACGCTGCTTCTCTGCCATCCTCATCATTCAATCGTATTTACTGAGGAGTGCTCATCGAGTGCAAAGCACTGTACAAAGCGCTTGGGAGAGGACGATAGAAGAATACTTATTATCGTTACTGCCTGGCACATAGTAAGCGCTCAAATCCCATCCTTATCATTCAACCGTATTTACTGAGGAGTGCTCACCGAGTGCAAACTACTGTACAAAGTGCTTGAGAAAGGACAACAGAATACTTTTTATTGTTAGTGCCCGGCACGTAGTAAGCGCTTAAATGCCATCCTTATCATTCAATCGTATTTCCTGAGGAGTGCTCACCGAGTGCAAACTACTGTACAAAGCGCTTGGGAGAGGACAACAGAATACTTTTTACTGTTAGTGCCCGGCACGTAGTAAGCGCTTAAATCCCGTCCTGATCATTCAATTGTATTTACTGAGGAGTGCTTACCAAGTGCAGAGAACTGTACAAAGCGCTTGGGAGAGGATAATAGAAGAGTACTTATTATCGTTAGTGCCCGGCACAGAGTAAGCGCTCAAATCCCATCCTTATCATTCAATCGTATTTACTGAGGAGTGCTCACCGAGTGCAAAGCGCTGTACAAAGCGCTTGGGAGAGGACAAGAGAAAAACACTTATTAGCGTTAGAGCCCAGCACGTAATAAGCGCTTAAATCCCGTCCTGATCATTCAATCGTATTTACTGAGGAGTGCTCACCGAGTGCAAAGCACTGTACAAAGCGCTTGGGAGAGGACAAGAGAACGATACTTATTATCGTTAGTGTCCGACACGTAGTAAGCGCTTAAATCCCGTCCTTATCATTCAATTGTATTTACAGAGGAGTGCTCACTGAGTGCAAAGCACTGTACAAAGTGCTTGGGAGAGGACAATAGAAGAATACTTCTTATCGTTAGTGCCCGGCACGTAGTAAGCGCTCAAATCCCATCCTTATCATTCAATCGGATTTACTGAGGAGTGCTCACCGAGTGCAAAGCACTGTACAAAGCGCTTGGGAGAGGACAAGAGAACGATACTTCTTATCGTTAGCGTCTGACACGTAGTAAGCGCTTAAATCCCATCCTTATCATTCAATCAGATTTACTGAGGAGTGCTCACCGAGTGCAAAGCGCTGTACGAAGCGCTTGGGAGAGGACAATAGAAGAATACTTATTATCATTAGTGCCGGGCACATAGTAAGCGCTCAAATCCCATCCTTAGCATTCAATCGTATTTCCTGAGGAGTGCTCACCGAGTGCAAACTACTGTACAAAGCACTTGGGAGAGGACAACAGAAGAATACTTTTTATTGTTAGTACCCGGCACGTAGTAAGCGCTCAAATCCCATCCTTATCATTCAATCCTATTTACTGAGGAGTGCTCACCGAGTGCAAAGCACTGTACAAACCGCTTGGGAGAGGACATTAGAAAAATACTTATTAGTGTTAGAGCCTTGCACGTAATAAGCGCTTAAATCCCGTCCTTATCATTCAATCGTATTTACTGAGGAGTGCTCAGTGAGTGCAAAGCGCTGTACAAAGCGCTTGGGAGAGGACAATAGAAGAGTACTTATTATTGTTAGTGCCCGACATGTAGTAAGCGCTTAAATCCCATCCTTATCATTCAATCGTATTTACTGAGGAGTGCTCACCGAGTGCAAAGTCCTGTCCAAAGCACTTGGGAGAGGGCAATAGAAGAATACTTATTATTGTTAGAGCCCGACACGTAGTAAGCGCTTCAATCCCACCCTTATCAATCGTATTTACTGAGGAGTGCTCACTGAGTGCAAAGCGCTGTACAAAGCGCTTGGGAGAGGGAAATAGAAGAATACTTATTATTGTTAGAGCCCAGCACGTAATAAGCGCTTAAATCCCGTCCTTATCATTCAATCTTATTTACTGAGGAGTGCTCACCAAGTGCAAAGCACTGTACGAAGCGCTTGGGAGAGGACAATAGAAGAATTCTTATTAGCATTAGAGCCCGGCACGTAATGAGCGCTTAAATCCCATCCTTATCATTCAATCTTATTTACTGAGGAGTGCTCACCGAGTGCAAAGCACTGTACGAAGCACTTGGGAGAGGACAATAGAAGAATACTTATTAGCGTTAGAGCCCGGCATGTAATAAGCGCTTAAATCCCATCCTTATCATTCAATCGTATTTACTGAGGAGTGCTCACCAAGTGCAGAGAGCTGTACAAAGCGCTTGGGAGAGGACAATAGAAGAATACTTATTATCGTTAGTGCCCGGCAAATAGTAAGCGCTTCAATCCCATCCTTATCATTCAATCGTATTTACTGAGGAGTGCTCACTGAGTGCAAAGCGCTGTACAAAGCGCTTGGGAGAGGACAAGAGAACGATACTTATTATCGTTAGTGTCCGACACGTAGTAAGCACTTAAATCCCATCCTTATCATTCAATCGGATTTACTGAGGAGTGCTCACCAAGTGCAAAGCACTGTACAAAGCGCTTGGGAGAGGACAATAATGATAATAATAATGGCGGCATTTATTAAGCGCTTACTATGTGCAAAGCACCGCTCTAAGCGCTAAGCCATTCTAAGCAATAGAAGAATAAGTATTATTATCGTTAGTGCCCGGCACATAGTAAGCGCTTAAATCCCGTCCCCATCATTCAATCGTATTTACTGAGGAGTGCTCACCGAGTGCAAAGCGCTGTCCAAAGCACTTGGGAGAGGACAATAATGATAATAATAATGGTGGCATTTATTAAGCGCTTACTATGTGGAAAGCACCGCTCTAAGCGCTAAGCCGTTCTAAGCAACAGAAGAATAATTATTATTATCGGTAGTGCCTGGCACGTAGTAAGCGCTCAAATCCCGTCCTTATCATTCAATTGTATTTACTGAGGAGTGCTCACCGAGTGCAAAGCGCTGTCCAAAGCGCTTGGGAGAGGACAATAATGATAATAATAATGATGGCATTTATTAAGCGCTTACTCTGTGCAAAGCACCGTTCTAAGCGCTGACGACAGAATACTTACTATCGTTAGTGCCCGGCTCGTAGCGAGTGCTTCTCGGATACGAAAAGACGGACCCACCGAGTCAAGATGAAGGAGGAGAGAGGAAACGGAGCGAGGTCCAGGGGGGGAGGCTCACCCTTATCTCCTGGTTGAGCTTGAAGACGGTGTGCTCCGTGGACTCCTTCAGCTTCAGGAGCTTGGCCTGGTCGCCCAATTTCTTCCTCAGCTCGCCCATCTGGCCCTCCAGCTCCAGGAGCCGCTTCCGACGGCGCTCGCTCAACCTGCGACCCCCCCAAACCCGGCGCTGAAGCCCACCCCGGACCCCCACGGCCGCCCCACGCCGGCCTCTATTTCTGGAGACCGCGAGCTCGCAGTGGGCGGGGATGGTCACTGGGTCCCCTCCCAAGCGCTTAGCACAGTGCTGTGCACACGGCGGGCGCTCCGTAAGTACGACTGAATGAATGAATAACGTGTAACCATTCCCCTCGAGACTGTCAGCTTGTGGTGGGCAGGGGATGCGTCTTTATTGTTCTGTTGTCCTCTCCCAAGCGCTCAGTAAATACGAACGAATCGTTCCCGCGGGGCCGTGACCGCGTGTGTGCCTTGGAGGGAGGGAGGGGTGCGTGCGTGCGAGCCATCTCACGCTCCCCCAGGGCGGGAAGAGGCGAGAGGTCGGAGGTCACGCGCCCCCGCCCCGGCTGGAAGGGGCCAGAGGTCAGAGGTCAGGGGTCGGCCCGCTCACTTGGCCTGGTTGGCGTCCTTCTTGGCCGAGTGAAGGGCGAGAAGCAGGTCCTCCTTCTCCTTCTGCAGGCTGGCCACCTCCGCCTCCAGGCTCTTCATGTTGTCCTGTGGGGGGGACGGGTCAAAGGTCACCGGCCGGGCGCCCCACGCCCGACCTGGCGGCCCGGGGGGCCGGGGGGCTTCACCTGGTACTGCGACTGGATGGGCTGGAGGCGGTGGTCGTTTTGGGTCATCTTCCGGGCCAGGGCCTCCTTGAGGGCCAAGGCTTGGTTGAGCTCGCCCAGCTCCTTGGACATCTGGGCTTGGCGCAGGGCGTGCTGGGTGGAGAAGGCGTCGGCACAGCCGCTGGCGTCCGGGGTGGCCCCCGCCTGCTGGGGGGGACGGCCGCGGATGAGGAGGACCCCCCCCCTACCCCCCGCAAGGACCCCCATCTATCCCCACCCCGTCACCCCAGCACTCCCATCTATCCCCCACCCGTTCCCATTTATCCCCACCATTCCCCCCCACCCCCCCGACCCCCATCTATCTCCGTCCCGCCCCCGGGGCCCCCCCATTTATCCCCACCATTCCCCCCCACCCCCAGACCCCCCATCTATCTCTGTCCCGCCCTTGGGACCCCCATTTATCCCCACCATTCCCCCGCACCCCCAGATCCCCATCTATCTCTGTCCCGCCCTTGGGACCCCCATTTATCCCCCCCATTCCCCCCCACCCCCAGACCCCCCATCTATCTCCGTCCCGCCCGCCGGGGCCCCCCATCTATCCCCACCATTCCCCCGCACCCCCAGACCCCCATCTATCTCCATCCCGCCCCCCAGGACCCCCATTTATCCCCACCATTCCCCCCCACCCCCAGACCCTCATCTATCTCTGTCCCGCCCCCTGGGGCCCCCCATTTATCCCCACCATTCCCCCCCACTCCCAGACCCCCATCTATCTCCATCCCGCCCCCCCTGGGACCCCCATTTATCCCCACCATTTCCCGCACCTCCAGACCCCCTTCTTTCTCCGTCCAGCCCCCCAGGACCCCCATCTATCTCCGTCCCGCAACCCGGGACCCCCATTTATCCCCACCGTTCCCCTGCCCCCCCAGGACCCCCATCTATCTCCATCCCGCCCCCCGGGCCCCCCATTTATCCCCACCATTCCCCCCCACCCCCAGACTCTCATCTATCTCTGTCCTGCCCCCTGGGGCCCCCCATTTATCCCTACCATTCCCCCCCCACTCCCAGACCCCCATCTATCTCCATCCCGCCCCCCTGGGACCCCCATTTATCTCCGCCATTCCCCGCACCTCCAGACCCCCTTCTTTCTCCGTCCAGCCCCCCAGGACCCCCATCTATCTCCGTCCCACCCCCCGGGACCCCCATTTATCCCCACCATTCCCCTGCCCCCCAGGACCCCCATCTATCTCCATCCCGTCCCCCGGGACCCCCATTTATCCCCACCATTCCCCCCCCCCCACCCCCAGGCCCCCATCTCCGTCTCACCCCCCAGAGCCCCCCACTTATCCCCACCATTGCCCCCCACTCCCAGACCCCCATCTATCTCCATCCCGCCCCCCTGGGACCCCCATTTATCCCCGCCATTCCCCGCACCTCCAGACCCCCTTCTTTCTCCGTCCATCCCCCCAGGACCCCCCCCATCTATCTCCATCCCGCCCCCCAGGACCCCCATTTATCCCCACCATTCCCCCCACCTCCAGACCCCCCATCTATCCCCATCCCGCCCCCCGGGACCCCCATTTACCTCCGCAGCCCCCGCCTTCAGACGTTCCCATCTATTCCCGGCCCGGCTGATTCCGAGCAAGACGTGGCCTGGTGGGCCTCAGCTCTGTCCGTGGGCACCACCCCCCCAATACCTCCCCACGCCCCTCTTGGGGGGGTCACCGGCCCCAGGGGCCCCCTACTCACGGGCTCCATCTCCCCAGCGGCATCGATGCCCGCTGCCACGCAGGTGGCCGTTTCGTCCTGCCGAGACAACGCGCTACGTCAGGCCCTGGGGGCGGACCAGCGGGGCTACTGACTGAGCGCCTCCCGGGGGCAGAGGCGCCGGGCTGGGCGTGGGCGGAAGAAACGGACACACGGGGGAACGGCGGTCCACGTCCAATAATAATAACGGCACCTCTCAAGCGCTTACTATATAGAACAGCGCTTTGCACATAGTAGGCGCTTAACAAATACCGCCGTTATTACATGCCAGGCACTGCACTAAGCACTGCGGTGGATCCGACCGAATCGGATTGGACGTAGTCCCCGTCCCACAGTCTTCCTCCCCGTTTCCTAAGCGCTGGGGTGGATCCAACCCAATCGGATTGGACGTAGTCCCCGTCCCACAGTCTTCATCCCCATTTTCCAGATGAGGGAACGGAGGCCCAGAGAAGTGAAGGGACTGGGCCGAGGTCACACGGCAGACAAGGGGCGGAGCCGGGATTCGAACCCAGGTCCTTCGGACTCCCAGGCCCGGAGTCTACCCACTAGGCCGTGCTATTGCAGGGACTGAACAGGGGATGACAATAATAATAATAATAATGATGGCACAGTCCCTTTTAGACTGTGACCCTTTTAGACTGCGAGCCCACTGTTGGGTAGGGACTGTCTCTGTATGTTGCCAATTTGTACTTCCCAAGCGCTTAGTACAGTGCTCGGCACATAGTAAGCGCTCAATAAATACGATTGATGATGATGATGATGTTAAGCGCTAACTATGAGCCAAGCACTGTTCTAAGCGCTGGGGGGGGATACAAGGCGATTAGGATGTCCCACGGGGGGCTCACAGTCTTCACCCCCATTTGACAGATGAGGGAACTGAGGCCCAGAGAAGTGACCCGCCCAAGGTCACACAGCTAAGTGGCGGAGGCGGGATTAGAACCCATGACCTCTGACTTTCCAAGCCCCGGCTCTTTCCACTGAGCCACGCTGCTTCTCAGAACAGAGCCACTTACCTAGGAAGCGCCTAAATGCCACGGTTTTATTACCACTCGCTGTGGCCGGGGACCGCGGCCGGTTCCTGTCCTTCCGTCCTCTCCCGAGCGCTTAGTACACTTCTCTGCACCCGGTAAGGGCTCGATAAATATGATCGACTAACTGTGGTTTACATTTTTCCGTTCACGTCGGCCTCCCCCCACCTAGACCGTCGGCTCCTTGAGGGCCGGAAATGCCTATCGTTTCACCGTCCTCTCCCGGGCGCCCAGCCCAGTGGCCCGCGCACGGTGGGCGCTCAGTAAATAGGACGGACTGCCTCTCACCGAGAGCTGCGTGATGAGTTGCTGCAAGTCCCGTATCACCTCCACCTCCTCTCTCAGTTCCCCGTCGGCCGACGTCTCCGCCAGCTTCTGCAGGTCCAGTTTGCACCTGGAGGGTGGACAGGAAAATGAGGACGATGGTATCTGTGAAGCGCTTACTACGTGTGCCAAGCACCTTTCTGAGCGCCCGGGGGAGATACAAGGTCATCGGGCTCTCCAAAGAGAACGGGCTTTGGAGTCAGAGGTCACGGGTTCAAATCCCGGCTCCGCCACTTGTCGGCTGTGGGACTTTGGGCAAGCCGCTTCACTTCTCTGGGCCTCAGTACCTCATCTGGAAAATGGGGATGAAGACTGCGAGCCCCCCGTGGGACAACCTGATCACCTTGTGACCCCCCCGGCGCTTAGAACGGTGCTTTGCACATAGTAAGCGCTTAATAAATGCCATCATTATTATTATTATCAGGTTGTCCCCCATGGGGCTCACAGTCTTCATCCCCATTTGACAGATGAGGGAACCAAGAAGTGAAGCGGCTTGGCGGAGGTCACGAAGAGGGGGCGGGATTAGAACTCACATCCTCCGGCTCCCAAGCCTGGGCTCTACCCACTAAGCCGCGCTGCTTCTTTTGGGGTGTTTACGTGACTGAGCCCCCTTTTCCCTCTCAATCAATCAATCAATCGTATTTATTGAGCGCTTACTGTGTGCAGAGCACTGTACTAAGCGCTTGGGAAGTACAAGTTGGCAACATATAGAGACGGTCCCTACCCAACAGTGGGTTCACAGTCTAAAAGTGTCTCCTCCTCTCCATCCGCCCCGTGCCCTACCTCCTTCCCCTCCCAACAGCACCTGTATAGATGTTTGTCCAGATTGATTACTCTATTTATTTTACTTGTCCATATTTACTAGTCTATTTATTTTGTTAATCACGTGCATCTAGCTTTAATTCGATTTATTCTGACGACTTGACACCCGTCCACATGTTCTGTTTTGTCGTCGGTCTCCCCCTTCTAGCCTGTGAGCCCGTCGTCGGGTAGGGACCCTCTCTATATGTTGCCGACTTGTCCTTCCCAAGCGCTTAGTACAGTGCTCTGCACGCAGGAAGCGCTCAATAAATACGATTGAATGAATGAATGAATGTCGCCAGGCCCTTCCCCTTTATTTCGAACAACATGAGACCCCCCACCACACCTTCTCCCTCTTCCCCCGGAGCCGGGGACTGGGCCTAATTTCCTAGTGCTCCACACCACCACTGTTCATTCATTCAGTTGTATTTATTGAGCGCTTACCGTGTGGTAAGCACTGTACTAAGTGCCTGGGAGACTCTGATACAACAATAAACAGACACATTCCCTGTCCACAATGCCATCACCAGTACTACCTCCACCACTCCCAGAAAGGGTAAAAAGTAATAATACTACTACTAATAATAGTATTTCTGAAGCGCTTACTATAATAATAATAATAGCATTTATTAAGCACTTACTATGTGCAAAGCACTGTTCTAAGCGCTGGGGAGGTTACCAGGTGATCGGGTTGTCCCACGGGGGTGCTCACAGTCAAAATCCTCATTTTCCAGATGAGGGAACTGAGGCCCAGTGAAGTGACTTGCCCAAAGTCACCCAGCTGACAAGTGGCGGAGCCGGGATTTGAACCCATGACCTCTGACTCCAAAGCCCGGGCTCTTTTCCACTGAGCCACGCTGCTTCTCCGTGTGGCTACTACGTGCCAAACACTGTTCTAAGCGCTGGAAACTTACGCGGCGTGCTGTTTCAGTCCCTCCAACTTGGCGTTCATTTTGTCATTTGCCTGTTCAGTCTGGAACAAAGGAAAGAAGGCCTCCCGTCAGCACGGGGCTTCACCGATCGATCCGTCTATCGACCAGGGCTATTTATTGAGTGCTTATTACGTGCAGAGCACTGTTCTAAGCGCTTGGGAGAGAACAACAGAATTAGCGTTCCCTGCCTATACTACTGATAATAACTGTGGCATTTGTAAGCGCTTACTACGTGGCAGGCACTGGACTAAGGGCTTGGGGTGGATACGAGCAAATCAGGCTGGGCTCAGTCCCTGTCCCACGTGGGGCTCATGGTCTCAATCCCCATTTCGCAGATGAGGGACCAGACAGAAATGACTTGCCCAAGGTCACTCGGGAGACAAGTGATGCTTAATCCAGTGCTCTGCATCTAATATGTGCTCAGTCAATACCACTGATTGATCGACTGAAGGAGAGAAAGGGGAGTAAGAGGAGATGGAGGAGGAGGAGGAGAAGCAGAGGGAGGAGGAGGAGGAAAAGGAGGAAAGGGAGGAGGAGGAGGAGGAGGAGGAGAGGAGGAAGGGAGGAAAAGGAGGAGAAGAAGGAGGAGGAAAAGAAGGAGGAGAAGAAAATGAGGAGGAGGAGGAGGAGGAGAAGGAGGAGAAGAAAAGGAGGAGGAGGAGAGGAAGAAGAAGAGAAGAAAAGGAGGAGGAGGAAAAGGAGGAGGCGGTAGAGGAGAAGAAAAGGAGGAGGAGGAGGAGGAAAAGAAGAAGAAAAGGAGGAGGAGGAGGAGGAAAAGAAGAAGAAAAGGAGGAGGAGAAAAAGAAGGAGAAAAAAAGGAGGAGGAGGACGAAGAAGATGAGCAGAAGAAAAGGAGGATGAGGAGGTGAAGAAAAGGAGGAGGAGGAGGAGAAAAGGAGGAGGAGGAGGACAAGAGGAGGAGGAGAAAAGGAGGAGGAGGAGGAGAAAAGGAGGAGGAGGAGGAGGAAAGGAGGAGGAGAAAAGGAGGAGCAGGAGGAGAGGAGGAGGAGGAGGAGAAAAGGAGGAGGAGGAGGAGAAAAGGAGGAGGAGGAGGAGGAGAAAAGGAGGAGGAGGAGGAAAAGGAAGAGGAGGAGGAGGGGGAGGAGAAGGAAGAGGAGGAGAAGAAGAAAATGAGGAGGAGGAGGAAGAGGAGAAGAAAAGGAAGAGGAGGAGGTGGAGAGGAGGAGGAAAAGAAAGAAGAAAAGGAGGAGGAGGAGAAGAGGAGGAAAAGGAGGAGGAGGAGAAGAAGAAAATTAGAAGGAGGAGGAGGAAAAGAAGGAGGAGGAGGACGAGGAGGAGAAAGAGCAGGAGGAGAAGGAGGAGGAGAAGGAGGAGGAGGAGGAGGAGGAGGAGGAGGAGGAGGAGAAGGAGAAGGAGGAGGAGGAGAAGGAGGAGGAGGAGAAGGAGGAGGAGGAGAAGGAGGAGGAGGAGAAGGAGGAGGAGGAGGAGGAGGAGAAGGAGGAGAAGAGGAGGAGGAGAAGAGGAGGAGGAGGAAAAGGAGGAAGAGGAAAAGGAGGAGGAGGAAAAGGAGGAGGAGGAAAAGGAGAAGAAGAAAAGGAGGAGGAGGAGAGGAGGAAAAGAAGGAGGAGGAGGAAAAGGAGGAGAAAAGGAGGAGGAGGAGGAGAAGGAGGAGGAGACGGAGGAGGAGAAGGAGGAGGAGAAGGAGGAGGAGAAGGAGGAGGAGGAGAAGGAGGAGGAGAAGGAGGAGGAGAAGGAGGAGGAGGAGAAGGAGGAGGAGAAGGAGGAGGAGAAGGAGGAGGAGGAGGAGGAGGAGAAGGAGGAGAAGAGGAGGAGAAGAGGAGGAGAAGAGGAGGAGAAGAGGAGGAGAAGAGGAGGAGGAGGAGGAAAAGGAGGAAGAGGAAAAGGAGGAGGAGGAAAAGGAGGAGGAAAAGGTGGAGGAAAAGGAGGAGGAGGAGAAGGAGGAGAAGAAGAAAAGGAGGAGGAGGAGGAGAAAAGGAGGAGGAGAGGAGGAGGAAAAGGAAGAGGAGAGGAGGAAAAGGAGGAGGAGGAAAAGGAGGAAGAGGAAAAGGAGGAAGAGGAAAAGGAGGAGAAGAAGGAGGAGAAGAAAAGAAGAAGGAGGAGAGGAGGAGGAGGAAAAGGAGGAGAAAGAGGAGGAGGAGGAGAAGGAGGAGGAGGAGAGGAGGAGGTGGAGAGGAGGATGAAAAGGAAGGAGGAAGAGAAGGAAGAGGAGGAGAAGAAAAGGAGGAGGAAGAGGAAGAGGAGGAGAAGAAAAGGAGAGGGAGGAGGAAAAGGAGGAGGAGGAGGAGAAGAAGGAAGAGGAGAAGAAAAGGAAGAGGAGGAGGTGGAGAGGAGGAGGAAAAGAAAGAAGAAAAGGAGGAGGAGGAGAAGAGGAGGAGGAAAAGGAGGAGGAGGAGAAGGAGGAGGAGGAGAAGAAAATTAGAAGGAGGAGGAGGAAAAGAAGGAGGAGGAGAAGGAGGAGGAGAAAGAGCAAGAGGAGAAGAAGGAAGAGGAGAAGAAAAGGAAGAGGAGGAGGTGGAGAGGAGGAGGAAAAGAAAGAAGAAAAGGAGGAGGAGGAGAAGAGGAGGAGGAAAAGGAGGAGGAGGAGAAGGAGGAGGAGGAAAAGAAGGAGGAGGAGGATGAGGAGGAGAAAGAGCAGGAGGAGGAGAAGGAGGAGGAGACGGAGGAGGAGAAGGAGGAGGAGGAGAAGGAGGAGGAGAAGGAGGAGGAGGAGGAGGAGAAGGAGGAGGAGGAGAAGGAGGAGAAGGAGAAGGAGGAGAAGGAGGAGGAGGAGAAGGAGGAGGAGGAGAAGGAGGAGGAGAAGGAGGAGGAGGAGAAGAGGAGAAGAGGAGGAGAAGAGGAGGAGAAGAGGAGGAGAAGAGGAGGAGGAGAAGAGGAGGAGAAGAGGAGGAGAAGGAAAAGGAGGAAGAGGAAAAGGAGGAGGAGGAAAAGGAGGAGGAGAAGAAAAGAAGGAGGAGGAGAGGAGGAAAAGAAGGAGAAAGCAGGAGGAGGAGGAGAAGGAGGAGAAGAAGAAAAGGAGGAGGAGGAGGAGAAAAGGAGGAGCAGGAGGAGAGGAGGAGGAAAAGGAGGAAGAGGAAAAGGAGGAGAAGAAGGAGGAGAAGAAAAGAAGAAGGAGGAGGAGGAGGAGGAGAGGAGCAGGAGGAAAAGGAGGAGGAGGAGGAAAAGGAGGAGAAAGAGCAGGAGAAGAAGGAAGAGGAGAAGAAAAGGAAGAGGAGGAGGTGGAGAGGAGGAGGAAAAGAAAGAAGAAAAGGAGGAGGAGGAGAAGAGGAGGAGGAAAAGGAGGAGGAGGAGAAGGAGGAGGAGAAGAAGAAAATTAGGAGGAGGAGGAAAAGAAGGAGGAGGAGGAGGAGAAAGAGCAGGAGGAGGAGAAGGAGGAGGAGAAGGAGGAGAAGGAGGAGGAGGAGAAGGAGGAGGAGAAGGAGGAGGAGAAGGAGGAGGAGGAGAAGGAGGAGGAGGAGAAGAGGAGGAGAAGAGGAGGAGGAGAAGAGGAGGAGAAGAGGAGGAGAAGAGGAGGAGAAGAGGAGGAGAAGAGGAGGAGGAGAAGAGGAGGAGAAGAGGAGGAGAAGAGGAGGAGAAGGAAAAGGAGGAAGAGGAAAAGAAGGAGGAGGAGGAAAAGGAGGAGAAAGCAGGAGGAGGAGGAGAAGGAGGAGAAGAAGAAGAAAAGGAGGAGGAGGAGGAGAAAAGGAGGAGCAGGAGGAGAGGAGGAGGAAAAGGAAGAGGAGAAGGAGGAAAAGGAGGAGGAGGAAAAGGAGGAAGAGGAAAAGGAGGAGAAGAAGGAGGAGACGAAAAGAAGAAGGAGGAGGAGGAGGAGGAGAGGAGCAGGAGGAAGAGGAAAAGGAGGAGAAAGAGGAGGAGGAGGAGGAGAAGGAGGAGGAGGAGAGGAGGAGGAAAAGGAAGAGGAGGAAGAGAAGGAAGAGGAGGAGAAGAAAAGGAGAGGGAGGAGGAAAAGGAGGAGGAGGAGGAGGAGAAGAAGGAGGAGGAAGAGGAGGAGGAGAAGGAGGAAAAGGAGGAAAAGGAGAGGGAGGAAACGGAGGAGGAGGAAACGGAGGAGGAGGAGAAGAAGAGGAGAAGGAGAAGAAGAAGAGGAGGAGGAGGACGAGAAGAGGAGGAGGAGGAGGAGAGGAAGAGGAAAAGGAGGAGGAGGAAAAGGAGGAGAAGAAGAAAAGAAGGAGGAGGAGAGGAGGAAAAGAAGGAGGAGGTGAAAGCAGGAGGAGAAGAAGGAGGAGAAGAAGAAAAGGAGGAGGAGGAGGAGAAAAGGAGGAGGAGGAGGAGGAGAGGAGGAAAAGGAAGAGGAGAAGGAGGAAAAGGAGGAGGAGGAAAAGGAGGAGGAGGAGAAGGAGAAGGAGGAGAAGAGGAGGAGGAAAAGGAGGACGAGAAGGAGGAAGAGGAGGAGGAGGGGAAAAGGAGGAGGAGAAGAAAAGGAGGAAAGGAAGAGAAGAAGAAAAGGGGGAGGAGGAGAAGAAAATAAGGAGGAGGAGAAGAAAATAAGGAGGAGGAGAAGAAAATAAGGAGGAGGAGAAGGAGGAAAAGGAGGAGGAGGAAAAGGAGGAGGAGGAGAAGGAGGAGAAGAGAAGGAGGAAAAGGAGGACGAGAAGGAGGAAGAGGAGAAGGAGGGGAAAAGGAGGAGGAGAAGAGAAGGAGGAAAGGAAGAGAAGAAGAAAAGAAGGGGGAGGAGGAGAAGAAAATAAGGAGGAGGAGAAGGAGGAGGAGGAGGAGGAAAAGGAGGAGAAGAAAATGAGTAGGAGGAGGAGAGGAGGAGGAGGAGGAGAAGGAAGAGGAGGAGGAGGAAAAGGAGGAGAAGAAAATGAGTAGGAGGAGGAGAGGAGGAGGAGGAGGAGAAGGAAGAGGAGGAGGAGGAAAAGGAGGAGGAGGAAAGGAGGAAAAGAAGGCAGAGGAAGAGGAGAAGGAGGATTAGGAAGAAAAGGAGGAGGAGGAGGAAAAGGAGGAGGAGAAGGAGGAGGAAAAGAAGGCGGAGGAAAAGGAGGAGGAGGAAAAGGAGGAGGAGGAAAAGGAGGAAAAGAAGGCAGAGGAAGAGGAGAAGGAGGATAAGGAAGAAAAGGAGGAGGAGGAAAAGGAGGAGGAGAAGGAGGAGGAAAAGAAGGCAGAGGAAGAGGAGGAGGAGGAAAAGGAGGAGGAGGAAGAAGGAGAAGAAAATGAGGAGGAGGAGAGGAAGAGAAGAAAAGGAGGAGGAGGAGGAGGAGAAGAGGAGGAGGAGGAGAAGAATGAGGAGGAAGAGGAGGAGGAGGAAGAGTAGAAGAAGGAGGAGGAAGAAGAGGAGAAGGAGGAAAAGAAGAAGGAGGAGGAGGCAAAGGAGGAGAAGAAAGAGGGGGGTGAGGAGAAGGAGGAGAAGAAGAAAAGGAGGAAGAGGAGGAGGATGAAAAGGAGGAGGAAGAGGAGGAGGAGGGGAAAGGAGGAGGAGAAAAGGAGAAGAGGAGGAGGAGGAGAAGAAAAGGAGGAGGAGGACGTGGAGGCGGAGGAGGAAAAGGAGGAGGAGAAAGAGTAGGAGGAGGAGGAGGAGGAAAAGGAGGAGGAGGAGGAGGAGGAAAAGGAGGAGGAGAAGAAGAGGAGGAGGAGGAGAGGAAGAGGAGAAGAAGAGGCAGAGGAGAAGAGGAGGAGAAGAAAGAGGAGGAAGAGGAAAAGGAGGAGGAGAATGAGGAGGAAAAGAAGGCAGAGGAAGAGGAGGAGGAGGAAAAGGAGGAGGAGGAGAAGAAGGAAAAGAAGGAGGAGGAAGAGGAGAAGGAGGAGGAAGGAGGAGGAGGAAAGGAGGAGGAAGAGGAGGAGAAGGAGAAGAGAAGGAGATGAAGAAGGAGGAAGCAAAGATGGAGGAGGAAGAGGAGGAGGAGAAGAGGAGGAGGAGGAGGAGAAGGAGGAGGAGAAGAAAAGGAGGAGGAGGAGAAGAGGAGAAGGAGGAGAAGAAGAAAAGGAGGAGGAAAAGGCAGAGGAGGAAGAGGAGGAGGAGGAAGAGGCGGAGGAGAAGGAGGAGGAGGAGGAAGAGGAGAAGGTGGAGGAGGAGGAGAAAATGAAGAGGAGGAGAAGGAGGAGGAGGAGGAAGAGAAGGAGGAGGAGAAGAAAAGGAGGAGGAGGAGGAGGAGGAGAAGAGAAGGAGGAGAAGAAGAAAAGGAGGAGGAAAAGGCGGAGGAGTAAGAGGCGGAGGAGGAAGAGGCGGAGGAGGAAGAGGCGGAGGAGGAGGAAGAGGAGAAGAGGAGGAGGAAAAGGAGGAGGAGAATGAGGAGGAAGAGGAGGAGAAGAAAATGAGGACGAGGAGGAGAAGAAAATGAGGAAGAGGAGGAGAAGAAAATGAGGAAGAGGAGGAGAAGGAGGAGGAGGAGGAGGAGGAGGAGGAGAAGGAGGAGAAGAAAAGGAGGAAAAAAGGAGAAGGAGGAGAAGAAGAAAAGGAGGAGGAAAAGGTGGAGGAGGAAGAAGCGGAGGAGGAGGAAGAGAAGAAGGTGGAGGAGGAGGAGGAGGAGGAAGAAAAGGAGGGGGAGGAGGGGAAGGAGGGGGAGAAGGAAGAGGAGGAGGAGGAGAAGAAAAGAAGGAGGAAAAGGAGGAGGAGAAGAAGGAGGAGGAGGAGGAGAAGAAAAGGAGGAGAAGAGAAGGAGGAAGAGAAGGAGGAGGAGAAGGAGGAGGAGAGGAGGAGGAAGAGAATAAAAGGAGGAGGAGGAGGAGGAGAGGAGGAGGAGAAGGAGAGGAGAAGGAAGAGGTGGAGGAGGAAAAGGAGGAGCAGAGGAGGAGATGGAGAACGAGGAGGAGGAGAATGAAGAGGAGGAGGATGAGGAGGAGAAGGAAGAGGAAAAGAAGGAGGAGGAGGAAGAGGAGGAGGAGGAAGAAGAGGAGCAAGAGGAGAAGGAAAGGGAGGAGGAGGAAGAGGAGGAGAAGGAGGAAGAGGAAGAGGAGGAGAAGGAGGAGGAGGAAGAGGAGGAGAAGGAGGAGGAGGAAGAGGAGGAGGAGGAGAGGAGGAGGAGGAGGAGAAGAGGAGGAGGAGGAGAAGAAGAAGAAGAAAAGGAGGAGGAGGAGAATCGTGGTATTTCTTAAGCGCTTACAATGTGGCAGGCACTGTACTAAATGCTGGGGTGGATACAAGCCAATCGGGTCGGACACAGTCCCTGTCCCACATGGGGCTCCAGAATTCATCCCCATTTTATAGTTGAGGTAACTATAAAGGAGGAGGAAAAGGAGGGGGAGAAGGAGGAGGAGAAGGAGAAGAAAAGGAGGAGGAGGAGGAGAAGAGGAGGAGGAAAAGGAGGAGGAGGCCCAAGGAAGTGAAGTGACACTCATTCATTCAGTCTTATTTACTGAGCACTTACTGTGCGCAAGGCACTGTACTAAGTGCTTGGGAAGGTAAAATATACCAGACACATTCCCTGCCCACAGTGAGCTCACCGTATGGGAGCAGCAGACATTAATATACATATAGAAATAAATCACATATATATATATTATACAAAAAGAGAGAGAGATACAGACACACACAAATGTACTGTGGGGCTGGGAGGGAGGATGAATGGAGGAAGTCAGGGAGCCGCAGAAGGGAGTGGGAGAAGAGGAAAAGTGGGGGGCTTAGTCAGGGAAGGCCTCCTGGAGGAGATGGGACTTCAATAAGGCTTTGAAGGGATGGGGGGGGAGTGACTGTCTGTGGGATTTGAGGAGAGAGGGCATTCCAGGCCAGAGGCAGGAATGTGGGCGAGAGGTCAGTGGAGAGAGACGAGATGGAGGCCCGGTGAGAAGGTTGGCGTGAGAGGAACAAAGTGTGCGGCTGGGCTGGAGGAGAGTGGTGAGGTAGGAGAGGGCGACCTGACTGAGCGCTTTAAATAATAATAATAATAATGATAGCATTTGTTAAGCGCTTACTATGTGCCAAGCACTGTTCTAAGTACTGAGGAGGTTACCAGGTGATCAGGTGGTGCCACGGGGTGCTCACAGTCTTCACCCCATTTTACAGATGAGGGAACTGAGGCCCAGAGAAGTGAAGTGACTTGCCCAAAGTCACACAGCTGACACTTGGCAGAGCCGGGATTGGAACCCATGACCTCTGACCCCAAAGCCCGGGCTCTTTCCACTGAGCCACGCTGCTTCTCTAAGTAGTATTGGTAGTAGTCGTGGTAACAGTGGCACCTTTAAAGCCAAAGGTGAGGAGTGTTTGTTTGCTGAGGAGGTGGATGGGCGACCGCTGGAGGGTCTTGAAAAGCGGGGAAACACCGTTTGAAAGTTTCTGAAGGAAAACGAGGCAGGCAGCAGAGTGAAGTCTGGACCAGAATGAGGAGGATGAGCCCGCTGTTGGGTAGGGACCGTCTCTAGATGTTGCCAACTTGTACTTCCCAAGAGCTTAGTCTAGTGCTCTGCACACAGTAAGCGCTCAATAAATACGATTGAATGAATGAATGAATGAGGGAAAGGAGGCAGGGAGGTCGGCGAGGAGAAGGGCTTGGATTAACGTGGGAGCGGTTTGGATGGAGAGGGAGGGGCCGGTTTGGATTTAACGCTGGCCTGAATATGTGGGTTGGATGAGAGAAAGGAGTCAAGGAGAAGGCTGAGGTTTCGGGCTTGCGAGGCAGGAAGGATGGCGGTGCCGTCTACAGGGATGGGAAAGTCAGGAAAGGACGGGGTTGGGGTGGGAAGATAAGAAGTTCGGTTTTAGACGCGTTCGGTTTGAGGTGACGGGAGGACGGCCAAGTAGAGCTGTCGTGAAGGCAGGAGGAGACGCGAGACGGCAGAGAGGGAGAGCGGGGCTGGAGGTGGAGATTCGGGAATCGTCCGCGTAGAGGTGGGAGTCGAAGCCGTGGGAGCGGATGAGTTCTCCGAGGGAGACGGAAGAGGGAAGGGGAGCCGGGACTGAGCCCCGAGGGACCCCCACGGTCGGGGGGTGGGAGGCCGAGGAGGAAACGGCGAAGGAGCCGGAGAAGCGGGAGAGGACGGGGCGGGCGAAGCCGAGGTGGGCCGCGGGGCGGAAGGAGGCCAGGAGGCCGGAGAAGATCGGGCCGGATCGATCGTGGGAGACGTGGCCCATCGTCCGGCCCTGGAGGGGGGTCCCGGGGTCGGGGGGCGTCCTCACCAAGATGATCCTCTCTAGCATCTGGGCAGTCTGCCCGGCGGCCTCGCTCAGTCCCCGGCTCAGCTGCTCGTTCTCCTCGCTCAGGCACCGGTTCCTCTCCATCAGCGACTGCAGGTTCTCCGACGGGGCTTCACTGACAACGGAAACCGCAGTGAGGGGGAGGCTGGGAGGTCGGGGGACCCCCGCCCGGCCCCCCGACTCATTCACTCCGTCAACAGTCGTATTTATTGAGCGCTTCCGGGGGAGGCGCTCGGGAAAGGACGATACAACAGAGTCGGTAGAATCGTTCTCGGCCCGCAATCGGTCCGTGATATTTATTGAGCGCTGTGTGCCGAGCACTGAACTAAGCGCTTGGGAGAGGACGATCCAACAGAACCGGTAGACGCCCGCCCCGCCCACAAGCAATCAGGGGTATTTATTGAGCGCTGACTGTGTGCAGAGCACTGGACTAAGCGCTTGGGAGAGGACAATACGACAACAAACAGACATATTCCCTACCCACGACCAGCCGATAATCCAGAGGGGGAGACAGACGTGAATAGAAATAAATAATTTTCAGAAACGTGCAAGTGCTAATGGGGTAAGGGATGGGCGAATATCAAATGCCCTGATCGACCTGATTAACTCAGATCCATGCCAGCGCTTAGCACGGCACGTAGCGAGCGCCTAAATGACCCGGAAAAAACCCAAAACACAACACGAGACCTCCTCAGAGCGAGGAGGTCGGGGGAGTTGGGGCCTGGAGGCGGGAAGCCAGCTGGTCTCCGTTTCCAGAAAGGGGAAAAGGGAGGAACAGGTTGAAGCGTGAGAAAAGATTGACCTTCAACCCGGAAAAGGGATCCTAGGAATTCGGAAGGGCGTCCAACACGGAGGTCAGGCCGAGGCTTCCGAGCCTTGCCAAACGGAGAGTATTTATTGAGCGCTTACTGTGCGCGGAGCACTGTACTCGACGCTTGGGAGAGGACGATCCAATGGAAAACAGACATTTCCTGCGTCAGAGGGCCTGGTGACGTGGCCAGTTCTTTCGATCGTTGCTATCTACTGAGTGCTTACTGATGCTGATGATGGCATTTGTTAAGCGCTTACTATGTGCCAAGCACTGTTCTAAGCGCTGGGGGGGGATATAAGATGATCAGGTTGTCCCACGTGGGGCTCACGCTCTTCATCCCCATTTGACAGATGAGGGAACTGAGGCACAGAGAAGTGACTTGCCCAAAGTCACCCAGCTGACAAGTGGCGGAGCCGGGATTTGAACCCGTGACCTCTGACTCCCAAGCCCGGGCTCTTTCCACTGAGCCGCGCTGCTTGGAGAAAGGGAGGGATGGAGATTTGGGAATCGTCCACGTAGAGGTGGGAGTCGGAGCCGCGGGAGGGAATGAGTTCTCTGAGGGAGCGGGGCGAGACGGAGGAGGGAAGGGGAGCCGGGATTGAGCCCCGAGGGATCCCCACGGTCGGAGGCCGAGGAGGAAACGGCGAAGGAGCCGGAGAAGCGGGAGAGGACGGGGCGGGAGAGGACGGGGTGGGCCGAGGGGCGGAAGGAGTTCCGGAGGCTGGGGATCATCGGGACGGAGCGGAGGCCTTTGGATTTGGCAAGAAGGACATCATCCGTGACCTCTGACAGGCCGCTTTCCGTGCAGGGAAGGGGACGGAAGCCAGATTGGAAGGGGTCAAGGAGAGAATGGGAGCAGAGGAAGTGGACGACTCCCTCAAGGAATTCAGAGAGGAAGGGTAGAAGGGAGATGGGGTCATAAACTGGAGGGAGCCGGGGGCTGTGGGGGTCAAGGGAGGGATTTTTTTTTGGCCCGGGGGATACGTATGCATGTTTGAAAGCAGTGGGGAAGAAGCCGCTAGAAAGCGGAAAGTGACTACAAGAAGGGAGGGGGCCGGTGTTTGGATAATACTTTGTGGGGTTCGGGTCCAAAGAGCAGATGGGGGGGTTGGGGGGGGTAAATATATTTTTTTAATGGTATCTGTTAATAGTGGTATTTGTTTAGCGCTTACTCTGTGCCAAACACCGGACTTGATTGAGAGAGGAGGCGAGAGGCCTCCGAGATACTGCCAGGAATACTGGGAGAGTCGACTGGAGGAGATTTTAGAGCGATTCGGCCTGAGGGATTCAATTCTGTTGATAAGGAATGCGGCTGGGTCATTATGGAATTTAAGAGTAATAATTAAGGCATTTGTTAAGCACTTAGAGACTGTGAGCCCACTGTTGGGTAGGGACTGTCTCTATGTGTTGCCAATTTGTACTTCCCAAGCGCTTAGTACAGTGCTCTGCACATAGTAAGCGCTCAATAAATACGATTGATGATGATGATGATGACTTACTGTACTAAGCACCGGGGTGGATCCAAGCCAATCGGGTTGGGCACAGTCCCCGTCCCACGCGGGGCTCACGGCCTCCATCCCCCTTTTCCGGGTGAGGGAGCCCAGAGGAGCGAAGGGACATGCCCAAGTGCACGCGGCAGACAAGGGGCAGAGGCGGGATTAGAACCCAGGACCTTCTGCGAGGGGGAGCTCGAGGAGGGAGTTAAATGTCTGGAACAGCTGATGGGGGCCGCGGTTAGGGAATCGGGAAGGTTGTCGGGAAGAACGGAAGCCGGCGAGGACGAACTCCAGGCGGACGGGGTCAGAGGGATGTCTGGATTCTAGACTTTCCGCTCGTTGCGGGCAGGGAATGCATCCGCTTATTGCCGCATTGTCCTCTCCCCAGCGCTTAGTACAGTGCCGTGCACACAGAAAGCGCTCAATAGACAGGCCAATGAATGAACGACCCGGCCCGTTCGGCCCCGTCCTCCTTCCGCCGAAGGGCGGGGGAGATCGGGATCGTAACCCGTCGTATTTATTGAGCGCTTACGGCGCGCGGGGCAGCGGACTGAGCGCTGGGGAAGCGCGATCCGCCCCAGTGCTCGGCACAGGGTTTGGCACAGAACGAGCGCTTCCTGAATATCCCGGTCGTCGTTCACCGCCCGCTCGCCCTTTCCCGCCAGCCAGTGACCCCGGCGGGCGGGCGGAACCCGGGATGGCGTCCAGCCCGCCGCCATGTCCCTCCCCTTGGCGAACCGGGATGGTGTCAAACCGGACCGTCGCCTCAGCGCAGCGCTCAGCACAGCGTGAGAGCCTAAAAGGGGCCGCCGCCGAGGTCTCCGCCACCCCCCCGGGAGCCGAAGCCTCCGAGCCCCGTCCGCTCTTACTTGACGGCCGCGGGGAGGGTCCCTCCGTGGGCTTGTAACAGCAAAACCTGAAGCTGTTGAACCTGGAGAGACAGAATAATAACAATAATAATAATAATAATAATAATGGCATTTATTAAGCGCTTACTATGTGCAAAGTGCTGGGGAGGTTACAAGGTGATCGGGTTGTCCCACGAGGGGGGCTCCCAGTCTTCATCCCCATTTTTGACAGATGAGGGAACTGAGGCCCAGAGAAGTGAAGTGACTGGCCCAAAGTCACCCAGCTGACAGTTGGCGGAGCCGGGATTTGAACCCATGACCTCTGACTCCAAATAATAATAATAATGATGGCATTGATTAAGCGCTTACTATGTGCAAAGCACTGTTCTAAGTGGTGGGGAGGTTACAAGGTGATCGGGTTGTCCCACGGGGGGCTCCCAGTCTTCATCCCCATTTGACGGATGAGGGAACTGAGGCCCAGAGAAGTGAAGTGACTCGCCCAAAGTCACCCAGCTGACAATTGGCGGAGCAGGGATTTGAACCCATGACCTCTGACTCCAAATAATAATAATAATGATGATGGCATTTATTAAGCGCTTACTATGTGCAAAGCACTGTTCTAAGCGCTGGGGAGGTCAAAAGGTGATTGGGTTGTCCCACGGGGGGCTCACCATCTTCATCCCCATTTGACAGATGAGGTCACTGAGGCCCAGAGAAGTGAAGTGAGTCGCCCAAAGTCACCCAGCTGACAATTGGTGGAGCCAGGATTTGAACACATGACCTCTGACACCAAATAATAATAATAATTATAATAATGATGGCATTTATTAAGCGCTTACTATGTGCAAAGCACTGTTCTAAGCGCTGGGGAGGTTACAAGGTGATCGGGTTGTCCCACGGGGGGCTCCCAGTCTTCATCCCCATTTGACAGATGAGGGAACTGAGGCCCAGAGAAATGAAGTGACTCGCCCAAAGTCATGCAGCTGACAATTGGCAGGGCCGGGATTTGAACCCATGACCTCTGACTCCAAATAATAATAATAATAATGATGGCATTTATTAAGCGCTTACTATGTGCAAAGCACTGTTCTAAGCGCTGGGGAGGTTACAAGGTGATCGGGTTGTCCCATGGGGGGCTCCCAGCCTTCATCCCCATTTGACAGATGAGGGAACTGAGGCCCAGAGAAGTGAAGTGACTCGCCCAAAGTCACCCAGCTGACAATTGGCGGGGCCGGGATTTGAACCCATGACCTCTGACTCCAAAGCCTGGGCTCTTTCCATTGAGCCACGCTGCTTCTCATGGGTCTCCCCCAGTGCGTAGTACAGTGACTGGCACATAGTAAGCGCTTAATTAACCACCCAAAAAAAAAAAAAACAAAGATGGGGGGATGATAGTGGTATTTGTTAAGCGCCTACTATGTGCCCAGCACTGTTCTAAGCGCTGGGGGAGATACACGGCAATCGGGTTGGACACGGTCCCTGCCCGACGTGGGGACCCCAGTCTTCACCCCATTTTCCAGATGAGGGAACTGAGGCCCAGCGCTTAGTCCAGGGCTCTACACACAGTAGACTAGACTGTGAGCCCGTTGTTGGGTAGGGACCGTCTCTATATGTTGCCAACTTGTCCTTCCCAAGCGCTCAGTACAGTGCTCTGCACACAGTAAGCGCTCAGTAAATAGGACGGAATGAATGAATGAACACAGTAAGGGCTCAATAAATACAGCGTGGCTCAGTGGAAAGAACTCGAGCTTGGGAGCCAGAGGTCATGGGTTCTAATCCCGGCTCTGCCACTTGTCTGCTGTGTGACCTTGGGCAAGTCCCTTCCCTTCTCTGGGCCTCAGTTCCCTCATCTGGAAAATGGGGATGAAGCCTGGGAGCCCCCCGGGGGACACCCTGTATCTACCCCAGCACTCAGAACAGTGCTTTGCACATAGTAAGCGCTTAACAAATCCCATTAATAAATACGGTTGAATGAATATGATGAGGGAACTGAGGCCCAGCGCTTAGTCAAGTGCTCTGCTCACAGTAAGCGCTCAATAAATACGACTGAATGAATGAGGGAACTGAGGTCCAGTGCTCTGCACATAGTAAGCGCTCAATAAATACGACTGAATGAATGAGGGAACTGAGGTTCAGTGCTCTGCACACAGTAAGCGCTCAATAAATACGACTGAATGAATGAGGGAACTGAGGTCCAGCGCTTAGTCCAGGGCTCTGTACACAGTAAGCGCTCAATAAATACAACAATGAATGAGATGAGGGAACTGAGGCCCGGCGCTCAGTTCAGTGCTCTGCACACAGTAAGCACTCAATAAATATGACAATGAATGAGATGAGGGAACTGAGGCCCGGTGCTCAGTCCAGTGCCCTGCATACAGTGAGCGCTCAATAAATACGACAATGAATGAGATGAGGGAACTGAGGCCCGGCGCTCAGTCCAGTGCTCTCTACACAGTAAGCGCTCAATAAATACGACTGAATGAATGAGATGAGGGAACTGAGGCCCGGTGCTCAGTTCAGTGCTCTGCACACAGTGAGCGCTCAATAAATACGACAATGAATGAGATGAGGGAACTGAGGCCCGGTGCTCAGTCCAGTGCCCTGCACACAGTAAGTGCTCAATAAATACGACTGAATGAATGAGATGAGGGAACTGAGGCCTGGCGCTCAGTCCAGTGCCCTGCACACACTAAGCGCTCAATTAATAAGACAATGAATGGGATAAGGGAACTGAGGCCCGGCGCTCAGTCCAGTGGTCACTACACAACAAGCGCTCAATAAATACGACAATGAATGAGATGAGGGAACTGAGGCCCGGCGCTCAGCACACAGTGAGCGCTCAATAAATACGACAATGAATGAGATGAGGGAACTGAGGCCCGGCGCTCAGCCCAGTGCCCTGCACACAGTAAGCGCTCAATAAATACGACTGAATGAATGAGATGAAGGAACTGAGGCCCGGCGCTCAGTCCAGTGCCCTGCACACACTAAGCGCTCAATTAATACGACAGTGAATGAGATGAGGGAACTGAGGCCCGGCGCTCAGCACACAGTGAGCGCTCAATAAATACGACAATGAATGAGATGAGGGAACTGAGGCCCGGCGCTCAGCCCAGTGCCCTGCACACACTAAGCGCTCAACAAATACGACTGAATGAATGAGATGAAGGAACTGAGGCCCGGAGCTCAGTCCAGTGCCCTGCACACACTAAGCGCTCAATTAATACGACAGTGAATGAGATGAGGGAACTGAGGCCCGGCGCTCAGCACACAGTGAGCGCTCAATAAATACGACAATGAATGAGATGAGGGAACTGAGGCCCGGCGCTCAGCCCAGTGCCCTGCACACAGTAAGCGCTCAATAAATACGACTGAATGAATGAGATGAAGGAACTGAGGCCCGGCGCTCAGTCCAGTGCCCTGCACACACTAAGCGCTCAATTAATACGACAGTGAATGAGATGAGGGAACTGAGGCCCGGCGCTCAGCACACAGTGAGCGCTCAATAAATACGACAATGAATGAGATGAGGGAACTGAGGCCCGGCGCTCAGCCCAGTGCCCTGCACACACTAAGCGCTCAACAAATACGACTGAATGAATGAGATGAAGGAACTGAGGCCCGGAGCTCAGTCCAGTGCCCTGCACACACTAAGCGCTCAATTAATACGACAGTGAATGAGATGAGGGAACTGAGGCCCGGCGCTCAGCACACAGTGAGCGCTCAATAAATACGACAATGAATGAGATGAGGGAACTGAGGCCCGGCGCTCAGCCCAGTGCCCTGCACACAGTAAGTGCTCAATAAATACGACTGAATGAATGAGATGAAGGAACTGAGGCCCGGCGCTCAGTCCAGTGCCCTGCACACACTAAGCGCTCAATTAATACGACAGTGAATGAGATGAGGGAACTGAGGCCCGGCGCTCAGCACACAGTGAGCGCTCAATAAATACGACAATGAATGAGATGAGGGAACTGAGGCCCGGCGCTCAGCCCAGTGCCCTGCACACAGTAAGTGCTCAATAAATACGACTGAATGAATGAGATGAAGGAACTGAGGCCCGGCGCTCAGTCCAGTGCCCTGCACACACTAAGCGCTCAATTAATACGACAGTGAATGAGATGAGGGAACTGAGGCCCGGCGCTCAGCCCAGTGCCCTGCACACAGTAAGCGCTCAATAAATACGACTGAATGAATGAGATGAAGGAACTGAGGCCCGGCGCTCAGTCCAGTGCCCTGCACACACTAAGCGCTCAATTAATACGACAGTGAATGAGATGAAGGGAACTGAGGCCCGGCGCTCAGTCCAGTGCTCTCTACACAATAAGCGCTCAATAAATACGACAATGAATGAGATGAGGGAACGAGGCCCGGCCCTTAGTCCAGGCCCCTGCACACAGAAAGCGCTCGAAAAACGCGACCGAACGAAATGAAGCCACGGAGCAAGGTCCCCCGGCGGAGGCGGGATTCGAACCCAGCTCCTCGGGGTGGGGGGGGGTCCCGTTACCTGCTGCTTGAGGTGGTGGAGCTCGGCGGTCTGGGGGTCCACGTTCACCACGGGCTTGTTCTTGATCTTGCGGGCCCGGTCGGCGTAACGCAGCGTGTTGAGGGTCTCCTCCAGGTTGGAGTCCGCCGGGCTGACGCAGGCGATCATCACAGTGTGGCTGTTGCCCCCCAGGGAGTCTGCAGTGGGGTCCAATAGCCTCCCTGAAGGCCCGCCTCCCCCAGGAGGCCTGCCCTGCTTAAGCCCCCCGCTTTTCCTCTTCCGACTTTCTTCGTCCCCCTCCCTCGTTTCTTTCTTTCTCTCCCCCTCTAGACTATCAACCCCTTGCGGGCAGGGACTGGGTCTGTTTACTGTCCCCTCCCAGGTGCTCAGTACAGTCCTTGGCACACAGTAATCGCTCAATAAATACGACTGACGATTTTTATTAATGCCCATTTCCCCCTCTAGACTCTAAGGTTTGTTGTGGGCAGGGACTGGGTCTGTTTACTGTTTTATTGCCCTCTCCCAGGTGCTCAGTACAGTCCTTGGCACACAGAAAGCGCTCAATAAATATGACTGACTATTTTTATTAATGCCCGTTTCCCCCTCTAGACTCTAAAGGTTGTTATGGGCAGGGACTGGGTCTGTTTACTGTCCTCTCCCAGGTGCTCAGTACAGTCCTTGGCACACAGTAAGCGCTCAATAAATACATCTGACTATTTTTATTAATGCCCGTTTCCCCCTCTAGACTCTAAGGTTTATTGTGGGCAGGGATTGGGTCTGTCTATTGTTTTAGTGTCCTCTCCCAGGTGCTCAGTACAGTCCTTGGCACACAGTAAGTGCTCAATAAATACGACTGATGATTTTTATTAATGCCCATTTCCCCCTCTAGACTCTAAGGTTTGTTGTGGGCAGGGACTGTGTCTGTTTATTGTTTTACGGTCCTCTCCGAGGTGCTCAGTACAGTCCTTGGCACACAGTAAGAGCTCAATAAATACTACTGACTATTTTTATTAATGCCCGTTTCCCCCTCTAGACTCTAAGGTTTGTTGTGGGCAGGGATTGGGTCTGTTTACTGTCCTCTCCCAGGTGCTCAGTACAGTCCTTGGCACACAGTAAGTGCTCAGTAAATACGACTATTTTTATCAATGCCCGTTTCCCCCTCTAGACTCTAAGGTTTATTGTGGGCAGGGACTGGGTCTGTTTATTGTTTTAGTGTCCTCTCCCAGGTGCTCAGTACAGTCCTTGGCACACAGTAAGCGCTCAATAAATACGACTGACGATTTTTATTAATGCCCATTTCCCCATCTAGACTCTAAGGTTTGTTGTGGGCAGGGACTGGGTCTGTTTATTGTTTTAGTGTCCTCTCCCAGGTGCTCAGTACAGTCCTTGGCACACAGTAAGTGCTCAATAAATACGACTGACGATTTTTATTAATGCCCGTTTCCCCCTCTAGACTCTAAGGTTTGTTGTGGGCAAGGATTGGGTCTGTTTATTGTCCCCTCCCAGGTGCTCAGTACAGTCCTTGGCACACAGTAAGCACTCAATAAATACGACTGATGATTTTTATTAATGCCCGTTTCCCCCTCTAGACTCTAAGGTTTGTTGTGGGCAGGGACTGGGTCTGTTTATTGTTTTAGTGTCCTCTCCCAGGTGCTCAGTACAGTCCTTGGCACACAGTAAGGGCTCAATAAATACGACTGACAATTTTTATTAATGCCCGTTTCCCTCTCTAGACTCAGTTTGTTGTGGGCAAGGATTGGGTCTGTTTATTGTCCTCTCCCAGGTGCTCAGTACAGTCCTTGGCACACAGTAAGCGCTCAACAAATACGACTGACTATTTTTATTAATGTCCGTTTCCTCCTCTAGACTCTAAAGGTTGTTATGGGCAGGGACTGGGTCTGTTTACTGTCCTCTCCCAGGTGCTCAGTACAGTCCTTGGCACACAGTAAGCACTCAATAAATACGACTGACGATTTTTATCAATGTCCATTTCCCCCTCTAGACTCTAAGGTTTATTGTGGGCAGGGACTGGGTCTGTTTATTGTTTTAGTGTCCTCTCACAGGTGCTCAGTACAGTCCTTGGCACACAGTAAGCGCTCAATAAATACAACTGACTATTTTAATTAATGTCTGTTTCCCCCACTAGACTCAAAGGTTTGTTGTGGGCAGGGACTGGGTCTGTTTATTGTCCTCTCCCAGGTGCTCAGTACAGTCCTTGGCACACAGTAAGCACTCAATAAATACGATTGACGATTTTTATTAATGCCCATTTCCCCCTCTAGACTCTAAGGTTTGTTGTGGGCAGGGACTGGGTCTGTTTATTGTTTTAGTGTCCTCTCCCAGGTGCTCAGTACAGTCCTTGGCACACAGTAAGCGCTCAATAAATACGACTGACTATTTTTATTAATGCCCGTTTCCCCCTCTAGACTCTAAGGTTTGTTGTGGGCAGGGATTGGGTCTGTTTACTGTCCTCTCCTAAGTGCTCAGTACAGTCCTTGGCACACAGTAAGCGCTCAATAAATACAACCGACGATTTTTACTAATGCCCGTTTCCCCCTCTAGACTCTAAGGTTTATTGTGGGCAGGGACTGGGTCTGTTTATTGTTTTAGTGTCCTCTCCCAGGTGCTCAGTACAGTCCTTGGCACACAGTAAGCGCTCAATAAATGCGACTGACTATTTTTATTAATGCCCGTTTCCCCCTCTATACTCTCAAGTTTGTTGTGGGCAAGGATTGGGTCTGTTTATTGTCCCCTCCCAGGTGCTCAGTACAGTCCTTGGCACACAGTAAGCGCTCAATAAATACGACTGACGATTTTTATTAATGCCTGTTTCCCCCTCTAGACTCTAAGGTTTATTGTGGGCAGGGATTGGGTCTGTTTATTGTTTTAGTGTCCTCTCCCAGGTGCTCAGTACAGTCCTTGGCACACAGTAAGCGCTCAATAAATACGACTGACTATTTTTATTAATGCCCGTTTCCCCCTCTAGACTCTAAGGTTTGTTGTGGGCAGGGATTGGGTCTGTTTACTGTCCTCTCCTAAGTGCTCAGTACAGTCCTTGGCACACAGTAAGCGCTCAATAAATACAACCGACGATTTTTACTAATGCCCGTTTCCTCCTCTAGACTCTAAACTTTGTTAGGGGCAGGGACTGGGTCTGTTTACTGTCCTCTCCCAGGTGCTCAGTACAGTCCTTGGCACACAGTAAGGGCACAATAAATGCGACTGACTATTTTTATTAATGCCCGTTTCCCCCTCTATACTCTCAAGTTTGTTGTGGGCAAGGATTGGGTCTGTTTATTGTCCCCTCCCAGGTGCTCAGTACAGTCCTTGGCACACAGTAAGCGCTCAATAAATACGACTGACGATTTTTATTAATGCCCGTTTCCCCCTCTAGACTCTAAGGTTTGTTGTGGGCAGGGACTGGGTCTGTTTATTGTTTTACTGTCCTCTCCTAGGTGCTCAGTACAGTCCTTGGCACACAGTAAGCACTCAATAAATACGACTATTTTTATTAATGCCCGTTTCCACCTCTAGACTCTAAGGTTTGTTATGGGCAGGGATTGGGTCTGTTTATTGTCCTCTCCCAGGTGCTCAGTACAGTCCTTGGCACAGAGTAAGTGCTCAATAAATACGACTGACTATTTTTATTGATGCCCGTTTCCTCCTCTAGACTCTAAACTTTGTTAGGGGCAGGGACTGGGTCTGTTTACTGTCCTCTCCCAGGTGCTCAGTACAGTCCTTGGCACACAGTAAGGGCACAATAAATGCGACTGACTATTTTTATTAATGTCCATTTCCCCCTCTAGACTCTAAAGTTTGTTATGGGCAGGGACTGGGTCTGTTTATTGTTTTACTGTCCTCTCCCAGGTGCTCAGTACAGTCCCTGGCACACAGTAAGGGCTCAATAAATACGACTGACTACTTTTATTAATGCCCGTTTCCCCCTTTAGACTCTAAAGTTTGTTATGGGCAGGGACTGGGTCTGTTTACTGTCCTCTCCCAGGTGCTCAGTACTGTCCTTGGCACACAGTAAGCGCTCAATAAATCCGACTGACTATTTTTATGAATGTGCGTTTCCACCTCTAGACTCTGAAGTTTGTTATGGGCAGGGACTGGGTCTGTTTATTGTCCTCTCCCCGGTGCTCAGTACAGTCCTTGGCACACAGTAAGGGCTCAATAAATACACAGTAAGCGCTCAATAAATACGACTATTTTTATTAATGTCCGTTTCCCCCTCTAGACTCTAAGGTTTGTTGTGGGCAGGGATTGGGTCTGTTTATTGTCCTCTCCCAGGTGCTCAGTACAGTCCTTGGCACACAGTAAGCGCTCAATAAATACGACTGACTATTTTTATTAATGCCCGTTTCCTCCTCTAGACTCTAAAGTTTGTTATGGGCAGGGACTGGGTCTGTTTACTGTCCTCTCCCAGGTGCTCAGTACAGTCTCTGGCACAGAGTAAGGGCTCAATAAATACGACTATTTTTATTAATGCCCGTTTCCCCCTTTAGACTCTAAAGTTTGTTGTGGGCAGGGACTGAGTCTGTTTACTGTCCTCTCCCAGGTGCTCAGTACAGTCCTTGGCACACAGTAAGCGCTCAATAAATGTGACTGACTATTTTTATTAATGCCCGTTTCCCCCTCTAGACTCTAAGGTTTATTGTGGGCAGGGACTGGGTCTGTTTATTGTTTTAGTGTCCTCTCCCAGGTGCTCAGTACAGTCCTTGGCACACAGTAAGCGCTCAATCAACGCTAATGAATGAATGATTGTGAGCCCCAAGTGGGACATTATTATTAATAAAGAAAGAAATGATGGTATTTGTTAAGCGCGTACTATGTGCCAAGCGCTGTTCTAAGCGCGGGGGTAGAGACGAGGTCATCAGGCTGTCCCACGTGGGGCTCAGTCTTCCTCCCCATTTTCCAGATGGGGGAACTGAGGCCCAGAGGAGTGAAGTGACATGCCCAACGCCACAGAGCTGACAAATGGCGGAGCCGGGATTCAAACCCAGGACCTCCGACTCCCAAGCCTGGGTTCTTGCCCCACGGAGCCGCGATAATCACGGTGGCATCCGCTCGGCGCTCGCCACGCGGCAGGCGCCGGACTAAGCGCTTCTCCGGAGAAGCAGCGTGGGTCAGTGGAAAGAGCCCGGGCTTTGGAGTCAGAGGTCACGGGTTCAAATCCCGGCTCCGCCACCTGTCAGCTGTGTGACTTTGGGCAAGTCACTTCACTTCTCTGGGCCTCAGTTCCCTCATCTGGAAAAATGGGGATTAAAACCGTGAGCCCCCCGTGGGACAACCTGATCACCTTGTAACCTCCCCAGCGCTTACAACAGTGCTTTGCACATAGCAAGCGCTTAATAAATGCCATCATTATCATTATTATTGTTATTATCCATCGCCCCCACAATGACGGAGGACGACTCGTTTGGTACGACGTCGTCTTAACTGCGGTGTCTGTTAAGCGCTTACTACGCGCCAAGCGCTGTTCAAAGCGTGGGGGTGGGGACGAGGTGATCGGGTCGTTCCCGCGTGGCGCTCCGCCTTCCTCCCCATTTTCCAGATGAGGGAACTGAGGCCCAGAGGAGTGACGTGACACGCCCAACGTCACCGAGCTGAGCGGCGGAGCCGGGATTAGAACCCAGAACCTCGGCCGCTGGGCCACGCCGCTTCTCCTCGCACCCCGTGGCTCGGCTTGGGGTCCCGACGGGGCACGACGCCGACCCCCCCGGGTCCCCCCGAGCCCCCCGAGCCCCCCGCCGGGCCTCACCTTGCAGCAGGCGGGTGAGCTTGGAATCCCGGTAGGGCACGAAGCCGCCCTTTTTGTCGTCGCCCAGGGCGCTGATGACGTTGCCCAGGCACAGGAGGCCGCGGTTGATGTTGATCCCTGGCCGGAAGCGGAGGCCGGGTCAGCCGGGGGTGGGGGGGGGGGTCCCGGGGCCGAAGACCACCCCCCGTGCCCCCCGCCGCGCCCCCTCACCTTCCTTCAGGCGGTCTCCTTCCGCCTTGGTCTTCTTCTGCCGCTCGGAGCCGGCCAGGTCGACCAGGTGAAGCTTGGAGCAGAAGCTGCCGCTCCTGGGACGGGAGAGAATCGGAAGGCCGGGGGGATGGGGACCATCCGAGGGGGAGACCCCGAAGGCCGTGGGGCCGTAGGGATGGGGACCATCCGGGAGGCCGTGGGGAAGATCCCCAAGGCCGTGGGGCCGCGGGGATGGGGACCATCCGGAGGCCGTGGGGAAGATCCCGAAAGCCGTGGGGATGGGGACGATCCCGAAGGCCGTGGGGCCACGGGGATGGGGACCATCCGGAGGCTGTGGGGAAGATCCCGAAGGCCGTGGGGCCATGGGGATGGGGACGATCCAGATGGCCACGGGGCTGTGGGGATGGGGACGATCCCGAAGGCCGTGAGGCCGCGGGGATGGGGATGACCCCGAAGGCCGTGGCGAAGACCCCGAAGGCCAGGGGGCCGTGGGGATGGGGACCATTCGGGAGGCCGTGGGGAAGACCCCGAAGGCCGTGGGGATGGGGACGATCCAGAAGGACTTGGGGCTGTTGGGATGGGGACCATCCGGAAGGCCGGGGGGAAGAGTCCGAAGGCCGTGGGGATGGGGACGATCCAGAAGGCCGTGGGGATGGGGACCATTCGGAAGGCCGTGGGGTAGACCCCGAAGGCCGTGGGGATGGGGACCATCCAGAAGGCCGTGGGGTCGTGGGGAAGACCCCAGAAGGCCGTGGGGCTGTGGGGATGGGGACGATCCGGAAGGCCACGGGGCTGTGGGAAAGACCCCAGAAGGTCGTGGGGCCGTGAAGATGGGGACCATTTGGAAGGCCGTGGGGAAGACCCCGAAGGCCGTAGGGCCGTGGAGATGGGGACGACCCAGAAGACCGTGGGGTCGTGGGGAAGACCCCAGAAGGCCACGGGGAAGGTCCAGAAGGCCTTGGGGCTGTGGGGCTGGGGATGACCAGAAGGCCGTGGGGTCGTGGGGAAGACTCCGAAGGCTGTGGGGCTGTGGGGATGGGGACCATTCAGAAGGCCATGGGGTCGTGGGGAAGACCCCAGAAGGCCGTGGGGCCGTGGGGATGGGGTCCATTCGGAAGGCCATGGGGTCATGGGGAAGACCCCGAAGGCCGTGGGGCCGGGGATGATCCAGAAGGCCGTGGGGTCGTGGGGAAGACCCCAGAAGGCCACAGGGAAGACCCAGAAGGCCTTGGGGGCTGTGGGGATGGGGATGACCAGAAGGCCGTGGGGAAGACCCCGAAGGCCATGGGGATGGGGACCATCCAGAAGGCCATGGGGTCGTGGGGAAGACCCCGGAGGGCCACGGGGGAGACCCAGAAAGCCGTGGGGCTGTGGGGATGGGGACAATCCTGAAGGCCGTGGGGTCATGGGAAAGTCCTAGAAGGCCACAGGGAAGACCCCGTAGGCCGTGGGGCTGTGGGGATGGGGACGATCCTGAAGGCTGTGGGGTCATGGGAAAGTCCTACAAGGCCACAGGGAAGACCCCGTAGGCCGTGGGGCCGCAGGGAAGGCCGCAGGGCCACGCTCCCCTGCCCGGCCCCCCTGGCCCAAGGCAGTCCGGGCACCCGGGGTCTTCGACAAGGTTTCACCAGCTACCGCCACCCGTGGCCTGGGCACCGGCGGATCGGGGTGGGAGGGAAACAGGGCGCACGGGGGGTGTTCGGAAGGAAGAGGGAAGCTCCTTGAGGGCAGGGATGGGGGTCTATTGTCCTCTCCCAAGCTCTCAGCCCAATGCCCTGAGTACAGTAGGGACTTGATACAGCGGTTTAATTCATTCATTCATTCAATCATATTTACTGAGCGCTTACTATGTGCTGAGCACTGGACTAAGCGCTTGGGAAGGACAAGCTGGCAAGGTTTAGAGCCGGTCCCCACCCGACAACGGGCTCGACTGAAAGCAACCCAGCCCCTTCCCTTAAGGTGACGACGGGGCAACGACGGCACAACGCCGTCCCGTGAGGGGGGTGGGAGTCACAAAATAATCATCCACCCAAAGTTGAAGACCCCCGGGGGTGGGGCGGGATGGGGAGGGGAGGGGACCATCGGTGGGGGGCGGGCGGGAGTCACAAAATAATCATCCACACCAAGTTGAAGACCCCCGGGGGAGTCACACAATGAGCGCTTACTGTGTGCAGACTACTTCCCAAGCGCTTAGTCCAGTGCTCTGCACACAGTAAGCGCTCAATAAATACGACTGAATAATAATAATAATAATAACAATAATAATAATAATAATGTTGGCATTTGTTAAGCACTTACTATGTGCAAACCACTGTTCTAAGCGCTGGGGGGGATACGAAGTGATCAGGTTGTCTCCATGTGGGGTTCACAGTCTTAATCCCCATTTTCCAGATGAGGTAACTGAGGCTCAGAGAAGAGAAGTGACTTGCCCAGGGTCACACAGTCGACACGTGGCCGAGTCGGGATTCGAACCCGTGACCTCTGACTCCAAAGCCCGGGCTCTTTCCAGTGAGTCAAGGACGATAAACGGACGCGTTCCCCGCCCACAGCGAGCCGACGGACTAGAGGGGGAAGACGGACGTTTCCTTCTATCTACCCCAGCGCTTAGTACAGCGCCCGGCGTCCAGCTTAACAGACCCCGCGATTATGATAAACGGAAGGAAATAAATGAAGGACACGGACGTAAGTGGTGCGGGGCTGGGACGGCGGGATGAAGAAAGGGGATAAAAGTGGGGGCGAGAAGAAGGCCGCGCCGGCCTCCGCTTACTTGTCGCTCCTCTTCCTCTGCTCGATGGAGATGGTGAAGATGGCGTGGGAGCGGGACGACTGGGAATTCATGGCCGTGGAGGCCACGGTCCGGCCCGTGTTCCCCTGCTCCAGGCAGCGCACCATTTCCGGCCCGGATCCCACCGCCTTCTCCGTCAGCCCCACGATCTGTTCCCGCCGGGCCCGGGGAGACCGTCAGAATAATGGTCAGGATAATAAGAATTATTAGAAGAATAATCAGAATAATCAGAATAATATTCTTATAAGAATAAGAAGAAGAAGAATCAGAATTTCTGCGCCTGTGATATTATTATCAGAATAATAACGACGGCGTTCGTCATCATCAATCGTATTTATGGAGCGCTTACTATGTGCAGAGCACCGTACTAAGCGCTGAGGAAGAACAAATTGGCAACATATAGAGACGGTCCCTACCCAGCAGTGGGCTCACAGTCTAAAAAGTCAGGCGCTTACTATGCGCCGACCACTGTTCGAAGCGCTGTTTGGTCGTCTGCCTTCCCCTTTTGGACTGCGAGCCCCGTTGTGAGCCCGCGATGGGGTAGGGACCGTCTCTGTATGTTGCCGACTTGTACTTCCCAAGCGCTTAGTACAGTGCTCTGCACACAGTAAGCGCTCGATAAATACGACTGAGTGAGAGTGAGTAGGGACCGTCTCTAGATGTTGCCGACTTGGACCGCCCAAGCGCTTAGTACAGCGCTCTGCACACAGTAAGCGCTCGATAAATACGATTGAGTAGGGACCGTCTCTAGATGTTGCCGACTTGGACCGCCCAAGCGCTCAGTACAGTGCTCTGCACACAGTAAGCGCTCAATAAATACGATTGAGTAGGGACCGTCTCTAGATGTTGCCGACTTGGACCGCCCAAGCGCTTAGTACAGTACTCTACACAAGTAAGCGCTCGATAAATACGATTGAGTGAAGTAGGGACCGTCTCTAGATGTTGCCGACTTGGACCGCCCAAGCGCTTAGTACAGTGCTCGGCACACATTAAGCGCTCAATAATAATAATAATAACGGCATTTATTAAGCGCTTACTATGTGCCAAGCACCGTTCTAAGCGCTGGGGAGGTTACAAGGTGACCAGGTTGTTCCACGGGGGGCTCACGGTCTTCATCCCCATTTTCCAGATGAGGGGACTGAGGCTCGGAGAAGTGAAGTGACTTGCCCCAAGTCCCACGGCTGACAACTGGTGGAGCCGGGATTTGAACCCATGACCTCTGACTCCAAAGCCCGGGCTCTTTCCACTGAGCCACGCTGCTTCTCAATAAATACGACTGAATGAATTACAAGCGCTTAGTACAGTGCTCTGCACACAGTAAGCACTCAATAAATACGATTGAAATATGATTGAATGAATGAGTGAATACAAGGTGATCAGGTTGTCCCACGCGGGGCTCACTGACTTCATCCCCATTTTCCGGATGAGATCACCGTGGCACAGAGAGGTGAAGTGACTGGCCCAAGGTCACCCAGCAGACGAGTGGCGGAGCCGGGATTAGAACCCATGACCTCCGACTCCCAAGCCCGGGCTCTTGTCGCTGGGCCGCGATAATCATGGTGGTATTCGTTAGGCGCTTACTACGTGGCGGGCACTGGGCTAAGCGCTTCTCCGCTGGCCCCACGGTGATAGAGGACGACTCGTTCGGTACATAACTGCGGTGTTTGTTAAGTGCTTACTATGTGCCAAGCGCTGTACTAAGCGCTGGGGGGATTCAAAGGTAATACGAGGCAATTCAGGGTGGCGTTTATTAAGTGCTTCCTATGTGCCGAGCGCTGTACTAAGCGCTGGGGCGGATTCAAAGGTAATTCGAGGCAGATTGAAAGTGGTATTTCTTATGCTTGTAACCTCCCCAGCGCTTAGAACAGTGCTTTGCACATAGTAAGCGCTTAATAAATGCCATCATTATTATTATTATTAATCATTACTATCAATAAGTATAATAACAGTGCCATCATTATTATTAATCACTGCTGTTAATAGTTATCATAATAATAATGATCATAATAATTATAATTATCATGATTGTATTATACTATTATATTATATATCATCATATTACAATATATTATTATGCATATTATTATAGCATTGCATTATTATAATTATAATAATGTATATATCATCATATTACAATATATTATTATGCATATTATTATAGCATTGCATTATTATAATGATAATAATGTAATGATCGTGCACTATAATTATAAAACAATAATTATCGTAATAATAATGATCATAATACTATCATAATAATTATCATTATCATTAATTATCATGATCGTTATTATTATTATGCGCTTCCCATGCGCCAAGCGCTGTACTAAGCACTGGGGGGGATTCAAAGGTAATTTGAGGCAATTCAGGGTGGTGTTCGTTAAGTGCTTCCTCTGTGCCGAGCGCCGTACTAAGCGCTGGGGCGGATTCAAAGGTAATTCGAGGCAGATGGAAAGTGGTATTTCTTATGCGCTTCCCATGTGCCAAGCACTGTACTAAGCGCTGGGGGGAATTCAAAGGTAATTCGAGGCAATTCAGGGTGGTGTTTGTTAAGTGCTTCCTATGTGCCAAGCGCTGTACTGAGCGCTGGGGCAAATTCAAAGGTAATTCGAGGCAGATTGAAAGTGGTATTTGTTATGCGCTTCCCATGTGCCAAGCACCCGTCTTTTTTTCCTTCCAAACGGTATTTATTAAGCACTTACTATGTGCCCTGTACTGTCCTATTATCATTAGAGGATAGTCTAGTGGGTAGAGCCCGGGCCTGGGAATCAGAAGGTCCTGGGTTCTAATTCCTGCTCCGCTGCCTGTCTGCTGTGTGACCTTGGGCGAGTTACCTCACACCTCTGGGCCTCGGTTCCCTCGTCTGTCAAATGGGGATTAAGATTGCGAGCCCCATGTGGGACGGGGACTATGTCAGACCCAATTACCTTGTATCCATCCCAGCACTTAGTGCAGTGCCTGGCACATAGTGAGTGCCTAAATACCACTATTATTATTCTAATATCGAGTCCGGAACCCTGACCCCCTCTTTTTTTCTTCTTCTTCTTATATTTTCTTTTTATTATTATTATTACCCATTATTATTAGCATTTATTAATATGTACACTAATATATACATACGATAACATGATCACCTTGTAACCTCCCCAGTGCTTAAACAGTGCTTGGCACATAGTAAGCGCTTAACAAATGCCATCAGTATTATTATTACCCATTATCATTAGTATTTATTAATATGTACACTAATATGTACATATGATAATATGATCACCTTGTAACCTCCCCAGTGCTTAAAACAGTGCTTGGCACATAGTAAGCGCTTAACAAATGCCATCACTGTTATTATTACCATTATTATTAGCATTTATTAATATGTACACTAATATAAACATATGATAACATGATCACCTTGTAACCTCCCCAGCGCTTAGAACAGTGCTTGGCACATAGTAAGTGCTTAACAAATGCCATCATTATTATTAACCATTATCATTAGTATTTATTAATATGTACACTAATGTATACATATGATAACCTGATCACCTTGTAACCTCCCCCGTGCTTAAAACAGTGCTTGGCACATAGTAAGCGCTTAACAAACGCCATCACTGTTATTATTACCCATTATTATTAGCATTTATTAATATGTACACTAATGTATACATATGATAACATGATCACCCTGTAACCTCCCCAGTGCTTAAAACAGTGCTTGGCACATAGTAAGTGCTTAACAAATGCCATCACTGTTATTATTATTACCCATTATTATTAGCATTTATTAATATGTACACTAATATGTACATATGATAACATGATCACCTTGTAACCTCCCCAGTGTTTAAAACAGTGCTTGGCACATAGTAAGCGCTTAACAAATGCCATCATTAGTATTATTACCCATTATCATTAGTATTTATTAATACGTACACTAATGTATACATAGGATAACACGATCACCTTGTAACCTCCCCAGTGCTTAAAACAGTGCTTGGCACATAGTAAGCGCTTAACAAATGCCATCATTATTATTATTACCCATTATCATTAGTATTTATTAATATGTACACTAGTGTATACATATGATAACACGATCACCTTGTAACCTCCCCAGCGCTTAAAACAGTGCTTGGCACATAGTAAGCGCTTAACAAATGCCATCATTATTATTATTACCCATTATCATTAGTATTTATTAATATGTACACTAATGTATACACAGGATAACATGATCACCTTGTAACCTTCCCAATGCTTAAAACAGTGCTTGGCACATAGTAAGCGCTTAACAAATGCCATCATTATTATTATTACCCATTATCATTAGTATTCATTAATATGTATTAATATTAATATGAGAAGCAGCGTGGCTTAGTGGAAAAGGCCCGGGCTTTCGAGTCAGAGGTCAGGGGTTCAAATCCCAGCTCCGCCAATTGTCAGCTGTGTGACTTTGGGCAAGTCACTTAACTTCTCTGTGCCTCAGTTACCCCATCTGTAAAATGGGGATTAAGACTGTAAGCCCCCCGTGGGACAACCTGATCACCTTGTAACCTCCCCAGCGCTTAGAACAGTGCTTTGCACATAGTAAGCGCTTAATAAATGCCATCATCATCGTGTACACTAATGTATACATATGATAACACGATCACCTTGTAACCTCCCCAGTGCTTAAAACAGTGCATGGCACATAGTAAGCGCTTAATAAATGCCATTATTATTATTATTATTAATGCCCTTCCTCTCGTTCTCCACAGGGCCTCCATTTTCAGAGAGACGTCTCCCCCTTTTAGACTGTGAGCCCACTGTTGGGTAGGGACTGTCTCTACCTGTTGCCAATTTGTACTTCCCAAGCGCTTAGTACAGTGCTCTGCACAGAGTAGGCGCTCAATAAATACGATTGATGATGATGATGATGTGTGTGTGTGTGTGTGTGTGTGTGTGTGTCTCTCTCTCTTTCACACACATACGCACGGCCGCACCTTGATGCCTTGTTTCGGGTCTTCGCGGATGTTGATCTGGGACGACTTATCACGAGCCGGGCACAGCAGGTCCAGGATCTCTTCGTTGTAGATCTGCGGCGAACGGGAGTGGGATGAGCAAAATTTAAAAAAAGTCGCCAAGCAACGAGCCCCGGCCCCCGGAAAGACGCGTGAGGGGAGAAATCTAGAAATCTAGAAATCTGCTCCTTCTGGGCAGGGACGGTGGCTGTCGACGCTGACGTGTTGGACGCCTCCTCGGCCTCCCACCCCCCGACCGTGGGGGTCCCGCGGGGCTCAGTCCCGGCTCCCCTTCCCTCCTCCGTCTCCCTCCGCTCCCACGGCTTCGACTCCCGCCTCTACGCGGACGATTCCCGAATCTCCTTCTCCAGCCCGCTCTCTCTCCCTCTCTACCGTCTCGCATCTCGAGACGAAATACGAAATACGATTGATTGATCTCCTCCTGGCTGGGGCGTCCTCAAACTGAACACTCCCTCCTCTCCCGCTCCCTTCTCCATCGCTCAGGCGCTTGGTTTCGCATCTTTATTCATCCCCCTCGCCCCCAGCCCCAAAGCGCTCATATCCACATCCGTAATTTATTAAATTTTTTATAAAGGCATTTAAGCCTGTATATATATTTGTGCATATTTATTCATCTATTTATTTTACTTTAATAATAATAATAATGGTGGGATTTATTAAGCGCTTACTATGTGCCAAGCACTGTTCTAAGCGCTGGGGAGGTTACAAGGTGATCAGGTTGTCCCTTGAGGGGCTCACAGTCTTCATCCCCATTTTCCAGGTGAGGGAACTGAGGCCCAGAGAAGTGAAGTGACTTGCCCAAAGTCACACAGCTGACAATTGGTGGAGCCGGGATTTGAACCCCTGACCTCTGACTCCAAAGCCCGGGCTCTTCCCTCTGAGCCACGCTGCTTCTCTACTTTTACATATCTATTCTATTTTATTTTGTTAGTATGTTTGGTTTTATTCTCTGTCTCCCCCTTTTAGACTGTGAGCCCACTGTTGGGTAGGGACTGTATATGTTGCCAACTTGTACTTCCCAAGCGCTTAGTACAGTGCTCTGCACACAGTGAGTGCTCAATAAATACAATTGATTGATTGATTGATTAAGCACTTACTATGTGCCTAGCACTGTTCTAAGCGCTGGGGAGGTAACAAGGTGATCAGGTTGTCCCACGGGGGGCTCACGGTCTTCAGCCCCAATTGACAGATGAGGGAACTGAGGCCCAGTGAAGTGACTTGCCCCTTTGGGGCAAGCTGACGAGTGGCGGAGCCGGGATTTGAACCCATGACCTCGGACTCCAAAGCCCGGGCTTCTATTGCCTGTCTGGAATGTACGCTCGTTGTTAACAATAATAATAATAATAATGATGATGATAGCATTTATTAAGCGCTTACTATGTGCAAAGCACTGTTATAAGCGCTGGGGAGGTTACAAGGTGATCAGGCTGTTCCGCAGAGGGTTCATGGTCTTAATCCCCATTTTCCAGAAGAGGTAACTGAGGCACAGAGAGGTTAAGTGACTTGCCCAAAGTCACACAGCCGACAAGTGACAGAGCCAGAATTTGAACCCACGACCTCGGACTCCAAAGCCCGGGCTTCTATTGCCTGTCTGGAATGTACGCTCGCTGCTAATAATAATAATAATGATGGCATTTGTTAAGCGCTTACTATGTGCAAAGCACTGTTCTAAGCGCTGGGGAGCTTACAAGGTGATCAGGCTGTCCCGCGGGGGGCTCACGGTCTTAATCCCCATTCTCCAGATGAGGTCACTGGGGCACAGAGAGGTTAAGTGACTTGCCCAAAGTCACACAGCTGGCAGTTGGCAGACTCCAAAGCCCGGGCTCTTTCCACTAAGCCATGCTGCTGTCGTTGTCCTACTGTCCTCTGAAGTGCTCAGTACAGTGCTTTGCACACAGTAAACGCCCAATAAATACGACCGACCTTAGGGATGACACACCTGCTCTCCCTCAGAGTGTGAGCCCCACGGGAGACAGGGATTGGATTTTACCCCAGGTCTTGGAACAATGTTTGATACAGAGTAAGTACCGGTCAGTCAATCGGATTTATTGAGCACTTCCTGGGTGCAAAGTACTGTACTAAGCGCTTGGGAGAGCACTGTATAACAACAAATAGACGCATTCCCTTCCCATAATGAGCTCACAGTTGGGGCCGAGGGGGAAAAGGGCGGGCAATAATTATGATAACGCTCTCTTCCACTTCAACACCTTATTGAAGGCCCATCTCCTCCAGGAAGCCCGCTTCTCCCCCTCCTTTCTGCGTCGCCCCGACTCGCTCCCCGTCTTTATCCTCCCTCCCAGCCCCACAGCACATTTGGATATAGCTGCAATTTATATAGGTTAAAAAAAAAATAAAATAATATAATATAATAATAATAATAATAATGATGGCATTTGTTAAGCGCTTACTATGTGCAGAGCACTGTTCTAAGCGCTGGGGGTGGATACAAGGTGATCGAGTTGTCCCACATGGGGCTCACAGTCTTAATCCCCATTTTACAGATGAGGGAACTGAGGCTCAGAGAAGTTAAGTGGCTTGCCCAAGGTCACACAGCAGACATGTGGCAGAGCCGGGATTCGAACCCATGACCTCTGACTCCAAAGCCCGGGCTCTTCCCCACTGAGCCACGCTGCTCCTCTCTATATAATATAATATATTATATTATATAATATAATAATAATAATATAATAATAATAGCTGAATAATAGTATATAGCTGAAATTTATATAGGTAATCATCAATCAATCGTATTTATTGAGCGCTTACTGTGTGCAGAGCACTGTACTAAGCGGTTGGGAAGTACAAGCTGGCAACAATAATAATAATAATAGCAGCATTTATTAAGTGCTTACTATGTGCAAAGCACTGTTCTAAGTGCTGGGGAGGTTACAAGGTGATCAGGTTGCCCCATGGGGGCTCGCAGTCTTCATCCCCATTTTAAAGATGAGGGAACTGAGGCCCAGAGAAGTTAAGTGACTTGCCCAAAGTCACACAGCTGACAATTAGCGGAGCAGGTAATAATAATAATAATAATAATAATAATGTTGGCATTTATTACGTGCTTACTATGTGCAAAGCACTGTTCTAAGCGCTGGGGAGGATACGAAGTGATCAGGTTGCCCCATGGGAGCTCCAGTCTTCACCCCCATTTTGCAGATGAGGAAACTGAGGCCCAGAGATGTTAAGTGACTTGCGCAAAGTCACACAGCTGACAACTGGCAGAGCAGGTAATAATAATAATAATAATAATAATGTTGGCATTTATTAAGTGCTTACTATGTGCAAAGCACTGTTCTAAGCACTGGGAACGATACAAGGTGATCAGGTTGCCCCATGGGAGCTCCAGTGTTCACCCCCATTTTACAGATGAGGGAACTGAGGCCCAGAGAAGTTAAGTGACTTGCCCAAAGTCACACAGCTGACAATTGGCGGAGCAGGTAACAATAATAATAATAATAATGGCATTTATTAAGTGCTTACTATGTGCAAAGCACTGTTCTAAGCACTGGGGAGGTTACAAGGCAATCAGGGTGTCCCATGGAGGGGGGCTCACAGTCGTCACCCCCATTTTACAGATGAGGGAACTGAGGCACAGAAAAGTTAAGTAACTTGCCCAAAGTCACACAGCTGACGAATGGCGGAGCAGGTAACAATAATAATAATAATAATACTGATGGCATTTATTAAGCGCTTACTATGTGCAAAGCACTGTTCTAAGCGCTGGGGAGGTTACAAGGTGATCAGGGTGTCCCATGGGGGGGCTCACAGTCGTCACCCCCATTTTACAGATGAGGGAACTGAGGCACAGAGAAGTTAAGTAACTTGCCCAAAGACACACAGCTGACAATTGGCGGAGCAGGTAATAATAATAATAATAATAATAATAATAATAATAATAATAATAATGGCATTTATTAAGCGCTTACTTAAGGGAGGGGGATGCTTTCGGAAAGGAGGATGGATTCCGCGTTCACCAGGAAACTCTCTAGGCTCCACAGCCAAGCTTTTACCTCATCATCATCATCATCAATCAATCATCATCATCAATCGTACTTATTGAGCGCTCACTATGCGCAGAGCACTGTACTAAGCGCTTGGGAAGTACAAATTGGTAACATATAGAGACAGTCCCTACCCAACAGTGGGCTCACAGTCTGAAAGTCTTACCTCGAAGTAAGACACCTTCCCGGCGAATTCAGCGCCCGCCCTCCGGCCGGGAAATCTCTCAACGCGACGGCCCGGATTTTACCCCCGCGACGCTTTCCGGGTGAACCGGGTGCCCCCCCTCCTCGTGGAGAAGCTCCCTCAACTCGGCGGCCCGGGTTTTACCTCCAAGTAAGACACTTTGGTGGTGAAGTCGGTGTCCGCCCTCCTCTCGATCTCTCGGAAGAGAAGCTGGATGACCCGGGGGATGACTCCCACCGAGGGCTCGCGCTCCTGGTCCGCGGTGTACGCGCCGCCCATCGAGTACGTCTTCCCGGATCCCGTCTGCCCGTACGCCAGGACGGTGGCATTGTACCCTGTGGGGACGGAAGCCCCCGTGCCCGGGGTGAGGAGGGCCCACATTCATTCATTCATTCAATCGTATTTATTGAGCGCTTACTGTATGCAGAGCACTGTACTAAGCGCTTGGGGAGTACAAGTTGGCAACATATACAGACCCTACCCAACAGTGGGCTCACAGTCTAGAAATTTGTTAAGCACTTACTATGTGCAAAGCACTGTTCTAAGCACTGGGGAGGTTACAAGGCGATCAGGTCATCCCACATGGGGCTCACAGTTTTAATCCCCGTTCTACAGACGAGGGAACTGAGGCCCAGGGAAGTGAAGTGACTTGCCCAAAGTCACACAGCTGGCGGAGCCGGGATTTGAGCCCATGACCTCTGACTCCAAAGGCCGGGCTCCTTCCACTGAGCCACGCGGATCCGCCACTTGCCCGCCGTGGGACCTTGGGCAAGTAACTTAATTTCTCTAGGCCTCAGTATCCTCCTCTGGGTCTCTTTTTCCTCCGGTTTAAAGCGTTCAGTCAGTTCACGCCCTCTTACCTCAACTCACTGATCTCCTACTACAGTCCCCTACTACTACATTCCCCCCCCATCCCCGGCTCCCTCTCGCATCCTCTGGATGTCTGATATCCGCCCCGCAGCCCTGAGAAGCAGCGGGGCAGGTAGATCCCGGGCCTGGGGTCAGAGGGTCGTGGGTTCTAATCCCGGCGCCGTGGGCGAGTCGCTTCACTCCTCTGGGCCTCGGTGACCTCGTCTGTCGAATGGGGATTGGGGCCGCGAAGCCCACGTGGGCCGGAGGCCGTGTCCCACCCGATCCATCCCCATTTGACACATATCTATCATTTTATTCTGTTAGTGTGTTTGGTTTTGTTCTCTGCCTCCCCCTTTTAGACTGTGAGCCCACTGTTGGGTAGGGACCGTCTCTAGATGTTGCCGACTTGGACTTCCCAAGCGCTTAGTGCAGTGCTCTGCACACAGTGAGCGCTCAATAAATACGATTGATGATGATGATGATGATGATTGGAGAGACGGGGGATCCGAGGCCCAGAGAAGCGAAGTGACTCGGCCAGGGTCACCCGGTGGAGCCGGGATCGGTTGGAGTGGTTTCTACGAGGGGCGGGCCGGGCTCCTCACCCTTGAAGACGCCTCGGACGAGGGGGGCCACGGCGCTGGTGAACACTTCCTCCTGTTCCGTTGTGGGGTCGAAGACGAAGTCATACGTGAAGGACTTGTCCGTGCCCACGACCACCTGGGGAGAGAGGGAGGGAGGCGGACAGATAGGAGACCAGCCGTCAGCTGGGTGGGCAGAGACGGGGGGGGGGGGGGGGGGGGGGGGGGGGTGTCCCCTCGGGATGGGCGGAGGGGGGCAACTTTATTGTTCTACTGCCCTCTCCCCAGCACTTGGTCCAATGGGAAGCGTGAAAGAGGAGGCATCTCCTGAGAAGGGGGAGGCAAAGAATGGGGGCGAGTGGCGTGTTCCGGGAGGAGGTGTGGATGGGGTAAGGGAGCTTGTTTTGGGGGGGATGGGATGAGGGGGGCGTGAGGGGGTGAGAGAGAGAGATGGGGTGAGGGGAGAGAGGGAGAGATGGGGTGAGGGGGGAGAGATGGGGTGAAGGGGGAAAAGAGAGAGGAGACGAGGTGAAGAGAGGGAGATGAGGTGAGGAGAGACAGACGGGGTGAGGAGAGACAGACGGGGTGAGGGGGGAGAGAGAGAGAGAGAGAGAGAGACGGGGTGGGGAGAGAGAGAGAGACGGGGTGAGGAGAGAGAGAGAAAGATGGGGTGAGGAGAGAGAGATGGGGTGAGGAGAGAGAGAGAGAGGGAGAGAGAGAGAGAGAGAGAGAGAGACGGGGTGAGGGGTGAGAGAGACGGGGTGAGGGGTGAGAGAGACGGGGTGAGGGGAGAGAGAGACGGGGTGAGGGGAGAGAGACGGGGTGAGGGGAGAGAGACGGGGTGAGGGGAGAGAGACGGGGTGAGGGGAGAGAGACGGGGTGAGGACAGAGAGATGGGGTGAGGACAGAGAGACGGGGTGAGGACAGAGAGATGGGGTGAGGACAGAGAGACGGGGTGAGGACAGAAAGACGGGGTGAGGACAGAGAGACGGGGTGAGGACAGAGAGACGGGGTGAGGACAGAGAGATGGGGTGAGGAGAGAGAGATGGGGTGAGGACAGAGAGATGGGGTGAGGAGAGAGAGACGGGGTGAGGGGAGACAGAGACGGGGTGAGGGGAGACAGAGAGAGAGAGAGACGGGGTGAGAAGAGAGAGATGGGCTGAGGAGAGAGAGAGAGAGAGAGAGAGAGAGAGAGAGACGGGGTGAGGGGCGAGAGAGAGAGAGAGAGACGGGGTGAGGGGCGAGAGACGGGGTGAGGGGGGAGAGAGAGAAAGACGGGGTGAGGGGAGAGAGAGAGAGACAGGGTGAGGAGAGAGAGACGGTGTGAGGAGAGAGACGGGGTGAGGAGAGAGACGGGGTGAGGAGAGAGAGAGAGACGGGGTGAGGAGAGAGAGACGGGGTGAGGGGAGAGAGAGACGGGGTGAGGAGAGAGAGACGGGGTGAGGGGAGAGAGAGAGAGAGTGAGGAGAGAGAGATGGGGTGAGGGGAGAGATGGGGTGAGGGGAAAGAGATGGGGTGAGGGGCGAGAGACGGGGTGAGGGGAGAGAGACAGGGTGAGGAGAGAGAGACGGGGTGAGGAGAGAGAGAGAGAGAGAGAGAGAGAGAAAAGAGAGAGAGAGAGAGACGGGCTGAGGGGAGAGAGAGAGAGAGAGAGAGAGAGAGAGAGAGAGAGAGACGGGGTGAGGGGCGAGAGACGGGGTGAGGAGAGAGAGAGAGAGAGAGAGAGAGAGAGAGAGAGAGAGAGAGAGAGAGAAAGACGGGGTGGGGAGAGAGAGAGACGGGGTGAGGGGAGAGAGAGAGAGATGGGTGAGGAAGGAGAAAGAGAGAAAGAGAGAGAGAGAGAGAGAGAGAGAGAGACCAGGTGAGGAGGGAGAGAGAGAGAGAGATGGGTGAGGAGAGAGAGAGATGGGTGAAGAGAGAGAGAGAGAGACGGGGTGAGGAGAGAGATGGGGTGAGGAGAGAAAGAGAGAGGGGGGACGGGGTGAGGAGAGAGAGACGGGGTGAGGAGAGGGAGAGAGAGACGGGCTGAGGGGAGAGAGAGACGGGGTGAGGGGGGAGGGAAGGGGTGAGGAGAGAGAGAGAGACGGGGTGAGGAGAGAGAGAGAGAGAGAGAGACGGGGTGAGGAGAGAGAGAGAGAGACGGGCTGAGGGGAGAGAGAGACGGGGTGAGGAGAGAGAGAGACGGGATGAGGAGAGAAAGAGAGACGGGGTGAGGAGAGAGAGAGAGAGAGATGGTGTGAGGAGAGAACAATGGGGTGAGGAGGGGGAATGTAGGTCGGTTAGAGGGTGAGGGTGTTGGGGGGCGTTGCCTGACCTGGGGCTCCCCGGGCACGAAGGCCAGGCAGGCCTGGCAGCCCTCGGCCAGCTCCTTGGGCACCAGCGGCCGGCAGCGCAGGGCCACCCGCACCGGGATGCCCTTGTCGTCCTCCTTGCCCATGGCGGGGAGCGGGGGGGCCCTGAGGGGGGGGGGCGGGGTCCGGGGTCGGAGGTCAGCCGGCAGCCGGTCCGTCGGCGGCCCCGCCGCAGTAACCGCCAACTTTCAAACGGGCCCCGGCGGCGGCCACAGCCAATCCCCGCCCGCACGCTCACGGGCGCGCGCGACCCACACGCGCACGCTCCGCACGCCGCCGGGGGCGAGCACGCAGGCGCCGCGGCCCGGGAGGGCGGGCGGGCGCGCGCAGGGCGGGCCCGCGCGCCCCTCCACTTCCGCTTCCGGCTGCTGCTGCCGCTGCTGCCCTGTCAGTCACTGCCAGCTACCTCAGGAGGAGGAGGGGCTGGGCCGGGCCGGGCCGGGGGCACAGGGGCCACAGGGGCACAAGGGCAGCGCTGCTGAGGTACAGCGGCCTCCCACCCCCTAGCCTCCTTTAGCCCTTCTTCCCCTCCTCATCCCCCCATCCTTTCCCCTCCGTTTTCCCCTCACACTTTCCTCTCCCCCTCCCCTTCTCCTCTCCTTTATCCCTTCTTCCCTCTTCCCCTCCTCAACCCCTCATCCTTTCCCCTCCGTTTTCCCCTCACACTTTCCTCTCCCTCTCTCTTCTCCTCTATCCCTTCTTCCCTCTTCTCCTCCTCATCTCCTCACCCTTTCCCCTCCGTTTTCCCCTCACACTTTTCCTCTTCCCCTCCCCTCTCCCCTCCTCTATCCCTTCTTCCCTCTTCCCCTCCTCATCCCCTCACCCTTTCCCCTCCATTTTCCCCTCACACTTTCCTCTCCCCCTCCCCTCTCCCCTCCTTTAGCCCTTCTTCCCTCTTCCCCTCCTCATCCCCTCACCCTTTCCCCTCCGTTTTCCCGTCACACTTTTCCTCTTCCCCTCCCCTATCCCTTCTTCCCTCTTCCCCTCCTCATCCCCTCACCCTTTCCCCTCCGTTTTCCCCTCACACCTTCCTCTCCCCCTCCCCTCTCCCCTCCTTTAGCCCTTCTTCCCTCTTCCCCTCCTCATCTCCTCACCCTTTCCCCTCCGTTTTCCCCTCACACTTTTCCTCTTCCCCTCCCCTCTCCCCTCCTTTAGCCCTTCTTCCCTCTTCCCCTCCTCATCCCCTCATCTTTTTCCCTCCGTTTTCCCCTCACACTTTCCTCTCCCTCTCCCCTATCCCTTCTTCCCTCTTCCCCTCCTCATCCCCTCACCCTTTCCCCTCCGTTTTCCCCTCACACTTTCCTCTCCCCCTCCCCCTCCCCTCCTTTAGCCCTTCTTCCCTCTTCCCCTCCTCATCCCCTCACCCTTTCCCCTCCGTTTTCCCCTCACACTTTCCTCTCCCCTCCTTCTATCCTCCTTTATCCCTTCTTCCCTCTTCCCCTCCTCATCCCCTCACCCTTTCCCCTCCGTTTTCCCCTCACACTTTCCTCTCCCCCTCCTTCTATCCTGCTTTATCCCTTCTTCTCTCTTCCCCTCCTCATCCCCTCACACTTTCCCCTCCGTTTTCCCCTCACACTTTCCTCTCCCCCTCCTTCTATCCTTCTTTATCCCTTCTTCCCTCCTCATCCCCTCACCCTTTCCCCTCCGTTTTCCCCTCACACTTTCCTCTCCCCCTCCTTCTATCCTTCTTTATCCCTTCTTCCCTGCTCATCCCCTCACCCTTTCCCCTCCGTTTTCCCCTCACACTTTCCTCTCCCCCTCCCCTCTCCTCTATGCCTTCTTCCCCCTCCGCTCACACTTTCCCCTTTCTCTTCCCCTCACACTTTCCTCTCCCCCTCACCCTCTCATTCTATCCTTCTTTATCCCTTCTTCCCTCCTCATCCCCTCACCCTTTCCCCTCCGTTTTCCCCTCACACTTTCCTCTCCCCCTCCCCTCTATCCCGTCTTCCCCCTCCCCTCACACTTTCCCCTCTCTCTTCCCCTCACACTTTCCTCTCCCCCTCACCCTCTCCTTCTATCCTTCTTTATCCCTTCTTCCCCTCCTCATCCCCTCACCCTTTCCCCTCCGTTTTCCCCTCACACTTTCCTCTCCCCCTCCTTCTATCCTCGTTTATCCCTTCTTCCCTCTTCCCCTCCTCATCCCCTCATCCTTTCCCCTCCGTTTTCCCCTCACACTTTCCTCTCCCCCTCCCCTCTATCCCGTCTTCCCCCTCCCCTCACACTTTCCTCTCCCCCTCACCCTCTCCTGCTATCCTTCTTTATCCCTTCTTCCCTCTTCATCTCCTCACCCTTTCCCCTCCGTTTTCCCCTCACACTTTCCTCTCCCCCCCTTCTATCCTCGTTTATCCCTTCTTCCCTCTTCCCCTCCTCATCCCCTCACCCTTTCCCCTCCGTTTTCCCCTCACACTTTCCTCTCCCTCTCCCCCTCCCCCTCCTCTCCTTTATCCCTTCTTCCCCCTCCCCTCACATTTTTCCCTCCCTCTTCCCTTCACATTTTCCTCTCCCCCTCACCCTCTCCTTCTATCCTTCTTTATCCCTTCTTCCCTTTTCATCTCCTCACCCTTTCCCCTCCGTTTTCCCCTCACACTTTCCTCTCCCCCTCCCCTCTCCTTTATCTCTTCTTCCCCTTCCCCTCGCACTTTCCTCTCCCCCTCCCCTCATCCCTTCTTCCCTCCACACTTTCTTCTCCCCCTCCCCTTCTCCTCACCCTCTCCTTCTATCCTCCTTTATCCCTTCTTCCCTCTTCCCCTCCTCATCCCCTCATCCTTTCCCCTCCCTCTTCCCCTCACACTTTCCTCTCCCCCTCCCCTTCTCCTCTCCTTTATCCCTTCTTCCCTCTTCCCCTTCTCCTCCTCATCCCCTCACCCTTTCCCCTCCCTCTTCCCCTCACACTTTCCTCTCTCCCTCCCCTTATCCTCTCCTGTATCCCTTCTTCCCTCTTCCCCTTCTCCTCCTCATCCCCTCACTTTCCCCTCCCTCTTCTCCCCTTCTCCTCACACTTTCCCCTCCCTTTTCTCCTAACCCTCTCCCTCTTCCCCTCACACTTTCCTCTCCCTCTTCTCCTCCCCCTTCCCCTTCTCCTCACACTCTCCTCTCCCCTTCTCCCCCTTCCTCTCACCCTTTCCCCTCCCTCTTCTCCTCACCCTTTCCTCTCCCCATCCCTTTCTCCTCACCCACTCCTTCTCTCCCTCTTCCCCTCTCCTCCTCATCCCCTCACTTTCCCCTCCCTCATCCTCTTCCCCTCATCTTTTCCCCTCCCTCCTCTCCCTCTTCCCCTTCTCCTCTCCTCCTCATCCCCACTTTCCTCTCCCTCTTCTCCCCTCCCTCTTCCCCTTCTCCTCACTTTCCTCTCCCTCTTCTCCTCACCCTATCCCTCCTCTCTCCCTCTTCTCACACTTTCCTCTCCCCTTCTCCGCACCCTCTTCTCTCCCCTTCTCCTCACACTTTCCTCTCCCCTTCTCCCCTTACCCTTTCCCCTCTGTCTTCTCTTCCCTTCAACCTTTCCCTCCCTCTCCCCCTCACACTTTCCCATCGCTCTTCTCCCCTCCCTCATCCTCTTCCCCTCATCCTTTCCCCTCCCTCCTCCCCTTCTCCTCTCCTCCTCATCCCCTCACTTTCCTCTTCTCCTCCCCTCTTCCCCTTCTCCTCGCCCTTTCCTCTCCCTCTTCTCCTCACCCTCTCCCTCCTCTCTCCCTCTTCCCCTTCTCCTCACCCTCCTCTCCCCTTCTCCCCTCACCCTTTCCCCTCCGTCTTCTCCTCTTCCCCTTCCCCTCACCCTTTCCCCTGTCTTCTCCTCCTCCCCTTCCCCCTTCCTCTTCTCCTCCTCACCCTCCCTCCCCCATCTTCTCCTCCTCACCCTTTCCCCCATCTTCCCTCCCTCTTCCCTTCCCCTCACACTCTCCCCTTCCTCTTCCCCCCTTCCTCTCACCTTTTCCCCTCCGTCTTCTCCTCATCCTCTTCTCCTCGCTCTCACCCTTTCCCTTCCTTCTTCTCCTCTCCCCCTCACACCCTCCCCTCCCTCTTCTCCTCACACTTTCTCCTCCCTCTTCCCCTCACATTTTCCCCTCCTTCTCCTCACCCTCTCCCCTTCCCCTCACACTCTCCTCTCCCCCTTCCCCTCACCCTTTCATCAGTGCTTGGCACATAGTAAGCACTTAACAAATGCCATCATTATTATTATTCTCCTCTCCCTCTTCCCCTTCCGTTCACACTCTCCTCCTTCTCCTCACACTCTCCCCTCCCTCTTCCCTTTCTCCTCACGTTTTCCCCTCCCTCTTCTCCTCACCTTCCTCACACTTTCCCCTCACCCTCTCCTCTCCCTCTTCCCCTTCTCATCCTCTTCCCCTCCTTCGCCTCCCTCCTCTTCTCCTCACACTTTCCCCTCCCTGTTCACTTCTCCCCCTCCTCTTCTCCTCTTCCCCTTCTCCTCACACTTTTACTCTCTTCTTCCCTCCCCTCCTCCCATCCCCTTCTCTCCCTGACCCCATCCCCCGGTCCCCCTGGCCCTCCATCCCTGCGGTCCGGTCCGTAATTCCTCCTTCTGTTCTCCAGTGTAAGAAGCCCCGGGGGCCCAGTCCACCCAGAGCCTCCGGTCCCGATGGAGATGGACGGCCGCCCCCCCTACGACGACTACCCCGTGGTCTTCCTGCCGCCCTACGAGAACCCCCCCGCCTGGATCCCTCCCCACGAGGTGGGTGCCAGTCAGCCCCCCCACCCTCGCCCCCTACCCCCGCCTCTGCCCGAGGACCCCCTGTGCTGGACCGGAAGCTCCTTGGGGACGGGGATCCTGTCTACTATGCTCCCACTCTCCCGATTGTTAAGTACGATGCACGCACACGAGAAGCCCCGGGCTCCTCGAGGGCAGGGATCGCTTCTGCCTACTTTATCGTGCCTTCAGTCGGTGGCATTTATGGAGCACGTACCATGTGCAGAGCACAGTATAAGCGCTTGGACGAGGATGGCAGAACGGAGTTGGTAAACACATTCCCTGCCCGCGGTAAACTTACCGTCTCCAGCGCTCCACCCGCAGTGGACTGTCACTCCTTGAGGGCAGCGATCATGTCTACTAGCCCGAGCTTAACACATCCAAAACACGGCCCACCCAAACCCCATCCGCCCCCTGACTTTCCCACCGCTGTAGACGGCACCACCGTCCTTCCCGTCTCCCAATCCCGGAACCTCGGCCTCGACTCCTCGCTCTCATTCAGCCCACGCATTCAGTCCGTCACCAAATCCCGTCGGTCCCACCTTCGCGACATGGCCACGGTCCGTCCTTTCCTCTCCATCCGGGCCGATCCCAGCACGTCTCCTCTCCCGCCTTGACTCCCGCATCAGCCTCCTCGCTGACCTCCCTGCCTCCCGTCTCTCCCCATTCCAATCAGCCAATCGGTAGTATTTATTGAGTGTTTATTCCGTGCAGAACACTGTACTAAGCGCTCAGGAGAGGACAGTGAAAGAGTTGGTAGACAATGAGCTCACAGTGAGCTTACAGCCTACAGAGGGGGAGGAAGACGTGAATATAAATAAGTAAATTACATAAGTACGGAGAGAGGCAGCATGGGTTAGTGGGTGGAACCCAGCCTTGGGAGTGAGCAGGTCATGGGTTCGAATCCCGGCTCTGCCACTTGTCTGCCGTGTGACCCTGGGCAAGCCGCTTCACCTCTCTGGGCCTCATCTGCCAAAGGGGGATGAATAATAATGATAATAGTGATGGTATTTGTTAAGCGCTTACTATGTGCCAAGCACTGTCCTAAGCGCTGGGGGAGATACAAGGTCAGGAGGCTGTCCCCCGTGGGGCTCACGGTCTTCATCCCCATTTTCCAGAGGAGGGAACGGAGGCCCAGAGAAGTGAAGCGGCTCGCCCAAAGTCAGCTGACAAGGCCGGGATTTGAACCCGTGTCCTCTGACTCCAAAGCCCGGGCTCTTTCCACTGACGGCACTTATTGAGCGCTTACTGCGCGCAAAGCACCGTTCTAAGCGCCGAGCCCCTAGGGGGACAGGGACCGTGTCCACCCCAGCGCGTAGTACAACGCCTGGCACCCAGTAAGCGCTTAACAAATACCCCAGTTATAGTAAGCGCTTAGCAAGTACCGTAATTATTATTATGTTGTTAATGTTATTGTTAATGTTATTATTGTTATTAATAATAATATTATTATTATATGCGCTTAACAAGTACCACAATTATTATTATTGGCCCATATTGGCCTGAGTAGCGTAATGATTGGCATGACCCTCCGGTTTGGGCAAGGGGGTGGTGGGGATGGAGGCGGGGTGGGAGTACCGGGGGGGGGGAGGGACCCCCTGACGCGGTCGTGCCGTGCGGACTGTCCGTCAGAGGGTGTACCACCCGGATTACAACAACGAGCTGACCCAATTCCTGCCGAGGACCATCCAGCTCCAGAAGCCGTCCGGAGCGCAGGTCAGTGTCCTCCCCGGGGGCCCGCGGACCGTCCGGAGCGCAGGCCGGGATCCCCCCCACCCCATCCTTAGAGAGGCAGCGAGGCTCAGTGGAAAGGAGCCCGGGCTTTGGAGTCAGAGGTCATGGGTTCAAATCCCCGCTCCGCCACTTGTCAGCTGTGTGACCTTGAGCGAGTCACTTCCCTTCTCTGGGCCTCAGTTCCCTCCTCTGTAAAAAATGGGGATTGACTGTAAGCCCCCCAGTGTGGGACAACCTGATCACCTTGTAACCTCCCCAGCGCTGAGAACAGTGCTTTGCACATAGTAAGCACTTAGTAAATGCTATTATTATTATTATCCGTCCCATCTCTCAAGCCTGCAGCCCGGGCCTTCTCCTTTCAGTCATTCATTCATTCATTCACTCAACTGTATTTATTGAGCACTTACTGTGTGCAGAGCACTGGACTAAGCGCTTGGGAAGTCCAAATTGGAAACATAGAGAGTCAATCCCTAGCCTTCTCCTTTCATTCATTCATTCATTCATTCACTCAACTGTATTTATTGAGCGCTTACTGTGTGCAGAGCACTGGACTAAGCGCTTGGGAAGTCCAAATTGGAAACATAGAGAGTCAATCCCTAGCCTTCTCCTTTCATTCATTCATTCATTCATTCACTCAATCGTATTTATTGAGTCCTTACTGTGTGCAGAGCACTGGAGTAAGCGCTTGGGAAGTCCAAGTTGGCAACATATAGAGACGGTCCCTAGCCTTCTCCTTTCATTCATTCACTCAGTCATATTTATTGAGCACTTACTGTGTGCAGAGCACTGTACTAAGTGCTTGGGAAGTCCAAGTTGGCAACATATAGAGATGGTCCCTAGCCTTCTCCTTTCATTCATTAATTCATTCACTCAATCGAATTTATTGAGCACTTACTGTGTGCAGAGCATGTATTAAGCGCTTGGGAAGTACAAGTTGGCAACATACAGAGACGGTCCCTAGCCTTCTCCTTTCATTCATTCATTCACTCAATCATATCTCTTGAGCGCTTACTGTGTGCAGAGCACTGTACTAAGCGCTTGGGAAGTCCAAGTTGGCAACATCTAGAGACGGTCCCTAGCCTTCTCCTTTCATTCATTCATTCACTCAATCGTATCTATCGAGCGCTTACTGTGTGCAGAGCACTGTACTAAGCGCTTGGGAAGTCCAAGTCGGCAATATCTAGAGACGGTCCCTGCCCAATGGCGGGCTCACAGTCTAGAAGGGGGCGACGGACGACAAAACAAAACATGTTAACAAAATCAAATAAATAGAATAGTAATAGTCGAGGGAACAGTAACGAGACTCCTCACTCCCAGTCAATCCATCGCCAACTCCCCAACTCCCCTCCCTCGGAGCTGGGGGGGGGAGACGCGGACCGATGGAAGCTCGGGTCGGCGCCCCCCCCCCGTCCCGAACCCCAGTGAGCGTCTACTATGTGCGCTCAGTACATACGACCGAACGCGTAAATCATTGTCAGCTCCCAAGCCCCCTCCTCACCTGCGCCCCTTTCTCTTCCAGCTGGGGTTCAACATCCGCGGAGGGAAGGCCTCCCAGCTTGGCATCTTCATCTCCAAGGTGGGGGGGCCGGCCCGGGGCGGCGGGGGGCCGGCGGGGCATCCGGGGACCCCCCGATGACCGGCGTCCCGTCCCGTCCCCCCTTCCCACCGCGCGGCCAGGTGATCCCCGACTCGGACGCCCACCGGGCCGGCCTGCAGGAAGGCGACCAAGTCCTGGCCGTGAATCACGTCGACTTCCAAGACATCGAGCACGGCAAGGTGCGGGCCGGGGGGCGGGCGGATCCCACCCCCAAAACTCGCCCCCCGCTTGCCGCACGCGAGGCATTTCCCCGCGGGCCGGGAATGCGTCTCGAATAATAATAATAATGGCATTTATTAAGCGCTTACTATGCGCAAGGCACTGTTCTAAGCGCTGGGGAGGTTACAAGGTGATCAGGCTGTCCCGCTGGGGGCTCACAGTCTTCATCCCCATTTGACAGATGAGGTCACTGAGGCGCAGAGAAGTGAGGTGACTCGCCCAAAGTCACCCAGCTGACAACTGGCGGAGTCGGGATTTGAACCCATGACCTCTGACTCCAAAGCCCGGGCTCTTGCCACTGAGCCACGCTGCTTCTCTAATAATAATAATAATAATAATAATAACAATAATAATAATTATATTACATTAATATATCATTAACATATATTATACTGTATACAATATATTATTATGTAATATATACTGTAATATAATACGATATAATATAATGTAATATAATATGTGATTATAATATATTATATTAATAATGATGTATGATAATGATGATATAAAAATAATGGCATTTATTAAGCGCTTACTATGTGCAAAGCACTGTTCTAAGCGCTGGGTATTCCTTTATCGTCCTCTCCCAAAGAGCTCCGCACACAGTAGGTGCTCAGTACATATGACCGAACGCATAAGTCATTGTAAGCAGGGAATGTATCTGTTTACCATTCTACCGCCCTCGCCCAAGCGCTTAGTACAGGGCTCCGCACACAGTAGGCGCTCAGTACATACGACCGAATGCATAAATCATTGTAAGCAGGAGATGTATCTGTTTACCGTTCTACCGTCCTCGCCCAAGCGCTTAGTACAGGGCTCCGCACACAGTAGGCGCTCAATACATACAACCGAATGTGTAAATCATTGTAAGCAGGGAATGCATCTATTTACCGTTCTACTATCCTCACCCAAGCGCTTAGTACAGGGCTCCGCACACAGTAGGCGCCCAATACATATGACCGAATGCGTAAATCATAAGCAGGGAATGTATCTGTTTATCGTTCTACTGTCCTTGCCCAAGCGCTTAGTACAGGGCTTCGCACACAGTAGGCGCTCAATACATACGACCGAACGCGTAAATCATTGTAAGCAGGGAATGTATCTGTTTACCATTCAAACGTCCTCGCCTAAGCGCTTAGTACAGGGCTCCGCACACAGTAGGCGCTCAAAACATATGACCAAACGCATAAATCATTGTAAGCAGGGAATGTATCTGTTTACCATTCTGCTGTCCTCGTCCAAGCGCTTAGTACAGGGCTCCGCACACAGTAGGCGCTCAATACATACGACCAAACGCATAAATCATTGTAAGCAGGGGATGTATCTATTTACCATTCTACCGTCCTCGACCAAGCGCTTAGTACATGGCTCCGCACACAGTAGGCGCTCAATACATACGACCGAACGTGTAAATCATTGTAAGCAGGGAATGTATCTGTTTACCGTCCTCGCCCAAGCGCTTAGTACAGGGCTCTGCACACAGTAGGCGCTCAATACATACAACTGAACGCGTAAATCATTGTAAGCAGGAAATGCATCTGTTTATCGTTCTACCGTCCTCACCCAAGCGCTTAGTACAGGGCTCCGCACACAGTAGGCGCTCAATACATATGACCGAACGCGTAAATCATTGTAAGCAGGGAATGTATCTGTTTACCGTCCTCGCCCAAGCGCTTAGTACAGGGCTTCGCACACAGTAGGCGCTCAATACATACGACCAAACGCGTAAATCATTGTAAGCAGGGGATGTATCTGTTTACCATTCAAACGTCCTCGCCTAAGCGCTTAGTACAGGGCTCCGCACACAGTAGGTGCTCAATGCATATGACCAAACGCGTAAATCATTGTAAGCAGGGGATGTATCTGTTTACCATTCAAACGTCCTCGCCTAAGCGCTTAGTACAGGGCTCCGCACACAGTAGGCGCTCAATACATACGACCGAACGCGTAAATCATTGTAAGCAGGGAATGTATCTGTTTACCGTCCTCGCCCAAGCGCTTAGTACAGGGCTCCGCACACAGTAGGCGCTCAATACATACGACCGAATGCATAAATCATTGTAAGCAGGGGATGTATCTATTTACCATTCTACCATCCTCGCCCAAGCGCTTAGTACAGGGCTCCGCACACAGTAGGCGCTCAATACATACGACCGAACACATAAGTCATTGTAAGCAGGGAATGCATCTGTTTACTGTTCTACTGTCCTCGCCCAAGCGCTTAGTACAGGGCTCCGCACACAGTAGGCGCTCAATACATATGACCAAATGCATAAATCATTGTAAGCAGGGGATGTATCTATTTACCATTCTACCGTCCTCGACCAAGCGCTTAGTACAGGGCTCCGCACACAGTAGGCGCTCAATACATACGACCGAACCCGTAAGTCGTAAGCAGGGAATGTATCTGTTTACCACTCTACCGTCCTCACCCAAGCGCTTACTACAGGGCTTAGCACACAGTAGGCGCTCAATACATACGACCAAACATGTAAATCATTGTAAGCAGGGAATGTATCTGTTTACCGTTCTGCCATCCTCACCCAAGCGCTTAGTACAGGGCTCTGCACAGTGTAGGCGCTCAATACATACGACCAAATGCGTAAATCGTAAGCAGGGAATTATCTGTTTATCGTTCTACCGTCCTCGCCCAAGCGCTTAGTACAGGGCTCCGCACACAGTAGGCGCTCAATACATACGACCGAACACGTAAATCATTGTAAGCAGGGGATGTATCTGTTTACCATTCAAACGTCCTCACCTAAGCGCTTAGTACAGGGCTCCGCACACAGTAGGCGCTCAAAACATATGACCAAACGCGTAAATCATTGTAAGCAGGGAATGTATCTGTTTACCATTCAAACGTCCTCGCCTAAGCGCTTAGTACAGGGCTCCACACACAGTAGGCACTCAAAACATATGACCAAACGCGTAAATCATTGTAAGCAGGGAATGTATCTGTTTACCATTCTACCGTCCTCGCCCAAGCGCTTAGTACAGGGCTCTGCACACAGTAGGCGCTCAATACATATGACCAAACGCGTAAATCATTGTAAGCAGGGAATGCATCTGTTTACCATTCTACCGTCCTCGTCCAAGCGCTTAGTACAGGGCTCTGCACACAGTAGGCACTCAATACATATGACCAAACGCGTAAATCATTGTAAGCAGGGAATGCATCTGTTTACCATTCTACCGTCCTCGTCCAAGCGCTTAGTACAGGGCTCCGCACACAGTAGGCGCTCAATACATATGACCAAACGCGTAAATCATTGTAAGCAGGGGATGTATCTGTTTACTGTTCTACCGTCCTCGCCCAAGCGCTTAGTACAGGGCTCCGCACACAGTAGGCGCTCAATACATACGACCGAACGCGTAAATCATTGTAAGCAGGGGATGCATCTGTTTACCGTTCTACCGTCCTCGCCCAAGTGCTTAGTACAGGGCTCCTCACACTGTAGGCGCTCAATACATACGACCGAACGCGTATATCATTGTAAGCAGGGGATGTATCTGTTTACCGTTTTACCGTCCTCACCCAAGCGCTTAGTCCAGTGGTCCGCACACAGTAAGCGCTCAATACATATGACTGAATTAATGGATGAATTTGCTAGGGCCCGGGCCCGGATAACAATAAAAATAGTAATAATAATGACAATGGCATTTATTAAGCGCTTACTATGTGCAAAGCACTGTTCTAAGCGCTGGGGAGGTAACAAGGTGATCACGGGGGGCTCACAGTCTTAATCCCCATTTTCCAGATGAGGTAACTGAGGCCCAGAGCAGTGAAGTGACTTGCCCAGAGTCACCCACCTTGTAACCTCCCCAGCGCTTAAAACGGTGCTTTGCACAGAGTAAGCGCTTAACAAATACCATCATCATTATAATAATATATATATAATACGTTACATATATTATAGTATTACATATATTATATAATATATGAATTTTATGTGACGGTATTATATATTACATTATATCATGATATATAATATTACATTATATTATAATATATAGTATATATTATTGTACTATTAAATTATATTATTAAATTATTGTATATTATGATATAATTAAATAATATTATTAAATTATTGTATGCTGTGATATAATTAAATTACATTATTAATTTATTGTATGTTATTATGTTATTAAATTATATTATTATTAACAGATACCACAATTATTATTATTCTTGGGGCGGGGTGGGCCCGGTCAGCAGGCCCCCTCCGCCGCCTCCCCTCCAGCGCTTAGAACAGTGCTTGGCACATAGTAAGCGCCTAACGAATGCCATCGTTCTTATGATCCAGGCGGTGGAGATCCTGAAGACGGCCCGGGAGATAAACATGCAAGTCCGCTTCTTCCCGTACAGTGAGTACCGGCGCGGGGCTGGGGGAGGCCGGACGGCTGCCGGGGTCCCCCCGGCTGGGCCTCGGTCTCCTCGGCTGGGAAATGGGCCCGTGGTACCCACCGTCCCCCGCCGCAGCCCACGGCGGAGGGACGGAGGACGGGGAGCGCGTCGACCGGCTCTGTCGGGGCAAGCGCTTGGCGCACACGGCGCTCAGTATATACCTGGGACCGGCTGCGGGCAGGGAACGTGTCATCCAGCTCTGTCCGATTGTCCTGTCCCAAGCGCTTAGTACAGTGCTCCGCTCACAGTAAGCGCCCAGTACATACCGTTGACCGACGTATTGTAGGCGGAGAACGTGTCTACCAACTCTGTTGTCCTCTGCCAAGCGCTTAATACAGTGCTCTGCACATGGTAAGCGCCCAGTACATACCACTGACTGATGGCTTATAGACGAAGAACGTGTCTACAAACTCTGTTGTCCTCTCCCAAGCGCTTAGTACAGTGCTCCGCACACAGTAAGCTCTCGGTAAATACCACCGACCGACAGATTGTAGACGGAGAACGTATCTACTAACTCTGTTGTCCTCTCCCAGGCGCTTAGTACAGTGCTCCGCACACAGTAAGCGCTCAGTACATACCGTTGACCGAGGGGTTGTAGACGGAGAGCGTGTCTACCAACTGTCGGATTGTCCTCTCCCAAGCGCTTAGTACAGTGCTGTGCACACAGTAAGCACTCAGTACATCCCACTGACTGACGGATTGTAGACGGAGAACGTGCCTACCAACTCTGTTGTATTGTCCTCTCCCAAGCGCTTAGTACAGTGCTCCGCACACAGTAAGCACCCAGTACATACCGTTGACCGACGTATTGTAGACGGAGAACGTGTCTACCAACTCTGTTGTCCTCTGCCAAGCGCTTAACACAGTGCTCTGCACATGGTAAGCGCCCAGTACATACCACTGACCTATGGATTATAGATGGAGAAGGTGTCTACAAACTCTGTTGTCCTCTCCCAAGCGCTTAGTACGGTGCTCCGTACACAGTAAGCGCTCAGTAAATACCGTCGACCGATAGATTGTAGACAGAGAACGTATCTATCAACTCTGTTGTCCTCTCCCAAGCGCTTAGTACAGTGCTCCGCACACAGTAAGCGCTCGGTAAATACCGTCGACCGACAGATTGTAGACGGAGAACATATCTACTAAGTCTGTTGTCCTCTCCCAGGCGCTTAGTACAGTGCTCCGCACACAGTAAGCGCTCAGTACATACCATTGACCGACGGATTGTAGACGGAGAACGTGTCTACCACCTCTGTCGGATTGTCCTTTGTCCTCTCCCAAGCGCTTAGTACTGTACTCTGCACACAGTAAGCGCTCAGTACATACCGTTGACCGATAGATTGTAGACGGAGAACATATCTACTAACTCTTGTCCTCTCCCAAGCGCTTAGTACAGTGCTCCGCACACAGTAAGCGCTCAGTACATACCGTTGACCGAGGGGTTGTAGACAGAGAGCATGTCTACCAACCGTCGGATTGTCCTCTCCCAAGTGCTTAGTACAGTGCTGTGCGCACAGTAAGCGCTCAGTACATCCCGCTGACTGACAGATTGTAGACGGAGAACGTGCCTACCAACTCTGTTGTATTGTCCTCTCCCAAGCGCTTAGTACAGTGCTCCGCACACAGTAAGCGCCCAGTACATACCGTTGACCGACCGATTGTAGACGGAGAACGTGTCTGCCAACTCTGTTGTCCTCTCCCAAGCGCTTAATACAGTGCTCTGCACACGGTAAGCGCCCAGTACATACCACTGACCTATGGATTATAGATGGAGAACGTGTCTACAAACTCTGTTGTCCTCTCCCGAGCGCTTAGTACGGTGCTCCGCACACAGTAAGCGCTCAGTAAATACTGTCAACCGACAGATCGTAGACGGAGAATGTATCTACTAACTCTGTTGTCCTCTCCCAAGCGCTTAGTACAGTGCTCCGCACACAGTAAGCGCTCGGTAAATACCGTCGACCGACAGATTGTAGACGGAGAACATATCTACTAAGTCTGTTGTCCTCTCCCAGGCGCTTAGTACAGTGCTCCGCACACAGTAAGCGCTCAGTACATACCATTGACCGACGGATTGTAGACGGAGAACGTGTCTACCACCTCTGTCGGATTGTCCTTTGTCCTCTCCCAAGCGCTTAGTACTGTACTCTGCACACAGTAAGCGCTCAGTACATACCGTTGACCGATAGATTGTAGACGGAGAACATATCTACTAACTCTTGTCCTCTCCCAAGCGCTTAGTACAGTGCTCCGCACACAGTAAGCGCTCAGTACATACCGTTGACCGAGGGGTTGTAGACGGAGAGCGTGTCTACCAACCGTCGGATTGTCCTCTCCCAAGCGCTTAGTACAGTGCTGTGCGCACAGTAAGCGCTCAGTACATCCCGCTGACTGACGGATTGTAGACGGAGAACGTGCCTACCAACTCTGTTGTATTGTCCTCTCCCAAGCGCTTAGTACAGTGGTCCGCACACAGTAAGCACCCAGTACATACCGTTGACCGACGTATTGTAGACGGAGAACGTGTCTACCAACTCTGTTGTCCTCTGCCAAGCGCTTAACACAGTGCTCTGCACATGGTAAGCGCCCAGTACATACCACTGACCTATGGATTATAGATGGAGAAGGTGTCTACAAACTCTGTTGTCCTCTCCCAAGCGCTTAGTACGGTGCTCCGTACACAGTAAGCGCTCAGTAAATACCGTCGACCGATAGATTGTAGACGGAGAACGTATCTACTAACTCTGTTGTCCTCTCCCAGGCGCTTAGTACGGTGCTCCGTACACAGTAAGCGCTCAGTAAATACCGTCGACCGACAGATTGTAGACGGAGAACGTATCTACTAACTCTGTTGTCCTCTCCCAGGCGCTTAGTACAGTGCTCCGCACACAGTAAGCGCTCAGTACATACCGTTGACCGAGGGGTTGTAGACGGAGAACCTGTCTACCACCTGTCGGATTGTCCTTTATCCTCTCCCAAGCGCTTAGTACAGTGCTCTGCACACAGTAAGCGCTCGGTAAATACGGTCGACCGATAGATTGTAGATGGAGAACGTATCTACTAATTCTTGTCCTCTCCCAAGCGCTTAGTACAGTGCTCCGCACACAGGAAGCGCTCGGTAAATACCGTCGACCGATAAGATTGTAGACGGAGAACGTGCCTACCAACTCGGTTGTATTGTCCTCTCCCAAGCGCTTAGTACAGTGCTCCGCACCCAGTAAGCGCTCAGTACATACTGTTGACCGATGGATTGTAGACGGAGAACGTGCCTACCACCTCTGTCGAACTGTCCTCTCCCAAGCGCTTAGTACAGTGCTCTGCACACAGTAAGCGCTCAGTACATACCACTGACCGATAGATTGTAGACGGAGAACATATCTACTAACTCTTGTCCTCTCCCAAGCGCTTAGTACAGTGCTCCGCACACAGTAAGCGCTCAGTACATACCGTTGACCGAGGGGTTGTAGACGGAGAGCGTGTCTTCCAACTGTCAGATTGTCCTCTCCCAAGCGCTTAGTACAGTGCTGTGCACACAGTAAGCGCTCAGTACATCCCGCTGACTGACGGATTGTAGACGGAGAACGTGCCTACCAACTCTGTTGTATTTGTCCTCTCCCAAGCGTTTAGTACAGTGCTCTGCACACAGTAAGCGCCCAGTACATACCGTTGACCGACGGATTGTAGACGGAGAACGTGTCTACCACCTCTGTTGTCCTCTGCCAAGCGCTTAATACAGTGCTCTGCACACGGTAAGCGCCCAGTACATACCACTGACCGATGGCTTATAGACGGAGAACGTGTCTACAAACTCTGTTGTCCTCTCCCAAGCGCTCAGTACGGTGCTCCGCACCCAGTAAGCGCTCAGTAAATACCATCAACCGACAGATCGTAGACGGAGAACGTATCTACTAACTCTGTTGTCCTCTCCCAAGCGCTTAGTACAGTGCTCCACACACAGTAAGCGCTCGGTAAATACCGCCGACCGACAGATTGTAGACAGAGAACGTATCTACTAACTCTGTTGTCCTCTCCCAGGCGCTTAGTACAGTGCTCCGCACACAGTAAGCGCTCAGTACATACCGTTGACCGACGGATTGTAGACGGAGAACGTGCCTACCAACTCTGTCAGATTGTCCTTTGTCCTCTCCCAAGCGCTTAGTACAGTGCTGTACACACAGTAAGCGCTCGGTAAATACGGTCGACCGATAGATTGTAGACGGAGAACGTATCTACTAATTCTTGTCCTCTCCCAAGCGCTTAGTACAGTGCTCCGCACCCAGTAAGCGCCCCGTACATACTGTTGACCGACGGATTGTAGACGGAGAACGTGCCTACCAACTCGGTTGTATTGTCCTCTCCCAAGCGCTTAGTACAGTGCTCTGCACACAGTAAGCACTTGGTACATACCGTGGACGAATAAGATTGCAGACGGAGAATGTGCCTACCAACTCTGTTGTATTGTCCTCTCCCAAGCGCTCAGTACAGTGCTCTGCACACAGTAAGTGCTCAGTACATACCATTGACCGATAGATTGTAGACGGAGAACGTGTCTACCACCTCTGTCAGATTGTCCTCCCCCAAGTGCTTAGTACAGTGCTCCGCACACAGTAAGCGCTCAGTACATACCGTTGACCGATGGATTGTAGGCGGAGAACGTGCCTACCACCTCTGTTGTATTGTCCTCTCCCTAAGCGCTTAGTACAGTGCTCCGCACACAGTAAGCGCTCCGTTCATACCGTTGACCAATAGATTGTAGACGAACGTGTCTACCAACTCTGTTGTCCTCTCCCAAGTGCTTAATACAGTGCTCTGCACACAGTAAGCGCTCAGTACATACTATTGACCGATAGATTGTAGGTGGAGAATGTGTCTACCAACTCTGTTTTCCTCTCCCAAGCGCTTAGTACAGTGCTGTGCACACAGTAAGCGCTCAGTTCAGGCCGTTGACCAATAGATTGTAGATGGAGAGCGTGTCTACCAACTCTGTTGTATTGTCCTCTCCCAAGCGCTTAGTACAGTGCTCTGCACACAGCACTCAGTAAATACCATTGACCAACATATTGTAGATGGAGAACGTGTCTACCGACTCTGTTGTCCTCTCCCAAGCGCTTAATACAGTGCTCTGCCCAGTACATACCATTGACCGATGGATTGTAGACGGAGAGCGTGCCTACCAACTCTGTTGTATTGTCCTCTCTCAAGCGCTTAGTACAGCGCTCTTCACACAGTAAGCGCTCAGTAAATACCGTTGACCGACATATTGTAGACGGAGAACGTGTCTACCAACTCTGTTGTCCTCTCCCAAGTGCTTAACACAGTGCTCCGCACACAGTAAGTGCTCAGTACATACCATCGTCCGATAAGATTGTAGATGGAGAACGTGTCTACCAACTCTGTTGTCCTCTCCCAAGCGCTTAGTACAGTGCTCTGCACACAGTAAGCATTCAGTAAACACCGTTGACCGACATTGTAGACGGAGAACATGTCTACCAACTCTGTTGTCTTCTCCCAAGCGCTTAGTACAGTGCTCTGCCCAGTACATACCATTGACCGATAGATTGTAGATGGAGAGCGTGTCTACCACCTCTGTTGTATTGTCCTCTCCCAAGCGCTTAGTACAGTGCTCCGCACACAGTAAGCGCTCCGTTCATACCGTTGACCAATAGATTGTAGACGGAGAACAGGTCTACCAACTTTGTTGTCCTCTCCCAAGTGCTTAATACAGTGCTCTGCACACAGTAAGCGCTCAGTACATACCATTGACCGATAGATTGTAGGCGGAGAATGTGTCTACCAACTCTGCTTTCCTCTCCCAAGCGCTTAGTACAGTGCTATGCACACAGTAAGCGCTCAGTTCATACCGTTGACCGACGTATTGTAGACGGAGAACGTGTCTACCAACTCTGTTGTCCTCTCCCAAGCGCTTAATACAGTGCTCTGCCCAGTACATACCACTGACCGATAGATTGTAGACGGAGAGCGTGTCTACCAACTCTGTTGTATTGTCCTCTCCCAAGCGCTTAATACAGTGCTCCGCACACAGTAAGCGCTCAGTAAATACCGTTGACCAATAGATTGTAGATGGAGAACGTGTCTACCAACTCTGTTGTCCTCTCCCAAGTGCTTAATACAGTGCTCTGCACACAGTAAGCGCTCAGTACATACCATCGACCGATAGATTGTAGGCGGAGAATTTGTCTACCAACTCTGTTGTCCCCTCCCAAGCGCTTAGTACAGTGCTCCGCACTCAGTAAGCACTCAGTACATACCGTTGACCGATGGCTTGTAGACGGATAACGTGCCTACCAACTCTGTTGTATTGTCCTCTCCCAAGCGCTTAATACAGTGCTCCGCACACAGTAAGCGCTCAGTAAATACCGTTGACGGATAGATTGTAGACGGAGAACGTGTCTACCAACTCTGTTGTCCTCTCCCAAGCGCTTAATACAGTGCTCTGCCCAGTACATACCATTGACCGATGGATTGTAGACGGATAACGTGCCTACCAACTGTCGGATTGTCCTCTCCCAAGCGCTTAGTACAGTGCTCCGCACACAGTAAGCGCTCAGTAAATACCGTTGACCGATAGATTGTAGACGGAGAACGTGTCTACCAACTCTGTTGTCCTCTCCCAAGTGCTTAATACAGTGCTCTGCACACAGTAAGCGCTCAGTACATACCATTGACCGATAGATTGTAGGCGGAGAATGTGTCTACCAACTCTGTTGTCCTCTCCCAAGCGCTTAATACAGTGCTCTGCCCAGTACATACCATTGACCGATAGATTGTAGACGGAGAGCGTGTCTACCAACTCTGTTGTATTGTCCTCTCCCAAGCGCTTAATACAGTGCTCCGCACACAGTAAGCGCTCAGTAAATACCGTTGACCGATAGATTGTAGATGGAGAACGTGTCTACCAACTCTGTTGTCCTCTCCCAAGTGCTTAATACAGTGCTCCGCACACAGTAAGCGCTCAGTACATACCATTGACCGATAGATTGTAGGCGGAGAATTTGTCTACCAACTCTGTTGTCCCCTCCCAAGCGCTTAGTACAGTGCTCCGCACTCAGTAAGCACTCAGTACATACCGTTGACCGATGGCTTGTAGACGGATAACGTGCCTACCAACTCTGTTGTATTGTCCTCTCCGAAGCGCTTAATACAGTGCTCCGCACACAGTAAGCGCTCAGTAAATACCGTTGACCGATAGATTGTAGACGGAGAACGTGTCTACCAACTCTGTTGTCCTCTCCCAAGCGCTTAATACAGTGCTCTGCCCAGTACATACCATTGACCGATGGATTGTAGACGGATAACGTGCCTACCAACTGTCGGATTGTCCTCTCCCAAGCGCTTAGTACAGTGTTCCGCACACAGTAAGCGCTCAGTAAATACCATTGACCGATAGATTGTAGACGGAGAATGTGTCTACCAACTCTGTTGTCCTCTCTCAAGTATTTAATACAGTGCTCTGCACACAGCAGGCGCTCAGTACATACCATTGACCAATAACATTGTGGACGGAGAGTGTGTCTACCAACTCTGTTGTATTGTCCTCTCCCAAGCGCTTAATACAGTGCTCCGCACACAGTAAGCGCTCAGTAAATACCGTTGACTGATAGATTGTAGACGGAGAACGTATCTACCAACTCTGTCGTCCTCTCCCAAGTGCTTAATACAGTGCTCTGCACACAGTAAGCGCTCAGTACATACCATTAACCGATAGATTGTAGGGGGAGAATGCGTCTACCAAATCTGTTGTCCTCTCCCAAACGCTTAGTACAGTGCTCCGCACACAGTAAGCGCTCAGTAAATACCGTTGAATACCGTTGACGGAGAACATATCTACCAACTCTGTTATCCTCTCCCAAGTGCTTAATACAGTGCTCTGCACACAGTAAGCGCTCAGTACATACCATTGACTGATAGATTGTAGGCGGAAAATGTGTCTATCAACTCTGTTGTCCTCTCCCAAGCGCTTAGTACAGTGCTCCACACACAGTAAGCGCTCAGTAAATACCGTTGACTGATAGATTGTAGATGGAGAACGTATCTACCAACTCTGTCATCCTCTCCCAAGTGCTTAATACAGTGCTCTGCACACAGTAAGCGCTCAGTACATACCACTGACCGATAGATTGTAGGCGGAAAATGTGTCTATCAACTCTGTTGTCCTCTCCCAAGCGCTTAGTACAGTGCTCTGCACACAGTAAGCGCTCAGTTCATACCATTGACCAATAGATTGTAGATGGAGAATGTGCCTACCAACTCTGTTGTATTGTCCTCTCCCAAGCGCTTAGTACAGTGCTCTGCACACAGTAAGCGCTCAATAAATACGATTGAATGAATGAATGAATGTTTTAAGCGCCGGGGTAGCTACTAGATCCCCCCGCGGGGCTCCCACTTGCCAGACGAGGGAAGCAGCGCGGCTCAGTGGAAAGAGCCCGGGCTTTGGAGTCCGAGGTCACGGGTTCAAATCCCGGCTCCGCCAACTGTCAGCTGGGTGACTCCGGGCCAGTCACTTCACTTCCCTGGGCCTCGGTTCCCTCATCTGGAAAATGGGGATGAAGACCGCGAGCCCCCCGTGGAACAACCCGATCACCTTGGAACCTCCCCAGCGCTTAGAACAGCGCTTGGCACATAGTAGGCGCTTAACAAACACCATCATCATTATCATTACGAGGGAGCCGAGGATCATTCAGTCGCACATTGATTCAGTCAATCAATCTATCAATCGTCAGTCGCACATGCCATTCATTCAGTCAATCAATCAATCGTATTTATTGAGCGCTTATTGGGTGCAGAGCACTGTACTAAGCGCTTGTGAAGTACAAGTTGGCAACATTTAGAGACAGTCCCTGCCCAACAGCGGGCTCACAGTCTAAAAGGGGGAGACAGAGAACAAAACCAAACATACTAACAAGATAAAATAAAATAGACTAGATATGTACAAGTAATTCAGTCGTATTTATTGAGCGCTTACGGTGTGCTGGGCACTGTACTAAGCGCTTGGGTGAGGAAACTACAACAACAAAGAGATATATTCCCTGCCCACAGCGAGCTCACGGTGACCGGCCCAAGGTCCCGCCTTCTGATACCCACTAGTCCACCCCGCTGCTGCTTTCATTCAGTCATTCATTCATTCATTCATTCAATTGTACTGATTGAGCGCTTACTGCGTGCAGAGCACTGTACTGAGCGCTTGGGAAGGACAAGTTGGCAATATTTAGAGACCGTCTCCCCCTGATACCCACTAGTCCACCCTGCTGCTGCTTTTATTCATTCATTCATTCATTCAATCGTACTGATTGAGCGCTTACTGTGTGCCAAGCACTGTACTGAGCGCTTGGGAAGGACAAGTTGGCAATATTTAGAGACCGTCTCCCCCTGATACCCACTAGTCCACCCCGCTGCTGCTCTCTCTCATTCATTCATTCAATCGTATTGACTGAGCGCTTACTGCGTGCAGAGCACTGTACTGAGCGCTTGGGAAGGACAAGTTGGCAATATTTAGAGACCGTCTCCCCCTGATACCCACTAGTCCACCCCGCTGCTGCTTTCATTCATTCATTCATTCATTCATTCGATCGTATTGACTGAGCGCTTACTGCGTGCAGAGCACTGTACTGAGCGCCTGGGAAGGACAAGTTGGCAATATTTAGAGACCGTCTCCCCCTGATACCCACTAGTCCACCCCGCTGCTGCTTTCATTCATTCATTCATTCATTCATTCATTCGATCGTATTGACTGAGCGCTTACTGCGTGCAGAGCACTGTACTGAGCGCTTGGGAAGGACAAGTTGGCAATATTTAGAGACCGTCTCCCCCTGATACCCACTAGTCCACCCCGCTGCTGCTCCCTCTCATTCATTCATTCATTCATTCATTCAATTGGATTGACTGAGCGCTTACTGCATGCAGAGCACTGTACTGAGCGCTTGGGAAGGACAAGTTGGCAATATTTAGAGACCGTCTCCCCCTGATACCCACTAGTCCACCCCGCTGCTGCTTTCATTCATTCATTCATTCATTCATTCATTCAATCGTATTGACTGAGCGCTTACTGCGTGCCGAGCACTGTACTGAGCGCTTGGGAAGGACAAGTTGGCAATATTTAGAGACCGTCTCCCCCAGATACCCACTAGTCCACCCCGCTGCTGCTCCCTCTCATTCATTCATTCATTCAATCATATTGACTGAGCGCTAACTGCGTGCCGAGCACTGTACTGAGCGCTTGGGAAGGACAAGTTGGCAATATTTAGAGACCGTCTCCCCCTGATACCCACTAGTCCACCCCGCTGCTGCTCCCTCTCATTCATTCATTCATTCAAACGGATTGATTGAGTGCTTACTGCGTGCAGAGCACTGTACTGAGCGCTTGGGAAGGACAAGTTGGCAATATTTAGAGACCGTCTCCCCCTGATACCCACTAGTCCACCCTGCTGCTGCTCCCTCTCATTCATTCATTCATTCATTCAATCGTACTGACTGAGCGCTTACTGCGTGCAGAGCACTGTACTGAGCGCTTGGGAAGGACAAGTTGGCAATATTTAGAGACCGTCTCCCCCTGATACCCACTAGTCCACCCTGCTGCTGCTCCCTCTCATTCATTCATTCATTCATTCATTCAATCGTATTGATTGAGCGCTTACTGCGTGCAGAGCACTGTACTGAGCGCTTGGGAAGGACAAGTTGGCAATATTTAGAGACCGTCTCCCCCTGATACCCACTAGTCCACCCTGCTGCTGCTCCCTCTCATTCATTCATTCATTCATTCAATCGTACTGACTGAGCGCTTACTGCGTGCAGAGCACTGTACTGAGCGCTTGGGAAGGACAAGTTGGCAATATTTAGAGACCGTCTCCCCCTGATACCCACTAGTCCACCCCGCTGCTGCTCCCTCTCATTCATTCATTCATTCATTCAATCGTATTGACTGAGCGCTTACTGCGTGCCGAGCACTGTACTGAGCGCTTGGGAAGGACAAGTTGGCAATATTTAGAGACCGTCTCCCCCAGATACCCACTAGTCCACCCCGCTGCTGCTCCCTCTCATTCATTCATTCATTCAATCATATTGACTGAGCGCTAACTGCGTGCCGAGCACTGTACTGAGCGCTTGGGAAGGACAAGTTGGCAATATTTAGAGACCATCTCCCCCTGATACCCACTAGTCCACCCCGCTGCTGCTTTCATTCATTCAGTCATTCATTCAATCGGATTGATTGAGCGCTTACTGCGTGCAGAGCACTGTACTGAGCGCTTGGGAAGGACAAGTTGGCAATATTTAGAGACCGTCTCCCCCTGATACCCACTAGTCCACCCCGCTGCTGGTTTCATTCATTCATTCATTCAGTCGTACTGACTGAGCGCTTACTGCGTGCAGAGCACTGTACTGAGCGCCTGGGAAGGACAAGTTGGCAATATTTAGAGACCGTCTGCCCCTGATACCCACTAGTCCACCGCGCTGCTGCTTTCATTCATTCATTCATTCATTCATTCATTCAATCGGATTGACTGAGCGCTTACTGCATGCAGAGCACTGTACTGAGCGCTTGAGAAGGACAAGTTGGCAACATATAGAGACCGTCTCCCCCTGATACCCACTAGTCCACCCCGCTGCTGCTTTCATTCATTCATTCATTCATTCAATCGTACTGATTGAGCGCTTACTGCGTGCCGAGCACCGTACTGAGCGCTTGGGAAGGACAAGTTGGCAATATTTAGAGACCGTCTCCCCCTGATACCCACTAGTCCACCCCGCTGCTGCTTTCATTCAGTCATTCATTCATTCATTCATTCAATCGGATTGATTGAGCGCTTACTGCGTGCTGCAGAGCACCGTACTGAGCGCTTGGGAAGGACAAGTTGGCAATATTTAGAGACCGTCTCCCCCTGATACCCACTAGTCCACCCTGCTGCTGCTTTCATGCATTCATTCATTCATTCAAACGGATTGATTGAGCGCTTACTGCATGCGAGCACTGTACTGAGCGCTTGGGAAGGACAAGCTGGCAATATTTAGAGACCGTCTCCCCCCCCGCCCCATCTCCGATCTCTCTCTGTCTCTGTGTCTCTCCAGATTATAACCGGCAGAAGGAGAGGACTGTACACTAAAGGGGAAGTGGCGTCTATTGGCATCCCCGCCGCCATCTTGTCCGGTGGACGGCGGGGGGCGGGCCCCCCAGGGCCCCTAATTCGGGGGGAGTGTGCTGATGACCGGCATCCCCTCCTCCCCCACTGTAATGGCCCCCCAATAAAGACCGTGCTAAGCCTCTGTGGTTATGGCCTCCTTCCCCCCACCCCTTTCCCCTGGGGGGGCCGGTGAAACAACAATAATAATAATGATGGTATTTGCTGAGCGCTTCCTACGTGCCAGGCACTGTACTGAGCACTTTGGAGGAGCAGCGGGGCTCAGTGGGAAGAGCCCGGGCTTGAGAGCCGGGCGCCGTCGCCACTGGTCCTCTGGGTGACTTTGGACAAGTCACTTCTCGGGGCCTCAGTTCCCTCATCTGGGAAATGGGGGTGAAGACCGGGAGCCCCACGGGGGACAACCTGATCACCCTGTATCCCCCCCAGTGCTTAGAACAGTGCTTGGTACATAGTAAGCGCTTAACAAATGCCATCATCATTATTATTACTCTCTGGGCCTCAGTTCCCTCATCTGGGAAATGGGGATGAAGACCAGGAGCCCCACAGGGGACAATCTGATCACCCTGTATCCCCCCCAGTGCTTAGAACAGTGCTTTGCACATAGTAAGCGCTTAACCAATACCATCATTATTATTATTATTATTATTCTCGGTGCCTCAGTTGCCTCATCTGTCAAATGGGGATGAAGACTGGGAGCCCCACGTGGGACAACCCGATCACCCTGTATCTCCCCCAGCACTTAGAACAGTGCTTGGCACATAGTAAGCGCTTAACAAATGCCATCATTATTATTACTCTCTGGGCCTCAGTTCCCTCATCTGAGAAATGGGGATGAAGACTGGGAGCCCCACGTGGGACAACCCGATGACCCTGTATCTCCTCCAGCGCTTAGAACAGTGCTTGGCACATAGTAAGCGCTTAACCAATACCATCATTATTATTATTATTCTCTGGGCCTCAGTACCCTCATCTGTCAAATGGGGATGAAGACTGTGAGCCCCCCGTACGACAACCCCATCACCCTGTATCTCCCCCAGCGCTTAGAACAGTGCTCGGCACTTAGTAAGTGCTTAACGAACTCGTGGCTCGGTGGAAAGAGTACGGGCTTGGGAGTCAGAGGCCATGGGTTCTAATCCCGGCTCTGCCACTTATCAGCTGTGTGACCTTGGGCAAGTCACTTCTCTGTGCCTCAGTTACCTCATCTGGAAAATGGGGATTAAGACTGTGAAGCCCATGTGGGACAACCTGATTACCTTGCATCTCTCCCAGCGCTTAGAACAGTGCTTGGCACATAGTAAGCGCTTAACAAATACCAAAATTATTATTACTATTATTCTCTGGGCCTCAGTTCCCTCATCTGTAGAATGGGGATGAAGACTGTGAGCCCCACGTGGGACAAGCCGATGACCCTGTGTCTCCCCCGGCGCTTAGAACGGTGCTTGGCACATAGTAAGCACTTAACAAATACCATTATTATTATTATTATTATTCTCTGGGCCTCAGTTCCCTCATCTGTCAAATGGGGATGAAGACTGTGAGCCCCACGTGGGACAAGCCGATGACCCTGTGTCTCCCCCGGCGCTTAGAACGGTGCTTGGCACATAGTAAGCGCTTAACAAATACCATTATTATTATTATTATTATTCTCTGGGCCTCAGTTCCCTCATCTGTCAAATGGGGATGAAGACTGTGAGCCCCACGTGGGACAAGCCGATGACCCTGTATCTCCCCCGGCGCTTAGAACGGTGCTTGGCACATAGTAAGCGCTTAACAAATACCATTATTATTATTATTCTCTGGGCCTCAGTTCCCTCATCTGTCAAATGGGGATGAAGACTGTGAGCCCCCCGTGGGACAACCCCATCACCTTGTAACCTTCCCAGCGCTTAGAACAGTGCTTGGCACATAGTAAGCGCTTAACAAATACCATCGGTATGATTATTATTACAGCAAATCAAGTTGGGCCCAGTCCCCGTCCCACGCGGGGCTCGCGGTCTCCGTCCCCATTTGACAGATGAGGGAACCGAGGCCCAGGGAAGCGATTCGGCGCTCAGAGCAGGGCCTCAGCGCTTCGAACAGTGCCTAGCACATAGTAAGCGCTTAATAAGAGCCGGCGCGATTATTAGGATTACTTGCCCAGGGTCACACAGCAGAGGCAGGGCGGAGCTGGATTAGAACCCAGGACCTGCCCAGTAGGCCGCACTGCTTCTCCGCTGGGGTGGGTCCAAGCAAATGGCGTTGGACACAGTCCCTGCCCTTGGTGGGAATCACAGTCTCAATCCCCATTTTATTATTATTAATATTATAAGACCCATAAAATATAATATAATACCAATAAAATATATTAAGACCAATAAAATATAATATTGCAATGCAATAAAATATAATATTATAAGACCGATAAAATATATTCTAGTACCGATTAAAATAATATTGTAATGCCAATAAAGTATAATATTATAATACTGATCAAATGCAATATTATAACACTGATAAAATATAATATTGTAGTGCCAATACAATATTATAATGCCGATATAATATAATACCAATAAAATATAATATTGTAATACCAATAAAATATAGTGTAATGCCAATAAAATATAATACTATAATGTCAATAAATATATTCTAGTGCCAATTAGAATAATATTGTAATGCCAATAAAGTATAATATTATAATACTGATCAAATGCAATATTATAACACTGATAAAATATAATATTGTAGTGCCAATACAATATTATAATGCCGATATAATATAATACCAATAAAATATAATATTGTAATACCAATAAAATATAGTGTAATGCCAATAAAATATAATACTATAATGTCAATAAATATATTCTAGTGCCAATTAGAATAATATTGTAATGCCAATAAAGTATAATATTATAATACTGATCAAATGCAATATTATAACACTGATAAAATATAATATTGTAGTACCAATACAATATTATAATGCCGATATACTATAATACCAATAAAATATAATATTGTAATACCAATAAAATATACCAATAAAATATAGTGTAATGCCAATAAAATATAATACTGTCATGTCAATAAATATATTCTAGTGCCAATTAGAATAATATTGTAATGCCAATAAAGTATAATATTATAATACTGATCAAATGCAATATTATAACACTGATAAAATATAATACTGTAGTACCAATACAATATTATAATGCCGATATACTATAATACCAATAAAATATAATATTGTAATACCAATAAAATATACCAATAAAATATAGTGTAATGCCAATAAAATATAATACTATAATGTCAATAAATATATTCTAGTGCCCATTAGAATAATATTGTAATGCCAATAAAGTATAATATTATAATACTGATCAAATGCAATATTATAACACTGATAAAATATAATACTGTAGTGCCAATACAATATTATAATGCCGATATAATATAATACCAATAAAATATAATATTGTAATACCAATAAAATATACCAATAAAATATAGTGTAATGCCAATAAAATATAATACTATAATGTCAATAAATATATTCTAGTGCCAATTAGAATAATATTGTAATGCCAATAAAGTATAATATTATAATACTGATCAAATGCAATACTATAACACTGATAAAATATAATATTGTAGTACCAATACAATATTATAATGCCGATATACTATAATACCAATAAAATATAATATTGTAATACCAATAAAATATACCAATAAAATATAGTGTAATGCCAATAAAATATAATACTATAATGTCAATAAATATATTCTAGTGCCAATTAGAATAATATTGTAATGCCAATAAAGTATAATATTATAATACTGATCAAATGCAATATTATAACACTGATAAAATATAATATTGTAGTGCCAATACAATATTATAATGCCGATATACTATAATACCAATAAAATATAATATTGTAATACCAATAAAATATACCAATAAAATATAGTGTAATGCCAATAAAATATAATACTATAATGTCAATAAATATATTCTAGTGCCAATCAGAATAATATTGTAATGCCAATAAAGTATAATATTATAATACTGATCAAATGCAATATTATAACACTGATAAAATATAATATTGTAGTGCCAATACAATATTATAATGCCGATATAATATAATACCAATAAAATATAATATTGTAATACCAATAAAATATACCAATAAAATATAGTGTAATGCCAATAAAAAATACTATAATGTCAATAAAATAGAATATAATAAGACCAATAAAATAGAATAGTGTAATGCCAATAAAATAGAATATTATAACACTATTATTATTATTATAATGGCATTTATTAAGCGCTTACTATGTGCAAAGCACTGTTCTAAGCGCTGGGGGATACAAGGTGATCAGGTTGTCCCACGTGGGGCTCACAGTCTTAATCTCATTTTACAGATGAGGGAACTGAGGCACAGAGAAGGTAAGTGGCTTGCCCAAGGCCCCACAGCTGACAAGTGACAGAGCCGGGATTCAAACCCATGACCTCTGACTCCAAAGCCCGGGCTCTTTCCACTGAGCCACGCTGCTTCTCTAATACCAATAAAATATAATGCTATGATACCAATCAAATATAATATTGTAACGCCAATAAAGTATAATATTGTAATGACAATAAAATATAATACCAGTAAAATATATTATAGTACCAATAAACTATAATGTTCTAACACCAATAAAATATAAGATTGCAATACCAGTAAAATAATATTATAATACCAATAAAATATAATATTGTGATGCCAATAAAATATATTATATCAATAAAATAGAATGCTATAATACCAATAAAATATAATATTGTAATGCCAATAAAATATAATATTGTAGTGCCAATAAAATATAATATTATAATACCAATAAAATATAATGTTATAATACCAATAAAATATAATATTGTAATACCGATAAAATATAATGCCAATAGAATATATTGTAATGCCAATAAAATATAATACAATACCAATGAAATATGATATTATAATACCAAGGAAATATAATGCTATGATACCAATAGAATATAATATTGTAATGCCAATAAAATATAATATTGTAATACCAAGGAAATATAGTGTTATAATACCAATAAAATATTGCAATGCCAATAAAATATACTATTATATTTTATTATATATTTATATTTATTATATATTTTAATATGTTATTATATGGTATTATAATATTAATATTGTAATACCAAGGAAATATAGTGTTATAATACCAATAAAATATTGCAATGCCAATAAAATATAATATTATAACACCAATAAAATATGATATTGTAATACCAATAAAATATAATAATGCCAATAAAATATAATATTATAGTGCCAAGGAAATATAATGCTAGGATACCAATAAAATATAATATTGTAATGCCAATAAAATATAATACTGTAATACCATTAAAATATAATGTCATAATACCAGTAAAATATTGTAATGGCAATAAAATATAACAATGCCAATAAACTAGAATACTGTAATGCCAATAAAATATATTATAATGCCAATAAAATATAACATTATAGTACCAATAAAATATAGCACTGTGATACCAACATATTACGATCCCAATAAACTATAATACCAATAAAGTATAATATTGTAACACCGATAAAATATAATATAATAACACCAATAAAATACTGCAATGCCGATAAAATATAATATTATAACACCAATAACGTATGATATTGTAATACCAATAAAATATATTATAATGCCAATAAAATATAATATTATAGTACCAAGGAAATATAATGCTAGGATACCAATAAAAGATAATATTGTAATGCCAATAAAATATAATGCTGTAATACCATTAAAATATAATGTTATAATGCCAGTCAGATATTGTAATGGCAATAAAATATAACAATGCCAATAAAATAGAATATTGTAATGCCAATAAAATATATTATAATGCCAATAAAATATAACATTATAGTACCAATAAAATATAACACTGTGATACCAACATATTACGATCCCAATAAACTGTAATACCAATAAAGTATAATATAGTAACACCGGTAAAATATAATATAATAATACCAATAAAATAATATAGTGCCGATAAAATATAATATTATAACGCCAATACAATATAAGGTGATACGTCCGATGATAGTGGTGGTTGTTACGTGCCGGGCACTGTTCTACCGGCAAATGGGGTGGGACCAGTCCCACGGCGGGGGCTCATGGCGTCCGCCCCCACTTTCCAGATGAGGGAACCGAGGCCCAGAGGAGGGACTCTCCCGAGGCGACCCAGCCGCGGAATTAGAACCCAGAGCCCGCAGCCTCCGCGCGGCAGCATTCCTCCAAGGGCTCGGTCCAGCGCCGTAGGCTCGAAGGAAACGCCGTGGGACCCCCAGAAACAGCCCCTTTATTGAGGACGAAGCAATCGGGGGGTCCGCGCCGGTCCCCCTCTAGTCCCGGGGCTCGCCCGCGGGGTCCGGCCCACCGCCGTGCCTCAGTTGGCCCACGGAGATGACGGGCAGCGTGCACTGCTCCGGGTAGCGCCACGGCTTCACGTGCTGGCCGTGCTCCCGCTTCCAGGCCGGGTAGCTGCGCGAGGCCTTCTGGAGCTTCCGCAGCATCTGCTCGGGGGGCGCGGGGGCACATCATCAATCGTCGATCGTATTTATTGGGCGCAGAGCACTGTACTAAGCGCTTGGGAAGTCCCAAGTTGGCATCATCGAGAGACGGTCCCTACCCAACAGCGGGCTCCCGGTCTGAAAGAGGCCGCGAGCCCGCTGTGGGGCAGGGGAAGCCGCGTGGCTCGGTGGGAAGAGCCCGGGCTTTGGAGTCGGAGGTCCCGGGTCCCGGTCTTGCCGGCTGTGTGACCTTGGGCGAGTCGCTTCACTTCTCTGGGCCTCAGTGACCTCATCTGGAAAGTGGGGATTGACTGCGGAGCCCCCCCGGGAGGGCAACCTTGTATCGCCTTGTATCCCCCCCCCGGCGCTTAGAACAGTGCTTGGCACGTAGCAAGCGCTTAATCATCATCATCAGTTGTATTTATACGATTGGCTTCATAAATGCCATTATTAATTTATTAATGGTTTATTTATTATAATTAATAAATTTATCATAATTAATTTATTTATTATTATAATAAATTATAATTAATGTATTGCTTATTTATTATTATAATGACTTATAATTAATTTATTAATTATTTATTATTGTGATGGATTATAATTAATTTATTAATGATTGATTGTTAATTTATTAATGGCTTAATGAATGCCATTATTATTATTATTATTATTAGGGACCATCTCTGTATGTTGCCAACTTGTCCTTCCCAAGCGCTTAGTCCGGTGCTCTGCACACCGTAAGCGCTCAATACATACGACTGAATGAATGAATGAATTTGATAAGCGCTTACTATGTGCCAAGCACTTTGTATCACCTTGTATCCCCCCAGCGCTTAGAACAGTGCTTTGCACATAGTAAGCGCTTAATAAATGCCATTATTATTATTAGGGACTGTCTCTATATTTTGCCAACTTGTACTTCCCAAGCACTTAGTACAGTGCTCTGCACCCAGTAAGTGCTCAATAAATACGATTGATTGATTGATTGATTGATATTAAACACTCTGCACCGAGCACTGTTCTAAGCGCTGGGGGAGATACAAGGTGATCGGGTTGTCCCCCGTGGGGCTCACGGTCTTCATCCCCATTTTCCAGATGAGACCACCGAGGCAGAGGGAAGTGAAGTGACTCGCCCAAGGCCACCCAGCAGACAAGTGGCAGAGCCATGATTAGATGGCAATAATAATATCAAAAGGGTATTTGTTAGTAATAATAATAATGATGATGATGATGATGATGGTATTTGATAAGCGCTTACTATGTGCCAAGCACTATTAAGCACTATGTACCGAGCACTGTTGTAAGCGCTGGGGGAGATAATAATATCAAAAGGGTATTTGTTAATAATAAAAATAATAGTAATGATGATGATGGTATTTGATTAGCGCTTATTATGTGCAAAGCACTGTACTAAACACTCTGTGCCGAGCACTGTTCTAAGCGCTGGGGGAGATACAAGGTGATCAGGCTGTCATTCATTCATTCATTCAATTGTATTTATTGAGCGCTTACTGTGTGCAGAGCACTGTACTAAGCGCTTGGGAAGTACAAGTCCCCGTGGGGCTCACGGTCTTCATCCCCATTTTCCAGATGAGGCCACTGAGGCACAAGGAAGTGAAGTGACTTGCCCAAGGTCACCCAGCAGACAAGCGGCAGAGCCGCGATTAGATGGTAATAATAATATCAAAAGGGTCTTTGTTAGTAATAAAAATAATAGTAATGATGATGATGGTATTTGATAAGCGCTTACTATGTGCCGAGCACTGTTCTAAGCGCTGGGGGAGATACAAGGTGATCAGGCTGTCATTCATTCAATCGTATTTATTGAGCGCTTACTGTGTGCAGAGCACTGTACTAAGCGCTTGGGAAGTACAAGTCCCCGTGGGGCTCACGGTCTTCATCCCCATTTTCCAGATGAGACCACTGAGGCACAGGGAAGTGAAGTGACTTGCTCAGGGTCACCCAGCAGACAAGCGGCAGAGCCGGGATTAGGTGATAGTAATATTATTAGGGAATTTGTTAAGACTAATGATGATGGTGGTATTTGTTAAGCACTTACTATGTGCCAAGCACTGTACTAAGCGCTGAGGTAGATACGAGGCGATCGGGTTGTCCCCCGGGGGGGCTCGCGGTCTTCATCCCCATTTTACAGACGAGGGAACTGAGGCCCAGAGACGTGCCTTGCCCAAGGCCACCCAGCAGACAAGTGGTGGAGCCGGGATTAGAATAATAATAACGATAATGGTCTTCGTTTAAGCGCTTACTATGTGCCAAGCACTGTTCTAAGCGCCGGGGGAGATACAAGGTGATCAGGTTGTCCCACGGGGGGGGGGGGGCTCACGGTCTCCATCCCCATCTTACGGATGAGGAAACTGAGGCCCAGAGAAGTGACTTCCCCAGGGTCACACGGCGGACGAGGGGCGGAGGCGGGATTAGAACCCAGGTCTTCCTGACGCCCGGGCCCGGGCTCTGCCCACTGGGCCGCGCTGCTTCCCGCTAGATGGGTTGGGTTATTATCATTATTATTTAATAATTAATAATATTATTATTAATATTAATTAATTAATATTTAATAATAATAATAATAATGGCATTGATTAAGCGCTTACTATGTGCAAAGCACTGTTCTAAGCGCTGGTGACGGGGCCCCCCCAATCACGGGGTGTACCCCCCAGCCTCAACTCACCATGGGGGCCACGCACTGGGAAGCCTTGTTGATCACCCACGGGGGCAGGGAGCCTGCAAGGGGGACAGGGAATGCGGCTGGTTAGCGTCTTACCGTCCTCTCCCCGGCGCTTAGTACAGTGCCCTGCACACAGGAAGCGCTCAGTAAATACCACCGACCGACCGACCGTCCCGGAGTCCCACCCCTCCTCCAGACCGTCCGCACGCGGGCAGGGAACGCGTCTGTTTATTGCTGTCTTGTCCTCTCCCCGGTGCTTAGTACAGTGCTCTGCACTCAGGAAGCGCTCACTAAATACTCCTGACTGACAGTAAGCTCATTGTGGTCCGGTTCTAATTCAAATGGCCTCTCCCAAGCGCTTAGTACAGTGCTGTGGACACAGGAAGAGCTCAATAAGTGCTCCTGACTGACTGTAAGCTCATTGTGGTTCAGTTCTAGTTCAAGTGGCCTCTCCCAAGCGCTTAGTACAGTGCTCTGCACACAGGAAGCGCTCAGTAAATACTCCTGACTGACTGTAAGCTCATTGTGGTAGGGGAATGGGTCTCTTTCTTGTTCTGTTGGCCTCTCCCAAGCGCTTAGTACAGTGCTGTGGACACAGGAAGCGCTCAATAAATGCTTCTGACTGTAAGCTCATCGTGGTTCGGTTCTAGTTCAAGTGGCCTCTCCCAAGCGCTTAGTACAGTGCTCTGCACACAGGAAGCGCTCTATAAATGCTCCTGACTGACTGGAAGCTCATTGTGGTCGGGGAATGAGACTCTTTCTTGTTCTATTGGCCTCTCCCAAGCGCTTACTACAGTGCTTTGCACACAGGAAGCACTCAATAAATACTCCTGACTGACTGTAAGGTCACTGTGGTCGGGGAATGGGTCTCTTTCTTGTTCCACTGGCCTCTCCCAAGCGCTCAGTACAGTGCTCTGCACTCAGGAATTGCTCAATAAATACTCCTGACTGACTGTAAGCTCATTGTGGTCCGGTTCTAGTTCAAATGGCCTCTCCCAAGTGCTTAGTACAGTGCTCTGCACACAGGAAGCGCTCAATAAATGCTCCTGACTGACTGGAAGCTGATTGTGGTTGGGGAATGGGTCTCTTTCTTGTTCTACTGGCCTCTCCCAAGTGCTTACTACAGTGCTTTGCACACAGGAAATGCTCAATAAATACTCCTGACTGTAAACTCTTTGGGGTCTGGTTCTAGTTCAAATGGCCACTCCCAAGTGCTTAGTACAGTGCTCTGCACCCAGGAAGTGCTCAATAAATACTCCTGACTGTAAGCTCATTGTGGTCAGGGGAATGTGTCTCTTTCTTGTTCTATTGGCCTCTCCCAAGTGCTCAGTACAGTGCTCTGCACACAGGAAGTGCTCAATAAATACTCCTGACTGACTGTAAGCTCAGTGTGGTCGGGGAATGGGTCTCTTTCTTGTTCCATTGGCCTCTCCCAAGTGCTTAGTACAGTGCTCTGCACTCAGGAAGCGCTCAACAAATACTCCTGACTGTAAGCTCAATGTGGTCGGGGAATGGGTCTCTTTCTTGTTCCATTGGCCTCTCCCAAGCACTTAGTACAGTGCTCTGCACTCAGGAAGCGCTCAATAAATACTCCTGACTGACTGTAAGCTTATTGTGGTCCAGTTCTAGTTCAAATGGCCTCTCCCAAGTGCTTAGTACAGTGCTCTGCACTCAGGAAGCGCTCAATAAATACTCCTGACTGACTGTAAGCTTATTGTGGTCCAGTTCTAGTTCAAATGGCCTCTCCCAAGTGCTTAGTACAGTGCTCTGCGCACAGGAAGCGCTCAATAAATACTCCTGACTGACTGTAAGCTCATTGTGGTCCGGTTCTAGTTCAAATGGCCTCTCCCAAGCGCTTAGTACAGTGCTCTGCACACAGTAAGTGCTCAATAAATACTCCTGACTGACTGTAAGCTCATGGTGGTCAGGGAATGGGTCTCTTTCTTGTTCCATTGGCCTCTCCCAAGCGCTCAGTACAGTGCTCTGCACACAGTAAGCACTCAGTAAATACTCCTGACTGACTGTAAGCTCATTGTGGTCTGATTCTAGTTCAAATGGCCACTCCCAAGCACTTAGTACAGTGCTCTGCACACGGTAAGCGCTCAATAAATACTCCTGAGTGACTGTAAGCTCACTGTACTCAGGGAATGGGTCTCTGTCTTGTTCCATTGGCCTCTCCCAAGCTCTTAGTACAGTGCTTTGCACACAGGAAGCGCTCAATAAATACTCCTGACTGACTGCAAGCTCATTGTGGTCAGGGAATGGGTCTCTTTCTTGTTCTACTGGCCTCTCCCAAGCGCTTACTACAGTGCTCTGCACCCAGGAAGCGCACAATAAATACTCCTGACTGACTGTAAGCTCATTGTTGTCTGGTTCTAGTTCAAATAGCCTCTCCCAAGCGCTTAGTACAGTGCTCTGCACACAGAAAGCGCTCAGTTAATACTCCTGACTGACTGTAAGCTCATCGTGGTCGGGGAATGGGTCTCTTTCTTGTTCCGTTTGCCTCTCCCAAGTGTTCAGTACAGTGCTCTGCACACCAGAAGCGCTCAATAAATACTCCTGACTGACTAAGCTCATTGTGGTCCGGGAATGTGTCTCTTTCTTGTTCCACTGGCCCTCCCAAGTGCTTCCTACAGTGCTCTGCACACAGGAAGCGCTCAATAAATACTCCTGACTGACTGTAAGCTCACTGTGGTTGGGGAATGGGTCTCTTTCTTGTTCCGTTGGCCCCTCCCAAGCGCTTAGTACAGTGCTCTGCACACCAGAAGCACTCAATAAATACTCCTGACTGACTGTAAGCTCATTGTGGTCGGGGAATGGGTCTCTTTCTTCTTCTTTTGGCTTCTCCCAAGTGCTTAGTACAGTGCTCTCCACACAGGAAGCGCTCAATAAATACTCCTGACTGTAAGCTCATTGTGGTCTGGATCTAGTTCAAATGGCCTCTCCCAAGCGCTTAGTACAGTGCTCTGCCCACAGGAAGTGCTCAATTAGTACTCCTGACTGTAAGCTCATTATGATCGGTTCTAGTTCAAATAGCCCCTCCCAAGCACTTAGTACAGTGCTCAGCACACAGAAAGCGCTCAATAAATACTCCTGACTGACTGTAAGCTCACTGTGGTCGGGGAATGGGTCTTTTTCTTATTCCACTGGCCTCTCCCAAGCGCTTAGTACAGTGCTCTGCAAACAGGAAGCGCTCAGTAAATACTGACTGACTGCAGGCTCATTGTGGTCGGGGAATGTGTCTCTTTTTTGTTCTATTGACCTCTCCCAAGCGCTTAGTACAGTGCTCTGCACACAGTAAGCGCTCAATAAATACCATTGAATGAATAACGTGGGGTGACGGGGAAGCGAAGAAAAGGCATCTCAGCTAGTGTCCTTCATTCATTCAGTCATTCCATGGTATTTATTGAGCGCCTACTGTGTGCAGAGCACTGTCTACACAGCTCGTTGTGGGCAGAAAATGTGTCTGTTATATTGTGCTCTCCCAATAATAATAATAATGTTGGTATTTGTTAAGCGCTTACTATGTGCCGGACACTGTTCTAAGCGCTGCGGGGGATACAAGGCATCAGGTTGTCCCATGGGGCGCTCACAGTCTTCGTCCCCATTTTCCAGATGAGGGAACTGAGGCCCAGAGAAGTGAAGTGACTTGCCCAAAGTCACGCGCCTGACAAGTGGCGGGGCCGGGATTTGAACCCATGACCTCTGACTCCCAAGCCCGGGCTGTCTCTAGCCACACTGCTTCTCTAGCGCTTAATACACAGTAAGCGCTCAATCATTCATTCATTTCTAGACTCTGAGCCCGCTGTCGGGTAGCGACCGTCTCTGTATGTTGCCAACTTGGACTTCCCAAGCGCTTAGTACAGCGCTCTGCACCCAGTAAGCGCTCAATAAATACGATTGATTGAATGAATGTATAATAATAATGTTGGAATTAAGCGCCTTCTATGTAGGGACCGTCTCTCTATGTTGCCAACTTGGACTTCCCAAGCGCTTAGTACAGCGCTCTGCACCCAGTAAGCGCTCAATAAATACGATTGATTGAATGAATGTATAATAATAATGTTGGAATTAAGCGCCTTCTATGTAGGGACCATCTCTCTATGTTGCCAACTTGGGCTTCCCAAGCGCTTAGTCTAGTGCTCTGCACACAGTAAGCGCTCAATAAATACGATTGAAAGAATGAATGAATCCCCATTTTCCAGATGAGGTCACTGAGGCCCAGAGAAGTGAAGTGACTTGCCCAAAGTCACGCGCCTGACAAGTGGCAGGGCCGGGATTTGAACCCGTGACCTCTGACTCCCAAGCCCGGGCTCTCTCTAGCCACACTGCTTCTCTAAGCGCTTAATACACAGTAAGCGCTCAATCATTCATTCATTTCTAGACTCTGAGCCCGCTGTCGGGTTGGGACCGTCTCTATATATTGCCAACTTGGACTTCCCAAGCGCTTAGTACAGTGCTCTGCACCCAGTAAGCGCTCAATAAATACGATTGATTGAATGAATGTATAATAATAATGTTGGAATTAAGCGCCTTCTATGTAGGGACCGTCTCTCTATGTTGCCAACTTGGACTTCCCAAGCGCTTAGTACAGCGCTCTGCACCCAGTAAGCGCTCAATAAATACGATTGATTGAATGAATGTATAATAATAATGTTGGAATTAGGCGCCTTCTATGTAGGGACCATCTCTCTATGTTGCCAACTTGGGCTTCCCAAGCGCTTAGTCTAGTGCTCTGCACACAGTAAGCGCTCAGTAAATACGATTGAAAGAATGAATGAATCCCCATTTTCCAGATGAGGTCACTGAGGCCCAGAGAAGTGAAGTGACTTGCCCAAAGTCACGCGCCTGACAAGTGGCAGGGCCGGGATTTGAACCCGTGACCTCTGACTCCCAAGCCCGGGCTCTCTCTAGCCACACTGCTTCTCTAAGCGCTTAATACACAGTAAGCGCTCAATCATTCATTCATTTCTAGACTCTGAGCCCGCTGTCGGGTTGGGACCGTCTCTATATATTGCCAACTTGGACTTCCCAAGCGCTTAGTACAGCGCTCTGCACACAGTAAGCGCTCAATAAATACGATTGATTGAATGAATGTATAATAATAATGTTGGAATTAGGCGCCTTCTATGTAGGGACCGTCTCTCTATGTTGCCAACTTGTCCCTCCCAAGCGCTTAGTACAGCGCTCTGCACCCAGTAAGCGCTCAATAAATACGATTGATTGAATGAATGAATAATAATAATGTTGGAATTAAGCGCCTTCTATGTAGGGACCGTCTCTCTATGTTGCCAACTTGTCCCTCCCAAGCGCTTAGTACAGCGCTCTGCACCCAGTAAGCGCTCAATAAATACGATTGATTGAATGAATGAATAATAATAATGTTGGAATTAAGCGCCTTCTATGTAGGGACCGTCTCTCTATGTTGCCAACTTGTCCTTCCCAAGCGCTTAGTACAGCGCTCTGCACCCAGTAAGCGCTCAATAAATACGATTGAATGAATGTATAATAATAATGTTGGAATTAGGCGCCTTCTATGTAGGGACCGTCTCTCTATGTTGCCAACTTGTCCTTCCCAAGCGCTTAGTCCAGCGCTCTGCACCCAGTAAGCGCTCAATAAATACGATTGAATGAATGAATGAATGGATGAATAGATGACGAGACCGTGAGCCCGCTGTCGGGTAGGGACCGTCTCTCTACATTGCCAACTTGTCCTTCCCAAGCGCTCAGTACAGTGCCCCGCACACAGGAAGCGCTCGACAAATACGACTGAATGATTGAATTCAAATTTATTGAGCGCTTACTGTGGTGCAGAGCACTGTACTAAGCGCTCGGGAGGGACGAGCACGGGACGAGCCAGCTCGTCGCGGACAAGGGGCTGCGCCTGCCGCTTCACTTCTCTGGGCCTCAGTTCCCTCATCCGTCAAATGGGGATGAAGACCGGGAGACAACCTGATCAGCTTGTAACCTTCCCGCGCTCTGAACGGTGCTTGGCACGTAGTAAGCGTCTAATACGTGCTCTCATTCCTGACCTCTCCCAAGCGCTCAGTCCAGTGCTGTGCACACGGTAGGCGCTCCCTCGCCGGCCCCCCCCAAATCCCCGGGGCCCGGCGGACCCCCCCCCCGACTCACCCTTGGGATCCAGCTGGGCCAGGTAGGTGAGGTGGCAGCTCCGGGGGCCGGTGGAGAGCAGCAAGTAGCCCGTCAGGATGGAGACCGCCCGAACCATGTCCTTGCGTGGCGGGTAGTTCTGAGCGGCCAGGGGAGGGGCGTTCAGCTGGGGCGACCCCGCTCCCCTCCTCCACCTCTGGACCGTTCATTCCTTCATTCAGTCGTATTTACTGAGCGCTTACTCAATTATTGAGTCTTTACTGAGCGCTCATCGAGTCCGTATCTATTGCAGCGCACTGGACTAAGCGGGCAACGTAGAGAGACGGTCCCTACCCAACAGGGGGCTCGCAGCCTGACTAGGCAGTCAGTCGCCCCTATTTATTGGGCGCTTCCTGTGTGCAGGGCGCTGTACTAAGCGGTTGGGACGCCTTCCTTCCTGCCCTTCCCCCGACTCTGGGCCGCATCCCAGATCAGACTGAGAGGGGGAGAGGGGTCAAAGCTGGGGAGAAGGGTCGCGGGGGGGCCGGCCAGGGGTCGCGGGGGCCGGCCAGGGGTCGTGGGGGGCTGGCCAGGGGTCACGGGGGGCTCGCCAGGGGTCACGGGGGGCTCGCCAGGGGTTGCGAGGGCTGGCCTGGGGTCATGGGGGGCTGGCCTGGGGTCATGGGGGGCTGACCAGGGGTCGTGGGGGGCTGGCCAGGGGTCACGGGGGGCTGGCCAGGGGTCACGGGGGGCTGGCCAGGGGTCAAGGGGGGCTGACCGGGGTCGTGGGGCCTGGCCAGGGTTCACAGGAGGCTTGCCAGGGGTCACGTGGGCTGGCCAGGGGTCATGGGGGGCTCGCCAGGGGTCGTGGGGGCCGGCCAGGGGTCGTGGGGGGCTCGCCAGGGGTCGTGAGGGCTGGCCAGGGGTCACGGGGGGCTCGCCAGGGGTCGTGAGGGCTGGCCTGGGGTCACGGGGCTGGCCAGGGATCCTGTGGGGCTGGCCAGGGGTCACGGGGGGCTCGCCAGGGGTCGCGAGGGCTGGCCTGGGGTCATGGGGGGCTGACCAGGGGTCACGGGGGGCTGGCCAGGGGTCCCGTGGGGCTCCCCAGGGGTCGCAGGGGGCTCGCCAGGGGTTGTGGGGGGCTGGCCAGGGGTCGTGGGGGGCTGACCAGGGGTCATGGGGGCCTGGCCAGGGGTCACGGGAGGCTCGCCAGGGGTCACATGGGCTGGCCAGGGGTCATGGGGGGCTCACTAGGGGTCGCGGGGGCTGGCCAGGGGTCGCGGGGGGCTCACCAGGGGTCGCGAGGGCTGGCCTGGGGTCGCGGGGGGCTCGCCAGGGGTCGCGAGGGCTGGCCTGGGGTCGCGGGGGGCTCGCCAGGGGTCACGGGGGGCTGGCCAGGGGTCGCGGGGGCCGACACCCACCGGATGCGTGACGGAGAAGTTGATGATCATGCAGGTGTTGTCGGTCACCTTCCAGGTGCGGAGGGTGACCACGTCCCGGTTCTTCATGGGTTTCGGGCACTTCCCTGCCGACAGCGGGGTCCGCTCAGCCCCCCGCCCGGCCCCCGCGGACCCCCGGGCCACGCCACCCCCCTCCCGCCCCCTCAAACCGGGCCGGCGGGGGCATCGCCATCAGCAGCGTGACGTTTGCTAAGCGCTGGGGCCGATACGAGGTCATGGGGCTCGCCGTCTCCATCCCCATTTGACAGATAATAATAATAATGATGGCATTTATTAAGCGCTTACTATGTGCCAAGCACTGTTCTCAGCGCTGAGGAGTTTACAGGGTGATCGGGTTGTCCCACGGGGGGCTCACGGTCTTCATCCCCATAATAATAATAATAATAATGACGGCATTTATTAAGCGCTTACTATGTGCCAAGTTCTCAGCACTGGGGAGGTTACAAGGTGACCAGGTTGTCCCACGGGGGGCTCACGGTCTTCATCCCCATAATAATAATAAGAATGATGGCATTTATTAAGCGCTTACTATGTGCCAAGCACTGTTCTCAGCGCTGGGGAGGTTACAAGGTGATCGGGTTGTCCCACAGGGGGCTCACGGTCTTCATCCCCATTTCCCAGATGAGGGAACTGAGGCCCAGAGAAGTCAAGTGACTTGCCCAAAGTCACCCAGCTGACAAGTGGCGGAGCCGGGATTTGAACCCCTGACCTCTGACTCCAAAGCCCAGGCTCTTTCCACTGAGCCATGCTGCTTCATACCATCATCATCGTTATTATTATTATTGCATCATTATTAATACCAATATTATTAATATTACATTATTATTCCTACAAGGTGATCAGGTTGTCCCACGAGGGGCTCACAGTCTTCATCCCCATTTGACAGACGAGGGAACTGAGGCCCGGGGAAGTGAAGCGACTCGCCCAAAGTCACCCAGCTGACAATTGGCGGAGCCGGGATTTGAACCCCTGACCCCTGACTCCAAAGCCCGGGTTCTTTCCACTGAGCCACGCTGCTTCATACCATCACTATCATCATTATTATTACTACATTATTATTAAAAGAATATTATCATTAATATTACATTATGATTATTACAAGGCGATCAGGTTGTCCCACGGGGGGCTCACGGTCTTCATCCCCATTTGACAGACGAGGGAACTGAGGCCCGGAGAAGGGAAGCGGCTGGCCCAAGGCCACCCGGCAGACCAGGGAAGAGCCAGGATTAGAACCCACGTCCTCTGACTCCCAATCTGCGCTCCTCACCCGGTGAGCGTTCGCTAAATACGATTAAATGAATGAGGCCAAGTGGTGTGGACTCAAGCCCGGGCTTGGGAGTCAGAGGTCACGGGTTCAAATCCCGGCTCCGCCACCTGTCAGCTGGGTGACTTTGGGCAAGTCTCGCGACGTCCCTGGGCCTCGGTTCCCTCATCTGTCAAATGGGGATGAAGCCGGTGGGACAACCCGATCACCTTGCCACCTCCCCGGCGCTTAGAACGGTGCTTGGCACATAGTAAGCGCTTAATAAATGCAATTATTATTAGTATTATTATGGGGGTGAAGACTGTGAGCCCCCCGTGAGACAACCTCATGTGCTCTGCACATGGTAAGTGCTTAATAAATGCCATTATTATGATTGCTAAATAGGACAGACTGAACGTAAGCGCTTAATAAATGCCATTATTATTATTATTATTATTAAATAGGACAGACCGAGCGGCCCGCCCACCACCGGCCCGCAGCTCACAAGCGTAGTAGCCCACGTCGGTGGTGTTGTTGATCCGCGCGATGTCGAAGGAGTCGAGCATGGTGATGTCCCAGGTTTTGCGATATTCTTGGTCGTGCAACACGTCATAAACCGTCTCGATTGGCACATCGCCAATGGTCACGCAGCCCTGGCCCCGGAAAAGCCAAATAATAACCGTCATTACCTCCCAAGCGCTCAGTACAGTGCCCCGCACAGGGTGAGCGCTCAATAAATACGAGTGAATGAATGACCACGGTAGCGACGGGACTTTTTTGAAGCGCTTACTACGTGCCAGGCGGCCCCCGTGGGGCTCGCGGCCTCCGTCCCCATTTTACGGAGGAGGGAACCGAGGCCCGGAGAACGTCACGCCGCGGGCCGGCGGCGGAGTCGGGATTGGAACCCGTGACCTTGCCATTCCCAGGATCTTCCCACAAGGCTGCGCTTGCTTCTCGGAGCCGTGGTAACTTATGTGGTATTTATTAAGCGCTTAATATGTGCCTGCACACAGTAAGCGCTCAATAAATACGACTGAATGAATGAATGTGCCAGGCATGTTTTGGGTTTTTTTTGAATATTTGGTGAGTGCTTACTATGCTACTTCTAAAAAGACGACTTTGGGGTCCCTCTTATAATAATAATAATAATGATGGTATTTGTTAAGCGCTTACTATGTGCCAAGCACCGTTCTAAGCGCTGGGGGGATACAAGGTGATCAGGTTGTCCCACGTGGGGCTCACCGTCTCAATCCCCATTTTACAGATGAGGGAACTGAGGCCCAGAGAAGTGAAGTGACTTGCCCACAGTCACACAGCTGGCAATTGGCAGATCCGGGATTCGAACCCATGACCTCTGACTCCAAAGCCCAGGCTCTATCCACTGAGCCACGCTGCTTCTGTGCCTGGGGTATTTTGTTAGGCGCTTACTATGTGCCAGGCACTGTTCATTCGTTCATTTATTCATTCATTCAGTCGTATTTAGTGAGCGCTTACTGGGTGCAGAGCACTGTACTAAGCGCTTGGGAAGTACATAGAGAGACGGTCCCCACCCAACAGCGGGCTCACGGTCTAGAAGGGGGAGACAGACAACAAAACATTAACAAAATAAAATAAAATAAAATGTTCGAAGTGCTGGGGGAGATACAAGGTCATCGCGTGGGGCTCCGGTCTCCATCCCCATTTGACAGATGAGGGAACTGAGGCCCGGAGAATAATAATAATAATAATGGTATTTGTTAAGCGCTTACTACGTGCCAGGCACTGTTCTAAGCGCTGGGGGAGATACAAGGTCATCAGGTCGTCCCACGGGGGGCTCACGGTCTCTGTCCCCATTTGACGGATGAGGGAACTGAGGCCCGGAGAATAATAATAATAATAATAATAATGGTATTTGTTAAGCGCTTACTACGTGCTAGGCACTGTACTAAGCGCTTGGGAAGTACAAATTGGCAGCACATAGAGACAGTCCCTACCCACCAGTGGGCTCCCAGTCTAAAAGGGGGAGACAGAGAACAAAACCAAACATACTAACAAAATAAAATAAATAGGATAGAGATGGACAAGTAAAATAAATATGTACAAACATATATACATATATACAGGTGCTGTGGGGAAGGGAAGGAGGTAAGATGGGGGGGACGGAGAGGGGGGTTTTCTGGCCGTTGGGCCGTGCCCCGGTCACCTTGATTTTGTGCACGGCGGCTTGGCTGCGGTCGGAGGGCCCCGGGGGGGGGCCGGGTACAGACCACCACGTTGTCCTTGGCATACCTGGCCTGCCAACCCTCCTCCTCCTGGCACTGGGCCTGGAAATCCTGGAAGAAAGAGTCCTCGGGGAGGAGCACCGTCGCCAGGGCTGGGCGAGCAGGGGGGCTGGGAGGACGGAGGAAGAGGAGGCCGGCGGACGGGCCGCAGGGCCGGACGGCGGCCTCGGACGGGCTGGTCCCGGGGGCCGGACCGTGGTGGGCCGGAAGGATGGGCAGCGCCACGGGCCGGGTGCTTGGCAGTCGGTTCGAGGACCGGACGGAAGGACGGACGGACGGACGGAGCGACGGGCCCGGCAGCTCGGACTGATGGATGATGGACAGCCGGTTGGGCAGGCTCCCTCAGGTTTCCAAGGCAACCGAAGGGCTGGGATTCTGTTTCCAAGGCAACCTAGAGGGCGGGCCCGCCCCCGGCCTCCTATTGGCCCAGAGGCGGCGGCGGCTCCTCCCTCGGGGCTATCATCATCATCATCATCATCATCATCATCATCATCAATCGTATTTACTGAGCGCTCACTATGTGCAGAGCACTGGGCTAAGCGCTTGGGAAGTCCAAGTTGGCAACGTCTAGAGACGGCCCCTACCCACCAGCGGGCTCACAGTCTAAAAGGGGGAGACAGAGAACAAAACCAAACATACTAACAGAATAAAATAGAATAGATATGTACAAATAAAATTAAATAAATAGAGTAATAAATATGTACAAACATATATCCATATATACAGGTGCTGTGAGGAAGGGAAGGAGGGAAGGCGGGGGGGATGGAGAGGGGGACAAGGGGGAGAGGATACCTTATATCCCTCCAGGACTTAGAACAGTGCTTTGCACATAGCAAGCGCGTAAATACCATCATTATTATTATTATACATTCCAGCTCTGCCACTTGTCTGCTGTGTGACTTTGGGCAAGTCACTTCACTTCTCTGGGCCTCAGTTACCTCATCTGTCAAATACATCATCATCATCATCATCAATCGTATTTATTGAGCGCTCACTGTGTGCAGAGCACTGGGCTAAGCGCTTGGGAAGTACAAGTGGGCAACATCTAGAGACGGTCCCTACCCACCAGTGGGCTCACAGTCTAAAAGGGGGAGACAGAGAACAAAACCAAACATACGAACAAAATAAAATAAATAGTATAGATATGTACAAATAAAATAGAGTAAAAAAAAATATGTACAAACATATCTACATATATACAGGTGCTGTGGGGAAGGGAAGGAGGTAAGATGGGGGGGATGGAGAGGGGGACCAGGGGGAGAGGAAGGAAGGGGCTCAGTCTGGGAAGGCCTCCTGGAGGAGGTGAGCTCTCAGCAGGGCCTTGAAGGAAGAGGGCATCATCATCAATCGTATTTATTGAGCGCTTACTATGTGCAGAGCACTGTGCTGAGCGCTTGGGAAGTACAAATTGGCAACATATAGAGACGGTCCCTACCCGACAGCGGGCTCACAGTCTAAAAGGGGGACTCCTAGTCGACGGGGCTATGACCCGTCGGTCAGTCAGTCGTACTTATTGAGCGCTTCCTGCGTGCGGAGCGCTGGGCCGAGCGCTCGGGAGAGGACGAGACGACAATAAACAGACGTGTGCCCTGCCCACAAGGAGCTGACAGCCTAGAAGGGGGGAGACGGGCGGGAAGGGAAAGAAAGAAATGAGGGACGGGGACGTAGAACCGTGCTTTGCACATAGAAAGCGCTTAAGAAATGCCATTATTATTATTATTATTATTAGAGGGTGTGGGGCTGGGATGATGTCGGGGTAAATGATAACGTCGGGGAGAGGGATGGCGTCTACTAAGTCTGTCGGACTCTCCCAGGCGCTCAGTCCAGTGCTCTGCACGCAGTAGACTGGACGGTCCTTGAGGGCAGCGACTGCATCTACTACTACTAATGATGATGATATTTGTTAACAATAATAATAATAATAATGATAATAATAATGATGGCATTTGTTAAGCGCTTACTACGTGCCAAGCACCGCTCTGAGCACCGGGGAGGCTACAAGGTGATCAGGTTGTCCCCCGTGGGGCTCACAGTCTCCACCCCCGTTTTCCAGATGAGGGAACTGAGGCCCAGAGAAGCGACTCGCCCAAAGTCACCCAGCTACCAAGCGGCAGGATTAGAACCCACGACCTCTGACCCCCAAGCCTGGGCTCTTTCCACTGAGCCACGCTGCTTCTCCGTTAAGCGCTTACTAGGTGGCAAGCACCGTCCTCAGCGCTGGGGCGGAGCCGACCTCATCAGGATGGACGACGTCCCCAAATCTGCCAGGAATAATAATAATAATAATGGTATTTGTTAAGCGCTTACTATGTGCCAAGCCCTGTTCTAAGCGCTGGGGGAGATACAAGCCCATCAGGCCGTCCCTCGTGGGGCTCACAGACTTCATCCCCATTTTGCAGATGAGGAAACTGAGGCCCAGGGAAGGGAAGGGACTTGCCCAAGGTCACCCAGCGGACAAGTGGCGGTCCTCTTGATTTCCAGGCCCGCACTCCACCCATGCTGCTTTTCCACGCAAATTCTACTGTCCTCTCCCCAGCGCTTAGTCCAGTGCTCTGCACACAGCGAGCGCTCAATAAATAGGATCGATCGTGTCTCCTAACGTGACTCTCTTCTCCCAAGGGCTCACTGTATTCGTTTTTATGATGGCATTAATTAAGCGCTTACTATGTGCCAAGCACCGTTCTAAGCGCCGGGGAGGTTGCAAGGTGGGACAACCTGATCACCTTGTAACCTCCCCGGCGCTTCGAACAGTGCTTGGCACATAGTAAGCGCTTAATAAATGTCATTATTACTATTCTCTGGGCCTCGGTTCCCTCATCTGGAAAATGGGGACTAAGACCGTGAGCCCCCCGTGGGGCAACCGGATCACTTTGTAACCTCCCCGGCGCTTAGAACAGTGCTTTGCGCATAGTAAGCGCTTAACAAATGCCATCATTATTATTATTATGGAAGGCCCGTCTCCTCCAGGAGGGCTTCCCTGACTGCGCCCCCCACTTTTCCTCTTCCCGACTCGCTCCCTTCCTTCATCCCAGCCCCGCACCCCCTATATCCCCCTCCCTCATTTCTTTCTTTCTCTTCCCCCGGAGACTCTCAGCTCCTTGTGGGCAGGCAGTGGGTCTGTTTCTTGTTATAGGGTCCTTTCCCCAGCGCTTAGTACAGTGCACTGCACAGAGGAAGCGCTCAGTAAATACAACTAAGCTATCACCCCGCTGGATTCTCCCAAGCGCTTGGCACAGTGCTCTGCGCACAGCGAGCGCTCAATACGACTGACTGTAATGGGCAGGGAATGTGTCTGTTCTGTTGTCCTCTCCCCAGCGCTTAGTACATCATCATCATCAATCGTATTTATTGAGCCCTACTGTGTGCAGAGCACTGTACTAAGCGCTTGGGAAGTCCAAATTGGCAACATCTAGAGACAGTCCCTACCCAACAGTGGGCTCACAGTCTAAAAGGGGGAGACAGAGAACAAAACCAAACATACTAACAAAATAAAATAAATAGAATAGATATGGACAAATAAAATAGAGTAAAAAATATGTACAAACATATATACAGTACAGTGCTCAGCACACAGGAAGTGCTCAGTAAATGACTGACTGAGCTCGAAGTGGGAGGGGAACATGTCTGTCCTATCGCTCTTGGACTCTCCCAAGCGCTTGGCACAGTGCTGTGCGCACAGTGAGCGCTCAGTACGACTGACTGTGATGGGCAGGGAATGTGTCAGTTCTACTGTCCTCTCCCGAGCGCTTAGTACAGTGCTCGGCACACAGGAAGTGCTCAGTAAATACAACTGACTAGTCGAAGTGGGCAGGGAACGTGCCTGTCCTATCGCTCCGCCGGACTCTCCCCAACGCTTGGCACAGTGCTCTGCGCACAGTGAGCGCTCAGTACGACTGACTGCGGTGGGCAGGGAAGGTGTCAGTTCTACTGTCCTCTCCCGAGCGCTTAGTACAGTGCTCAGCACACAGGAAGTGCTCAGTAAATACGACTAAGCTCAAAGTGGGCAGGGACCATGCCTGTCCTATCGCTCCGCCGGACTCTCCCCAACACTTGGCACAGTGCTCTGCGCACAGTGAGCGCTCAGTACGACTGACTGCGGTGGGCGGGGAATGTGTCAGTTCTACTGTCCTCTCCCCAGCGCTTAGTACAGTGCTCGGCACACAGGAAGTGCTCAGTAAATACGACTGACTAAGCTCGAAGTGGTCGGGGAATGCGTCTGTCCTATTGCTCCGTCGGACTCTCCCAAGCGCTTGGCACAGTGCTCTGTGCACAGTGAGTGCTCAATATGACTGAATGCGGTGGGCAGGGAAGGTGTCAGTTCTACTGTCCTCTCCCCAGCGCTTAGTACAGTGCTCAGCACACAGGAAGTGCTCAGTAAATACAACTGACTAGTCGAAGTGAGTAGGGAACGTGTCTGTCCTATCGCTGTTGGACTCTCCCAAGCGCTTGGCACAGTGCTCTGCACACAGTGAGCGCTCAATAAGACTGTGGTGGGCGAGGAATGTGTCAGTTCTACTGTCCTCTCCCCAGCGCTTAGTACAGTGCTCAGCACACAGGAAGTGCTCAGTAAATACAACTGACTAGTCGAAGTGAGCAGGGAACGTGCCTGTCCTACCGCGCCGCCGGACTCTCCCTAACGCTCGGCACAGTGCTCTGCGCACAGTGAGCGCTCAGTACGACTGACTGCGGTGGGCGGGGAACGTGTCAGTTCTGCTGTCCTCTCCCCAGCGCTTACCTCAGTGCTCCGCACCCACTAGGTGCTCAGTAAATACGCCGGACAGACCGCCTGATGTCTCGCCCAGCTCGTCGCGGGTCGGGAACGTGTCGGTGGGTCGCCATCCTGTCCTCTCCCCAGCGCTCAGTGCAGTGCTCTGCACGCCGGAAGCGCTCAGTACAGTGCTCTGCACGCCGGAAGCGCTCAGTACACCGTCCAGAGGGGCTTGTGGCGCAGGGGGCGGCCTCACCTGGTAGGTGGTGTCGAAGCTGTCGTACATGAACCGGGAGATCAGAGCCGTCTTCCCCACTGTGGGAGGGGGGTCAGGGGTCAATGACTTGTCCTTTCCAAGCGCTTAGTACAGTGCTCTGCACACAGTAAGCGCTCAATAAGTACGACTGAAGGAAGGAGGGGACCCCTCCATCCCCAGTGCGCCTCCCAGCTCCCTCCCTTATTCATTCATTCAATCGCCTTTATAGAGCGCTTACTGCGTGCAGAGCACTGTACTAAGCGCTTGGGAAGGACAAGTTGGCGACTCCTTAGACCCAGGTGTGCACGGCCTGATCCCCCCAGCTCCCTCCCTCATTCATTCATTCATTCAATCGCCTTTATAGAGCGCTTACTGCGTGCAGAGCACTGTACTAAGCGCTTGGGAAGGACAAGTTGGCAACTCCTTAGAACCAGGTGCGTGCGGCCTGGTCCTCACAGCTCCCTCCCTTATTCATTCATTCATTCATATTTGTTGAGCGCTTACTGTGTGCAGAGCACTGTACTAAGCGCTTGGGAAGGACAAGTTGGCAACTCCTTAGACCCAGGTGTGCGCGGCCTGGTCCTTCCAGCTCCCTCCCTTATTCATTCATTCATTCAATCGCATTTATTGAGCGCTTACTGTGTGCAGAGCACTGTACTAAGCGCTTGGGAAGGACAAGTTGGCAACTCCTTAGAACCAGGTGTGCGCGGCCTGGTCCTTCCAGCTCCCTCCCTTATTCATTCATTCATTCATTCAATCGCCTTTATTGAGCGCTTACTGTGTGCAGAGCACTGGACTAAGCGCTTGGGAAGGACAAGTTGACGACTCCTTAGACCCAGGTGTGTGCGGCCTGGGCCTCCCAGCTCCCTCCCTTATTCATTCATTCATTCACCTTTATTGAGCGCTTACTGTGTGCAGAGCACTGTACTAAGCGCTTGGGAAGGACAAGTTGGCAACTCCTTAGACCCAGGTGTGCGCGGCCTGGTCCTCCCAGCTCCCTCCCTCATTCATTCATTCATTCAATCGCCTTTATTGAGCGCTTACTGTGAGCAGAGCACTGTACTAAGCGCTTGGGAAGGACAAGTTGATGATTCCTTAGACCTTGGAGTGCGGGGCCTAATCTTCCCAGTTCCCTCCTGCCCCTTCCTTCCTCTCCCCCTCGTCCCCCTCTCCATCCCCCCCATCTTACCTCCTTCCCTTCCCCACAGCACCTGTATATATGTTTGTACATATTTATTACTCTATTTATTTTACTTGTACATATCTATTCTATTTATTTTATTTTGTTAGTATGTTTGGTTTTGTTCTCTGTCTCCCCCTTTTAGACTGTGAGCCCACTGTTGGGTAGGGACCGTCCCTCTATGTTGCCAACTTGGACTTCCCAAGCGCTTAGTCCAGTGCTCTGCACACAGTAAGCGCTCAATAAATACGATTGATTGATTGATTGACCCAGGGGTGCGAGGCATGGCCTCCCAGCCCCCTCCTGCAGATGCAGCAGCGTGGCTCAGTGGAAAGAGCCCAAGCTTTGGAGTCCGAGGTCATGGGTTCAAATCCCGGCTCCGCCAACTGTCAGCTGGGTGACTCTGGGCGAGTCACTTCACTTCTCTGGGCCTCAGTTCCCTAATCTGGAAAATGGGGATGAAGACTGGGAGCCCCCCATGGGACAACCGGATCACTTTGTAAGCTCCCCAGCGCTTAGAACAGTGCTTTGCACATAGTAAGTGCTTAACAAAGTCCATTATTATTAGAGAAGCAGCGTGGCGCAGTGGAGAGAGCCCGGGCTTTGGAGTCCGAGGTCATGGGTTCAAATCCCGGCTCCGCCACTTGTCAGCTGGGTGACTTTGGGCATGTCACTTGGCTTCTCTGGGCCTCAGTTCCCTCATCTGGAAAATGGGGATGAAGACTGGGAGCCCCCCATGGGACAACCGGATCACTTTGTAAGCTCCCCAGCGCTTAGAACAGTGCTTTGCACATAGTAAGTGCTTAACAAAGTCCATTATTATTAGAGAAGCAGCGTGGCTCAGTGGAAAGAGCCCGGGCTTTGGAGTCCGAGGTCATGGGTTCAAATCCCGGCTCCGCCAACTGTCAGCTGGGTGACTTTGGCCAAGTCACTTCATCGTCATCATCGTCAATCATATTTACTGAGCGCTTACTGTGTGCAGGGCACTGTACTAAGCGCTTGGGAAGTATAAATTGGCAACATATAGAGACAGTCCCTACCCAACAGTGGGCTCACAGGCTAAAAGGGGGAGACGGAGAACAAAACCAAACATACTAACAAGATAAAATAAATAGATATGTACAAGTAAAATAAATAAATAAATAAATTTATTCTTCACTTCCCTGGGCCTCAGTTCCCCCATCTGGAAAATGGGGATGAAGACAGGGAGCCCCCCGTGGGGCAACCTGATCACCTTGGAGCCCCCCCCCCAGCGCTTAGAGCAGTGCTTTGCACATAGTAAGCGCTTAATAAATGCTATCATTATTATTGTTATTATTATTATTATTGTTATTATTATCCAGCTCCCCCCTGCAAACCCAGCTCCCTCCTGCAGATCCAGCTGCTTCCTGCAGACCCAAGCGGTCAGGAACCCTCTGCTCCCCGAGAAACACCGGCTTGAACTTGCGCAGCGACGCCCCAAACTCGCCGACGCCATGCCGGTTGCGGGAATAACCAGGCCACCCCCGCGCGCTGCGTCACTTCCGCCCATTTGACGTCACCCGCCCGGGCATGACGTCACCGGGGAGCGCGCCCGAGGCGCAGCGCGCAGGCGCGGCCACGCCCACACGCCGTAGCACGCAGCGCCCACGCAGGTCACGCCCACCTACACCACGCCCACTCAGGCCACGCCCACTTACTTTGCCCACGCGGGTCACGCCCATTCGCCTCGCGCCGCGCAGGCCACGCCCACTTACGTCACAGCACGTGCGTCACGCCCTTCTGCGCCACGCCCATTCGTTCATTGCAATCAATCAATCGCATTTATTGAGCGCTTACTGTGTGCAGAGCACTGGACTAAGCGCTTGGGAAGTCCAAGTTGGCAACACATACATTCCCTACCCACAGCGGGCTCACAGTCTAAAAATTCCATCGTATTTACCGAGCACTTATTGGGTGTAATAATCATTCATTCATTCAATCGTATTTATAATAATAATAATAATAACGATGGTATTTTTTTGATGGCATTTATTAAGCGCTTACTATGTGCAAAGCACTGTTCTAAGCGCTGGGGAGTTTACAATGTGATCAGGTTGTCCCACATGGGGCTCACAGTCTTAATCCCCATTTTACAGATGATGTAACTGAGGCACAGAGAAGTTAAGTGACTTGCCCGAAGTCACACAGCTGACAAATGGCGGAGCCGGGATTTGAACCCATGGTATTTGTTAAGCGCTTACTATGTGCTAAGCCTGGTAAACTGTGCATAGTGTAACTATGTGTTACACTGTTCTAAGCGCTGGGGAGGTTACAAGGTGATCCCACGGGGGGGGCTCACAGTCTTCATCCCCATTTGACAGATGAGGTCACTGAGGCCCAGAGAAGTGAAGTGCCCTGCCCAAATAATGATGGCATTTATTAAGCGCTTACTATGTGCAAAGCACTACTCTAAGCGCCGGGGAGGTTACAAGGTGATCAGGTTGTCTTCTAATTCTTCGGGAAGGCGGGGGTGGGGGCAGCAACGGGGGCAAGAGTAAATGGGTCATGCCTGATCACCCTGTATCCTCCCCAGTGCTTAGAACAGTGCTTTGCACATAGTAAGCGCTTAACAAATGCCAATTATTATTATTATTATTATTCCACGGGACGGAGGGGGGGACAGCAATAGGGACGGGGTTAACCGGGTCATACCATTCCACGGGAAGGCGGGGGTGGGGGGCAGCAATGGGAGAGAAGGGTGAATGGGTCATACCATTCCTCGGGAAGGCGGGGGTGGCGGGGCAACAACGGGGACAAGAATGAATGGATCATATCATAAGCGCTCAATAAATATGATTGATTGATTGATTGATTGATATCATTCTGCGGGGAAGGCGGGGGTGGGAGCAGTAATGGGGACGGGGTTAAGTGGGTCATACCATTCCACAGGAAGGCGGGGGTGGGGGGGAAGCAATGGGGACGAGAGTGAATGGCTCATACCATTCTAGGGGAAGGCGGGGGTGGGGGGCAGCAACGGGGACATGAGGGAATGGATCATACCATTCTGGGAGGAGAAGGGGGTGGGGGGCAGCAATGGGGACGGGGTTAACTGGATCATACCATTCCACGGGACGGCGGGGGTGGGGGCATCAATGGGCTTTGAGGTGATTGGGTCATACCATTCCACAAGGAGGCGGGGGTGAGGGGCAGCAATGAGCCCGGAGGTGATTGGGTCGTACCATTCCACGGGGAGGCGGGGGTGAGGGGCAGCAATGAGCCTGGAGGTGATTGGGTCGTACCATTCCACGGGAAGGCGGGGGTGAGGGGCAGCAATGAGCCCTGAGGTGATTGGGTCGTACCATTCTACGGGAAGGGGCGGGGGGATGCAGTGACGGGGACGGGGGGGATTGGGTCGTACCATTTTATGGGAAGGGGGTGATTGGATCATACCATTGTCACTTCATCATCAATCAATCAATCAATCGTATTTATTGAGCGCTTACTATGTGCAGAGCACTGTACTAAGCGCTTGGGAAGTACAAATTGGCAACACATAGAGACAGTCCCTACCCAACAGTGGGCTCACAGTCTAAAAGGGGGAGACAGAGAACAGAACCAAACATACCAACAAAATAAAATAAATAGAATAGATATGTACAAGTAAAATAAATTAATAAGTAGAGTAATAAATATGTACAAACATATATCCATATATACAGGTGCTGTGGGGAAGGGAAGGAGGTAAGATGGGGGGATGGAGAGGGGGACGAGGGGGAGAGGAAGGAAGGGGCTCAGTCTGGGAAGGCCTCCTGGAGGAGGTGATCATCATCATCAATCGTATTTATTGAGCGCTTACTATGTGCAGAGCACTGTACTAAGCGCTTGGGAAGTACAAGTTGGCGACATATAGAGACAGTCCCTACCCAACAGTGGGCCCCAGTCACTTCTCTGGGCCTCAGTTTCCCCGTCTGCAACATGGGGATGGAGACTGAGCTCCATCTGGGACTGTAGCCAACCCGGGTGGCTTGAGAAGCAGAGTGGCTCAGTGGAAAGGGCCGGGGCTTGGAAGTCAGAGGTCGTGGGTTCGAATCCCGGCTCCGCCAACTGTCAGCTGGGTGACTTTGGGCAAGTCACTTCACGTCTCTGGGCCTCAGTTTCCTCATCTGCCAAATAAAGACTGTGACACGCCCCACCGTGGGACAACCTGATCAACTTGTCACCTCCCCAGCGCTTAGAACAGTGCTTTGCACATAGTAGGCACTTAATAAATGTTGTTATTATTATTATTATTGTCTGCCGGGAGACCTTGGGCGAGTCATTTCCCTTCTTTGGGCTTCAGTTCCCTCATCTGGAATAGGGGGGCATTAAGAGTGTTAATAATGCCATCATTCGTTCATTCCATCATATTTACCCAGCGCTTAGAACAGTGCTTTGCACATAGTAAGCGCTTAACAAACGCCATCATTATTATTATTATTTAGTGCTTACTGTGTGCAGAGCACTGTACTAAGCGCTTGGGAAGTACAAGTAGGCAACATCGAGAGACAGTCCCTACCCAACAACGGGCTCACATTATTATTATTATTATCATCATCATCATCAAATACCACGATTATTATAATTTTCCCCAACACATATCATTCATTCGGTCGTATTTATTGCGCGCTTACCGTGCTAAGAGCACTGGACTAAGCGCTCAGGAGAGCACGACAGAGGTAGCACATGCAAACCCTGCCTGCCAACAGCTGATCTACCAGGGAGACAGACAAATCGATAATAATAATAATAATAATAATAATAATAATGGCATTTATTAAGCGCTTACTATGTGCAAAGCACTGTTCTAAGCGCTGGGGAGGTTACAAGGCGATCAGGTTGTCCCATGGGGGGGCTCACAGTCTTAATCCCCATTTTACAGATGTGTTAACTGAGACCCAGAGAAGTGAAGTGACTTGGCCAAAGTCATACAGCTGACAATTGGCGGAGCCGGGATTGGAACCCATGATCTCTGACTCCAAAGCCCGAGCTCTTTCCACTGCGCCACGCTGATAATAATAATAATAATAATAATAATATTTCTTAAGCGCTTACTATGTGCAAAGCACTGTTCTAAGCGCTGGGGAGATTACAAGGTGATCAGGTTGTCCCACGGGGGGCTGACAGTTTTTAATACCCATTTTCCAGATGAGGGAACTGAGGCACAGAGAAGTGAAGTGACTCGCCCAAAGTCACCGAGCAGACAATTGGTGGAGTAGGGATTTGAACCCATGACCTCTGACTCCAAAGTCCGGGCTCTTTCCACTGCGCCACGCTGATCCGATCGATAGTTGATCATGAGCCCACTGTTGGGTAGGGACTGTCTCTATATGTTGCCAACTTGTACATCCCAAGCGCTTAGTGCAGTGCTCTGCACAAAATAAGCGCTCAATAAATACGATTGATAGTATTTATTGAGCGCCTGCCACACGCAGAGCCCTGTAGTAAGCGCTTGGGAAGGGCCCAACTGAATTAGGAGACACAGTCCCTGCCCTGGAGGAGTTTACAAACTAGCAGAAAGTCAAATAAATTATCGAGGAAAAAAATCCACCGATTTGGATGCCCAGCATCCCTGCCAGGCTGGTGCTGGAAGAACTATGTTGCCAACTTGTCCTTCCCGAGCGCTTAGTACAGTGCTCCGCACACAGTAAACACTCAATAAATGCGACTGAATGAATGAATGAACTAACTGAACGGCGTGGGGGGCTTCTAGGTCCCCCCCAAATCGGCCCGAGGGATTTTTCGCCCTCTGACATAATCCGGGAATTTCCTTTTTTTGCCCCCCAACCCTTCCTGCCCCTTCCCCCAACAAGATCAGGGGGGTTTAGGGGGTGGGAGGCTGCAGGTGGGGGGTGGTGCTCACAGTTTGGGGGGCTTCGGGAGATGGGGAGGAGGAAACTGAGGCCGGGAGGAGTAAAGGGACTTGCCCAAAGTCGCGCAGCAGACAAGGGGGCCGAGCCGGGATTAGAACCCAGGTCCCCTGACGCCCCCAGTTCTGTGAGCAATGACTCCGATAACTACTTACCACCCCCAGTAAGTATCAGATGATGGATCGATCAATCGATCGATCAGTCCTCTCTGGCTCGGACCCAGTAGGGGGAGGCCCCTCCCTCCATCTCTCCCCCAGCCCCTCCGTCTCTCCCCTAACCCCCCTCTCTCTCCCCCAGCCCTCCTCTCTCTCCCTCAGCCCCTCTATCTCTCCCCCAGCCCCCCATCTCTCCCCCAGCCCCCCATCTCTCCCCCAGCCCGCCTATCTCTCCCCCAGCCCCCCATCTCTCCCCCAGCCCTCCTCTCTCTCCCCCAGCCCCTTTATCTCTCCCTCAGCCCCTCTACCTCTCCCCCAGCCCTCCATCTCTCCCTCAGCCCCCCATCTCTCCCCCAGCCCCTCTATCTCTCCCTCAACCCCTCTATCTCTCCTTCAGCCCCTCTACCTCTCCCCCAGCCCCTCTATCTCTCCCCCAACCCCTCTATCTCTCCATCAACCCCTCTATCTCTCCCTCAACCCCACTATCTCTTCCCCAGCCCCTCTATTTCTCCTTCATCCCCTCTATCTCTCCCTCAACCCCTTTATCTCTCCCCCAGCCTCCCATCTCTCCCCCAGCCCCTCTATCTCTCCCTCAACCCTTCTATCTCTCCCCCAGCCCCTCTGTCTCTCCCTCAACCCCTCTATCTCTCCCTCAGCTCCTCCATCTCTCTCCCAGCCCCTCTATCTCTCCCTCAACCCTTCTATCTCTCCCCCAGCCCCTCTGTCTCTCCCTCAACCCCTCTATCTCTCCCTCAGCCCCTCCATCTCTCCCCCAGCCCCTCTACCTCTCCCCCAGCCCCTCCATCTCTTCCCCAACCCCTCTATCTCTCCCCCAGCCCCTCTATCTCTCCCTCAGCCCCCCATCTCTCCCCCAGTTGGGCCCCTCCAGCCCCCCATCTCTCCCCCAGCCCCTCTATCTCTCCCTCAACCCCTCTATCTCTCCCCAGCCCCTCTATCTCTACCCCAGCCCCTCTATCTCTCTCTCAACCCCTCTATCTCTCCCCCAGCCCCTCTATCTCTGTCAGCGCCCCTCCATCTCTCCCCCAGCCCCCCATCTCTCCCCCAGCCCCGTCATCATCATCATCATCATCATAATAATGGCATTTATTAAGCGCTTACTGTGTGCCAAGCACTGTTCTAAGCACTGGGGAGGACACAAGGTGATCAGGTTGTCCCACTTGGGGCTCAGTCTTCATCCCCATTTTACAGATGAGGTCACTGAGGCCCAAAGTCACCCAGCTGACGAGTGGTGGAGCCAGGATTTGAACCCATGACCTCTGACTCCAAAGCCCATGCTCTTTCCACGGAGCCACGCTGCTTCTCTTCTCATCTCTCTTCCAGCCCGCCCCCTCTCTCCCCCAGCCCCTCCATCTCTCCACCAGATCCTCCCATCTCTCCCCCAGCCCCTCCATCTCTCCCCCAGCCCCCCTCAATCTCCCCACCAGATCCTTCCATCTCTCCCCCAGGTCCTCCCATCTCTCCCCCCGGCCCCTCCATCTCTCCCCCTCGCCCCCCCTCCATCCCCCCATCTTACCTCCTTCCCTTCCCCACAGCACCTGTATACATGTATATATGCTTGTACATCTTTATTTATTTATTTTATTTTACTTGTACATATCTATTCTATTTATTCTATTTAGTTAGTATGTTTGCTTTTGTTCTCTGTCTCCCCCTTTTAGACTGTGAGCCCACTGTTGGGTAGGGACTGTCTCTAGATGTTGCCAACTTGGACTTCCCAAGCGCCTAGTCCAGTGCTCTGCACACAGTAAGCACTCAATAAATACGATTGATGATGATGATGATGATGATCCTCCCATCTCTCCCCCAGGTCCTCCCATCTCTCCCCCCAGCCCCTCCCATCTCTCCCCTCAGCCCCCCTGAACCTCCCCACCAGATCCTCCCATCTCCCCACCAGATCCTCCCATCTCTCCCCCCGGCCCCTCCATCTCTCCACCAGCCCCTCCATCTCTCCCCCAGCCCCCCTCAATCTCCCCACCAGATCCTCCCATCTCCCCACCAGATCCTCCCATCTCTCCGCCAGCCCCTCCATCTCTCCCCCAGCCCCCCTCAACCTCCCCACCAGATCCTCCCATCTCTCCCCTCAGCCCCTCCATCACTCCCCCAGCCCCTCCATCTCCCCACCAGATCCTCCCATCTCTCCCCCCGGCCCCTCCATCTCTCCACCAGCCCCTCCATCTCTCCCCCAGCCCCCCCTCAATCTCCCCACCAGATCCTCCCATCTCCCCACCAGATCCTCCCATCTCTCTCCCAGGTCCTCCCATCTCTCCGCCAGCCCCTCCATCTCTCCCCCAGCCCCCCTCAACCTCCCCACCAGATCCTCCCATCTCTCCCCTCAGCCCCTCCATCACTCCCCCAGCCCTCCATCTCCCCACCAGATCCTCCCATCTCTCCCCCCGGCCCCTCCATCTCTCCACCAGCCCCTCCATCACTCCCCCAGCCCCTCCATCTCTCCCCCAGCCCTCCATCTCCCCACCAGATCCTCCCATCTCTCCGCCAGCCCCTCCATCTCTCCATCAGCCCCTCCATCTCTCCCCCAGCCCCCCTCAATCTCCCCACCAGCTCCTCCCATCTCTCCACCAGATCCTCCCATCTCTCCCCCAGCCCCTCCATCTCTCCCCCAGCCCCCCTCAATCTCCCCACTAGATCCTCCCATCTCTCCCCCAGGTCCTCCCACCTCTCCCCCCAGCCCCTCCATCTCTCCCCCAGCCCCTCCATCTCTCCCCCAGCCCCTCCATCTCTCCCCCAGCCCCATAAATCTAGCCCAGCAGGGCCCCCAGAGGTGGGGGATCCCCTCTCCCTTCTTTGGACTCCCACCTCCAGGCCGAATCATCCATAAACACTACTGACTGATTGATTGATCTCCCCAAGAAGGGGCTCCGCAGGCCCCGGCCCCGCAGCGTCGGGTCAGAGGATGGTCAGCTCCCGGGTGTCCTTGTCGCCGTCCCGCGCTTTGTGCCGGTCGAAGAGCCTCCTTAGGGCGGCCACGTAGAGGCCCTGGTAGCGATCCACTATCTCCTGGCTGGGATCCTCCAACTTGGGAAGCGGCAGGGGCTCTCCCACGGTGGGGAGAGTAGGCCTCATCACCCCCCCCGTCCCCTCCCCGCCCCTCGCCCCCTCCTATCCACCCACCCGGGGACCCCCGACAACCCTGGAGGGCTCACCGACGGTGGTGACGGGCCTGTTGAAGGTCAGGACGCCCCAGGAGCCTCGAGTGAGGCCGCGGCCATGGACTAAGCACACGGAGGCGCCCAGGAATTTCTCGAGGCCCCGCCGGACCCGGTGGTAGATCCTCGACCCCTCTGAGACCATCTTTTTTTTTTTTTTTTTTTTAATGGCATTTGTTAAGCGCTTCCTATGTGCAAAGCACTGTTCTAAGCGCTGGGGAGGCTACAAGGTGATGAGGTTGTCCCACGAGGGGCTCACAGTCTTCATCCCCATTTTACAGATGAGGGAACTGGGGCCCAGAGAAAAGTCACACAGCTGACAGGGCGTTGTTTTCTCCGAAGGAGTAGGAGGGCACCCGGTAGTACAGTGCTAAGCGCTTAGTACAGTGCTCTGCACACAGTAAGCGTTCAATAAATACGACTGATGATGGGCGCTGCCAGGGGACGGAGGGGTCAAGCTCGGGCCCGGCCCCGACTGTGACCGCCACCCACAGCTGCGGAGCCCCGGGCCCGGGCGTCAGAGGTGGTGGGTTCTAATCCCCGTCAGCTGGGTGGCTTGGGGCGAGTCGCTTCGCTTCTCTGGGCCTCAGTGACCTCATCTGGAAAATGGGGGTGAAGGTTGGGAGCCCACCGGGGGACAACCTGATCGCCTTGTGTCCACCCCGGCGTTTAGAACAGTGCTTGGCACATAGCGCTTAATAAATGCCCAGATGGGGGTGAAAACTGTGACAACCTGATCGCCTTGTAGCCACCCCAGCGTTCAGAACAGTGCTTGGCACATAGTAAGCGCTTAATCAATCGTATTTATTGAGCGCTTACTGTGTGTAAAGCACTGTACTAAGTGGTTGGGAAGTACAAGTTGGCGACATATAGAGACGGTCCCTACCCAACAGTGGGCTCACAGTCTAGAAGTGGGCTCACAGTCTAGAATAAAAAAATGAATTTAATAATAATAATAATAATAATAATAATAATAATAAATTAATAAATGCCAAAATGGGGATGAAGACTGTGAGCCCCCAGTGGGACAACCTGATCGCCTTGTAGCCACCCCAGCGTTTAGAACAGTGCTCGGCACATAGTAAGCGCTTAATAAATGCCCAAATGGGGGTGAAGACTGTAAGCCCCCCGGGGGACAACCTGATAGCCTTGTAGCCACCCCGGCGTTTAGAACAGTGCTTGGCACATAGTAAGCGCTTAATCAATCAATCAATCGTATTTATTGAGCGCTTACTGTGTGCAGAGCACTGTACTAAGCGCTTGGGAAGTACAAGTTGGCGACATATAGAGACAGTCCCTACCCAACAGTGGGCTCACAGTCTAGAATAAATAAAAGAATTAATAAATAATAATAATAGTAATAATAATAATAAATAATCAATGCCAAAATGGGGATGAAGACTGTGAGCCCCCCGTGGGACAACCTGATCGCCTCGTAGCCACCCCGGCGTTTAGAACAGTGCTTGGCACATAGTAAGCGCTTAATAAATGTCCAAATGAGGGTGAAGACTGTGAGCCCCCCGGGGGACAACCTGATCGCCTTGTAACCTCCCCAGCGCTTAGAACAGTGCTTGGCACATAGTAAGCGCTTAATAAATGCCATCATTATCATTATTATTAATAATAATTCGGGTATTTGTTTAGCACTTCCTAGGACAGTTATGTCCGTATTTGTCATTTTATATTTTTGATGCCCGTCTCCCCCCTCCACAAACCTGTCGGCTCGCTGTGGGCGGGGAATGTGTCCGTTCATTGTTGTATCGTCCTCTGCCGAGCACTTAATACATCATCAATCATATTTATTGAGCACTTACTATGTGCAGAGCACTGTACTAAGCGCTTGGGAAGTACAGTGCTCTGCACACAGTCAGCGCTCGATAAAGATGATGGACTGGCTGGCTAATATGTCCATCTCCCCCTCTAGACTGTCAGCTCGTTGCGGGCAGGGACTGTCACGGTTTATTGTCGTGTTGCACTCTCCCGAGCGCTTAGCCCAGTGCTCTGCACACAGTAAGCGCTCAATAGATCCCACTGATTGACCGACCGTCTCCCCCTCTAGACTGTCAGCTCGTTGTGGGCAGGGAATCTGTCCGCTTATTGTTATAGTGTTCTTTCCAGCGCTTAGAACAGTGCTTTGCACTTAGTAAGCGCTTAATAAATGCTATTATTATTATTATTATTTCCCGAGCGCTTAGTCCAGTGCTCTGCACGCAGTAAGCGCTCAATTCATTCATTCAATCGTCTTTAACCTCCCCAGCACTTAGAACAGCGCTTTGCACATAGTAAGCGCTTAATAAATGCCATTATTATTATTATTATTATTTATTGATCACTTACTGTGTGCAGAGCACTGGGCTGAGCGCTTGGGAAGTCCAAGTCGGCAACGTCTAGAGACGGGCCCTGCCCAACAACGGGCTCACTTCATTATTATTATTGTTATTAACAAATACCACGATTATTATTATTATTGTCCCGAACACGTATCATTCCTTCGGTCGTATTTATTACGCGCTTACCGTGCGCAGAGCACTGGACTAAGCGCTCAGGAGAGCACGACAGAGAGGTAGCACATGCAAACCCTGCCTGCCAACAGCTGATCTACCAGGGAGACAGACAAATCGATAATAATAATAATGATAATAATAATAATAATAATAATAATAATGACTAAGCACTCGGGAGAGCACGACAGAGGTAGCACATGCAAACCCTGCCTGCCAACAGCTGATCTACCAGGGGATCAATCAATCAATCGTATTTATTGAGCGCTTACTGTGTGCAGAGCAGTGTACTAAGCGCTTGGGAAGTCCAAGTTGGCAACATATAGAGACAGTCCCTACCCAACAGTGGGCTCACAGTCTAAAAGGATCGATAATAATAATAATAATAATGGCATTTATTAAGCACTTACTATGCGCAAAGCACGGTGACAGCGGGCTCACAGTCTAGAAGGGGGAGACAGACGACAAAACAACACATATTAACAAAATAAAATAAATAGAATAGTAAATATGGACAAGTAAAATAAGAGTAATAAATCTGTACAAACATATATACAGGTGCTGTGGGGAGGGGAAGGAGGTAGGCCTTCCCAGACTGAGCCCCCTCCTGCCCCTCCCCACAGCACCTGTATATATGTTTGTATGGATTTATTACTCTATTTATTGATTTATTTTACTTGTACATATTTATTCTATTTATTTTATTTCGTTAATATGTTTTGTTGTCTGTCTCCCCTTTCTAGACTGTGAGCCCGCTGTTGGGTAGGGACTGTATATGTTGCAAACTTGGATTCCCCAAGCGTTTAGTGCAGTGCTCTGCACACAGTAAGCGCTCAATAAATACGATTGAATGAATGAATGAATAAATACGAATTGAATGAATGAATGAATGGTAGGGACCGTCTCTATATGTTTCCAACTTGGACTTCCCAAGCGCTTAGTGCAGTGCTCTGCACACACTAAACGCTCAATAAATACGATTGAATGAATGAATAAATGAATGTTGGGTAGGGACTGTCTCTATGTTTCCAACTTGGACTTCCCAAGCGCTTAGTACAGTGCTCTGCACATAGTAAGCGCTCAATAAATACGATTGAATGAATGAATGAATGAATACATAGGGGCCGTCTCTATATGTTTCCAACTTGGACTTCCCAAGCGCTTAGTGCAGTGCTCTGCACACAGTAAGCGCTCCATAAATGCAGTTGAATGAATGAATGAATGAATGTTGGTTAGGGACCATCTCTCTATGTTGCCAACTTGGACTTCCCAACCGCTTAGTGCAGTGCTCTGCACACAGTAAGCGCTCAATAAATACAGTTGAATGAATGAATGAATGTTGGGTGGGGACCGTCTCTCTATGTTTCCAACTTGGACTTCCCAAGCGCTTAGTGCAGTGCTCTGCACACAGTAAGCGCTCAATAAATACAGTTGAATGAATGAATGAATGTTGGGTAGGGACTGTCTCTCTATGTTTCCAACTTGGACTTCCCAAGTGCTTAGTACAGTGCTCTGCACACAGTAAGTGCTCAATAAATACGAGTGAATGAATTAAGCGCTCAATAAATACGACTGAATCAATGAATGAGGGCCTGCCATATAGTCAGCGCTTAACACTGCAATCATTATCAGGTAGGGGGTCGTTTCTTTACGATACTTGCAAAACTCCTACTCTGTGCCAGGCCCTGAACTCTCCCCTGGGGGGGGGGAATCTCAGCAAATGGGGTTGGACCCAATCCCTGCCCACCGTGGGGCTCGCGGGCCCCATCCCCATTTGACAGAAGAGGAAACTGAGGCCCAGAGAAGGGAAGTACAGTTCTAAGTGCTTCGTACAGTGCTCTGCACACAGTAAGCGCTCAATAAATACGATTGAATGAATGAATAAAGTGACTTGCCCAAGGTCGCGTGGCAGAGTCGGGATTAGAACCCCGGTTCCCCCCCTTGTAGACTGTGAGCCCACTGTTGGGTAGGGACCGTCTCTCTTATGTTGCCAACTTGGACTCCCCAAGCGCTCAGTACAGTGCTCTGCACACAGTAAGCGCTCAATAAATACGATTGATTGATTGACTCCCATCGAGAAGCAGGGCGGCCAACTTGCTATGGCCGGGCCTGGGAGCCGGAAAGTCGTGGGCTCCGATCCCGGCTCCGCCTCTTGTCTGCTGTGTGACCTTGGGCCAGTCACTTCACTTCTCTGGGCCTCAGTTCCCTCATCTGGAAAACGGGGATGGAGACCGTGAGCCCCACAGGGGACGGGGGCCGTGTCCGACCCCATTTGCTTGTAACCACCCTGGCGCTTAGTTCCACCTGGAACACAGTAAGCGATCAAACACTCACTGTATATATAGTGTGTATATATACAGTGTGTATATACATATACATATACATTGTATTTATAGTGTAAATATACATATACACACGTATATATACTATATATACATATATACAGTGTATATATACAGCATATATAAATATATACTGGCATATGTACAGTATATATAAATATATACCTGTATATACACAGCACACATATATACCTGTATACATACAGCGCATATATAAACCCGCATATATATATACCTGTATATATACAGTATACGTAAATATATACCTGTATATATACAGTATACGTAAATATATACCTGTATATTCCTGTATATATACAGTATACGTAAATACATACCTGTATATATAAATACATACCTGTATATACAGTATATTATTACTCTATTTATTTATTTATTTATTTATTTTACTTGTACACTTCTATCCTACTTATTTTATTTTGTTGTATGTTTGGTTCTGTTCTCTGTCTCCCCCTTTTAGACTGTGAGCCCACTGTTGGGTAGGGACTGTCTCTATGTGATGCCAATTTGTACTTCCCAAGCGCTTAGTACAGTGCTCTGCACATAGTAAGCGCTCAATAAATACGATTGATTGATTGATTGATTGATTGATTATATGTTTGTACATATGTATTCTATTTATTTTATTTTGTTTTATTTTATTTTGTTAATACGTTTGGTTTTGTTGCCTGTCTCCCCTTTCTAGACTGTGAACCCGCTGTAGGGACTGTAGGGACCGTCTATGTTGCCAACTTGTCCTTCCCAAGCGCTTAGTACAGTGCTCTGCACACAGTAAGTGCTCAATAAATACGGTTGAATGAATGAATGAATGAAATACCATACCTCTAGCCTGCCAGCTTGTCGTGGGCAGGGAATGTGTGTTTACTGTTGTATCATCCTCTCCCAAGCGCTTAGTACAGTGCTCTGCACTCTGTAAGCGCTCAATGAATACGACAATGAATTGTGGGCGGGCGCTTAGAACAGTGCTTTGCACATAGTAAGCGCTTAATAAATGCCATTATTATTATTATGTGTCCGTTTGTATCCCCCCCAGCGCTTAGAACAGTGCTTGGCGCATAGTAAGCGCTTAACAAATGCCATCATCATCAGGAAAATGGGAATGAAGACTGTGAGCCCCAGGTGGGACAAACTCATCACCTTGTATCCCCCCCCCACAGCGCTTAGAACAGTGCTCAGCGCATCATCATAATAATAATGATATTTGTTAAGCGCTTACTATGTGCAAAGCACTGTTCTAAGCACTGGGGGGATACAAGAGAAGCAGGGTGGCTCAGTGGGAA